>NC_133577.1:79926150-80274204 GCF_964106895.1 Numenius arquata | reverse complement strand
GATTATTTTTTTTTAATTTAAGATAATACATAAAACATTTTGACAAGTGGTATTTTGACATATACCATTAAATTTTAAGGAGGAAAAAACAGTCATGGAACTGATAAGAGCACCAAGTGAGCTTGAGCACATTTTGACAGCAATTTTTAGAATTTATAAATTCTTATAAACCATCATTGTATTTGGTCTAATATTTGGGTTCTGGTCTATCTACCTACAAAATGGGTTGTTAACTGGAAAAGCTGAGAAGAAAAATTAAAAAAGGCTTAATATTGTTGATGATTAAATTTTCTTTGTCTTGATTGATTTAGATTTACTTTTAATAGTCCAGGTGGAGACCCATAACTGAAGAAATGCATTATGAGAGGAATAAGTTTGACAGCTGCAAAGACAGGAGCAAACCCCAAACCCAGCCCTTTTTTGAAAAAGGGAGAGAGTGTAACAATCGTTTCTTTGCCGCGGCTTGAAGGAGATACTGTCAATAGCCATAAAATGAAGACCATGCCCAATTTTCAACAAGCAGAAATGTCATGTAAAGAGACTGAAAATGTCATGAACAACATCAGGAAATGAGAAGAAATACTCTCTAACAGATTATATTCTTATCTAACGTTCATTTTCTCACAAACATTCATCCACTCCAATTCTAACTCATCTACTTCTTTTGCTTCTAGGCACATAATATGCTTTATTGATTGAGGCATTAAAATCATCTTTGGAAATCTATTTCCAGATTGCTGTTCATGCAATTGTAATTATGACTGCTGTGATCCATTAATAGTCTTCTGTAAGCAGGCTTATATTGCTTTGTAAATGAAGAAAAATGTTTCTGGTTGGTGGCTAACTCCTCATAGAAATGTAACAAGAACAGTGTCTCTAAATCCAGCCTTTTCAGGATTTAGGTTTGTGTTCTAAGCTAAAGGTTTAGAAGGAAGAGATGAGTCCAGTGGGACCCACGATTTTTGGTGCCATTTTGATTCTGGGGCTTAGATAAAGAGGTAAAAAATGCTCTTTCTTTCAGGGAGTATATTAAACCAATTTATGTAGTTATGTCTAAGCAGGCATTCACCCATGGAATGAATGAGGTAGGTGGGTTAGTTGGTTTTATGTTGTTGTTTTTTTGGATGGTTTGTTGGGTTTTTTTGGTTGGTTTGTTGGGTGCTTTTTTTCTTTTTTTTGTTTTTGTTTGTTTGTTTGTGGGTTTTTTTGTTTTGTTTGGGGTTTTTTGGGGTTTGGTTTTTTGGGTTTTTTAGGGGTTTTTGTTATTTTTTTTAAAAAAAAAGGATTTTGCGTTTGGAAGGCTTTGATGTTATTTTTTCATTGGTTGGTTGTTTTTTTCTCATTGACTAGGCTACCCGTCAGTATATTTTTAGGTTTAAGTGCCCTACTAATGGACTTTACTATTCTTTTGGTTTCTCAATACACTGCTGCTCCTGAATTTGAGTTTTCTCTTTGTGGACAGTAAACCATAATAGGAGCAGAGTACACGGCCATCTTTAATTATTCAGATGCTGTGTATTGCTCAAAGATAGTCCCAGTCAATGACATGTTAAGATTTTCTCAGAAACACTATTAACAAGTTTCAGGATTGTATAGGCAGTTTTGGTGATGAAATCTCAGTTTAGAAACTGTCCATGAAGACTGTGTTTTACACATCTGTTGAACTAGATGTTCTTGAGTCTGGGCAAAATGTTATCTGTGAACAGAAACAGTCCTTCATCAGTAATTATCTGGTTGGTTTGGATCCTCAAAACTCCTGTGATATTCAGAACAAATTCAGTATCGTTCTCAGACTGCAATGTTCTTATAAATATAACTTTAAATATACATGCAATACTTACAAGTACAACTTTCAAATATTTGCAATGTTTGTTACGTATGTATTGTGATTTTTTTAATTATTTTTTTTTTTACTTTCTATTTGTGGTTTTGAGAATGAATGAACAGTAATGAGACAATGAGTGTCAGAGGTATGAGTGAAGAAAGGAAGTTTTATGAAAGAGTATTTGTGAAAGTCCTTTCACTGAGAGGACATCAGTCACAGGAACTAAATTTAGGCACATGGTTCTTTTTATAGGTTCTTTTATAATTGAGCTGGTTTAGGAGGATTCAGAAAACTTGTGTCTCTTCTTTGCCTCCTTTTAACCTTTAGGAACATCCAACTAACATCCAGTGTTTTACGTAGTGCATAAAACATAGCTTAAAGTCTGTCTTAACATAATTTACATGTTTTTCTGAATTGCTAATGTATCAGAGAACTATTTACACATAAAAGAACAGTGGGCCTTGCCCTTGCACAAAGCTGTTATTCAGTAAATGAGTTACAGCATGACCTGCCTTTTACAAAAATGAATCTGTATGTTACAGACCTCAGATCCTACAATATAGTTACTGCATTTTTATAGCCTCCTACCATTTCTTCTGATTCTGCTATAAAAGTGCTGAAGGAATTAAAATGGTATTAATCAGCAAGGCATTTCTTTCCATCTCTACTAATCCTCCAAATTCAGACAATCGTTATGGGATTACTGTTGTCTTTCAGAGTTTATTGGTCTTCCATCAGAAATACAGTCTAGCTCAGAACTGAAATAAGCAAGACCTGTGCTTTGTTCAATCCAGATCAGCGTAAGTTGAGAACAATCAATTGGATCCCTATGAGGAACGTACGTATGAACATGACAGGTTTACATATTCTTTTCAATAGCATCTTGTTATTGTTAATTGCCTGGAGTCTTGCCAGAAAGATGAGGTGGCAGATGAACACAGATTTTCAGTGGCATCTGCTGCACACTACAGCTGCCATCTCCTCTGGGGATCGCCCTCACTTTATGACCATTTCGAAAGCTTGGCACCATAGGCTTTATTACAACCAACAGCATTACTTGCCAAAAGAGAGCGTGCTGGAAATTAATGATGCATGAAAGAAAGACAAGTAGTACACAGGCCTCAAAATTTCTGATACAACTGGCCCTTGTTAATGTGTCTTTTCCATAGAAGGGGCGATGGCAGACTTAGGTGTTTCAGCAAGCGTGGCTGTGGCGGCTGGTGCTTCTTCCTTGCAGAGCGATGCTCGTCCGAGCTCTGCTAGAGCATACCACAGCATGTCCTTCCAGCCTGTGAGAGAGCCCCTTCCCCAGGAGGGGATGGGAGGCTTCTCGTCTTCCCTACAGCTGGGTTCCAGCATCAGACCCTGAACATTGAGGTGATAGGGCCTGGGATGTGCCCGTGGGTCCTGGGCTGTAGGAACAGCCAGTGTGTCCACTATGGACAGTTTCAGAGGGCAAAAACCCTCCTAGGCATTGGACTTGACCCAGTATGTGTGACCTGTTTAGTCAGATATTTACTTTAAATTGTTTACTTTAAAAGCATTTTATCCAAGTAGTATACTTTGCTGCGATATGGCGTATAAGATGACTTTTCCCATTTGGGGGAGGGAGGAGAAGAAGCAACTTTTGTTGTCCTAGGCCCTGCCCCTGAAGATGTTGGCTGTATAGGGTCTAATTAAAATTGTCATCAAAGTAGAAGTCAATTGATGGTTAATAAAACTATCTGCGGGCAGAGAGCATGTTGATGTCAAGCCTGTAAAAGGCGCTGTAGCTGGGTCACGGACTGGGTGAAGGCAGAAGCATCCATTCGACCTGCTGCTTGCGGGTTCCCTGGAGAGCGTGGCCAGGGCTGGCCTGGTGTTGCAGCAGTGAGAGAGAACTGATGGCGAACCAGTCCCCTGAAACAGGATGAAAAAGGCAAAGTTAAATTAAGCTTAGTTGCTGTGCTGAAAATCGTTGCTGTCTGCGCCATGGAGGCAGACACATTCAGACGTATCCTGAGCTATCTTTTTTTCCCATCTGTGAAGTCTCATGGGTTTTTTGCTGTTTCACAGATGATGTCTCAGATTGATTGAACTGTTCTGCGTTATAGAGAATATCCAATTAAATGAGATAAAATGATACTTGTGGTATTTGAAATGTAGCAGTTGACATTCAGGCAGCACATTAAGATGTAAAAAGAAAAAGAATTCTCTGCTTTTAAATCTACATATACTCAAAATATATCCACAAGGCTAGTGCTTCACTTCATTCTTCGGCCAGTAAAAAGCATCTGGGACTTGACTTGGTGCTTTGTTTCACGGAGCACTGCTGTTTGCTCTGATGTTTGTACTACATATCACTGCTATGTGTGCAGTTACCTTTTACTGTACACGTATGAGCAAAAGGCTTAAAATCAGTGCAGACAGATTTAATGAGAATGCTCTTGCTTTTGAAAATCAGAGTAATAGCTAGTTGTTTAGAAAGAAAAAAATTTTGAACAAAGTGCTTAACACAAGTGAAAGTAAGTTTTAAATCATCTCAGCATTCTGAGTCTATTTTTGGCTAGTAAATGCTGTGCATATACAGTAAAATGAGTAAGACGAGTTACTGCATAGTTTCCAAATCAGTAAGTGCCACTTAACAAGACAGATCCAATCTTCTATTTTTTTAAAGAAATAGATATTGCTTCAAAGGAAGAAGTGTTGTCATGATGTTATTTATTGTGACAGAAACTGAGATATGAATCTATTGGTTTTTGTATGAACCTACATTCATTCTAGTGCAAGTCTATTCCACTTGCTTATAGATACAATGAATCAAAAGCCAGAATATCCAATCTACAGAAATTCTAATATTCTTGCAATTTCTTTTCCCTTTGAATCCCTTTTGAGTACTTTCTGAAGTCACTTTTCATCATAGTGCTCAAAATATTTCTATCTTAAATTTGCTTCTGGACAGTTGGAATATTTCGTCTTGGTTGGACTTCTTGTTTTTGTTGTATTTTGTTTTATTTTTTTGATGTGTTTTGCTTTCGGGTTTTAATTATGTTTTGAATTATTCTGTACTATTTGTATATTACAGTAACATTCATTGATGATGCATATTACAGATGGTATTTCAGTAATTGAAATTATAATTGTGTTTTGAATTGCTCAGAGGCAACTGTATTTTAATTGATAATTTGTATTCTATTTGATATGTTGGGTTACATTTTTCATAGTGTGAAGTAATTACAAGATAAAAAGCCAGGACATTCCACACCAGATAAGGTCAGATCTATTTTCTAAACAAAATTTTTGACAGCAACTCTTGACTTTGGGACAATTATTTTTTTTTTTTCAAACAAATTGACAATTTTTTGATAGAGAAACATTCTACTGAAAATGTTTTATCAGCCTCAGTTTTTTATTTCTATTGTGTCTATCAGATTTCAGGATAAAGTATTCTTTCTCACTGCTATTTCATACTGAGGCAAACAAAGGAACTTTTTTAATTATTTTTTTTCAAATTACTCTTCAGAACATATGTGGTTCTAAGACTACTAGAATTGTAACAATAAAGTAAATCAAAGTAGATACTAAGACAGAAAGAGAAAAGTAATAAACACAACAACAAAAATGCAGGTAACCCCAGTAAGAATTCAGTTAGCTGGGATGGTGACAAACAGCACCAATCACAGCTTGCTGGGGGAACTGAAGGAGGTCATATTTTACGCACAATTGTTAGGCATTTATCCTAGTACCCTGGAAAATATACCGGCATGTATGCGTTGTACAGTGTGTGTTCTTTTGTAGAGAGGAACTGAATAATGAATTGTTAGACAAAAATAAAAACACAAGACTTACAAATTAATCAAATTAGGCACCTTGGGGGGAAAAGTTCCATTTATTCACCTGGGCTCATACGACTTGTGTAGGCAGCACCTCACATTTGGCACCGTAGTCCTGCAATGTGCCCATGACAGTCACCAGTAAGTCAACAGCAACGGAAGAGCGTTTTATGTTCACTTAACTAAGCTTTCCTCTTCACTCATGCCTAAGGAAGACAAGTGACTGTCGTGTAGAACATTAAAGTAGGGCTATTATGACTCTCTCCAATACATTTTCATGACTTCAGGTTGTTATCTTGCATCTCTGTGAGCACTACGGGAGCTTTTCAGTCATGCTCAGTAATCACTGCTGAATGCTAGCTTGTTGTAATTTAATAAACCACCTTCGGGGCTATAAAAACAATCCAATGATGGTGGGCCTAAGCATGATCTTTTTATTTATTAGTACTTTGACACTTAAATTAACACTGGCTCTGGATGCAGTTATACTACAGGTAATGTAGCAACTTTTATAGGGGAGAATAAGCTATTCTGGCCTAAAGCACATTTGCAAGTATAAACCTATGTCCCCCTGGAGTCTGCGGCTCTTTAACTGTTCGTTTCTAAATTGGTGCAGATTAAGCAGCATAAACCCAGTGTGTACACAAGCCCCTTCTTCATGGAGTCCTGGCTCTAGTTCAGACACGCCTTTGATCACAGTTCAAAATGCAGATCCTAAACACTACCCATGACTGGCAGGCATGGGATGATGGAGGAGGATAATTGGAAAAAAAAATTGCAGTGACTATAATACACCTTTGTAAAGATTTATTTTGCTAATACAAAAGGGCTGTAATGTGATGCTCTTACAGGAGTGATAAACATGAGACCTAGAAAGCAACTGAAGTGGAAAAAGATGCAACATACAAATGGGAGAAATAATGCACTATTGTTTCATGCAGCCTTTGCTTGGTATAGGGACCTTGAGCACGTGGGTTAGGAGGGAGATCCCTGGTTCACTAGAAAATTGCCAGAAGAGCTGGCAAATGTGCACAGGCTTTGCCTCCCTGTCACAAGTAACTTGGGGTAAATGAAATTACAAAGGAAAGAACAAAACCAGAAAGATCATTGTGCCACTGTGTAAATCTTTGTTGAAGGCACAGCCTGAACATCATGGGCACTTCTAGTGCTACTTCTTGAAACTTTCTTGATGTGCATTTCATTTCTTCATTTCTTGAAAAAGAAAAGGAACGGAGAAGGAGTGACGAGGGATGATTGGAGGTATAGAACAGCTTATTGGTCAGGAGCAACAGTGTAAACCAGGTCTCCTAAGCCTGGGAATAAAAATAACAGAGAGGGGTTATGTTAGAGCTCAGTAATAACACAAGTGGAATAGAGAGGTAAAGGGAAGTGGTTGTTGATGATCTCTTTTAATACAAAACTTCAGGGATTACATGTTTCAGGCAAAGAAAGAGAGCTATTCCTTCACAGGCTGTATATTTAAGCTCTGGTTTCTTTCCATGGAAAATTGTGTATGCTAAAAATTTATGTAAATTCAGAAGCCGGGCAGACAAAGTTTTTGATAGAAATGGCAAAAAAATAACATTTAGGGAACAGTTTCTGAAACTACTATGGGTCTTGAAAATCCTGTCATCTTTCTAGTGTTTGGGATGGAGTAGGGGGCAAGACTGTGCAAAGCCTCCGAAAACTGAGCACGTGTTACTTGTCAAGATGCACTCTGTTAGTCTTTCTCTCAGCTTTTTTTTCTTTTTCTTTTTCTCCCAGTTCCAGGGAAGTTCAGTAACTAGTAGCTTTTCTGTTTGCTTATTTAAAGGTTTGCAGTTGTGTGTTTGTTTTTTTGTTGTGTTGTTTTGGTTTTTTTTTTAGTTCTGATGTGCTTTCAACATTTTTCAAAGGTATACCTGAAGCATAATCTGGGTTTAGATATGATTGAATAAATTTGTTACCAATAGCAAGGGACTTGATGCTGTGTTAGAGAGGTGATATTTAAACTTCTGAAAAATTATTTAATCTAATGTGGGAATCCTAGTGGTGTTGTAACATTTTTTCCCCAAGGTGTAGAGAAAGATAGCCATGCTTTTCTGGATGTATTTGTTATCTAAGTAGGGCATAGGTTGGGACAAAGAAGGAAACTGCCTTTAGACTGTGCTTTGAGGCTTGTGTACAGAGGGCAGCAGGTGAATTTTTCTCTCGTGCTCATTCATTTCCACCCAGGATTCAGAGCAAGCAGAAGAGCCCATCATGGCACCAAGCATAGATGTCTCTCTGCTGAGTCTCAGATGAAACTGGGTTGGCATGAGAAACCTTTTATATTGCTTGTCTTTTCTGAGCTCCCCCTTATTAAGGTTAGCTTCCAAATGTGAAAAATCTGAAGCTGTCTGCAGAGCATCATTGACTTTAATGGGAAAAGTGGCAATTTGGCGCAAGGTGAGGGAAGGTTGCTTAGCTTTTTAAAGTGGACAAATTACCTCACTTTCTCTTTTCCTGGGTGTAAAAGTTGAAAGGAACTAAATATGTAATTTACCCATTTACACACTGCACCTTAAAACCTCATTTTCTGCTCTCTGCCCATGCTTCCAAAGTGCTTCCGTATGACCTTGCTTAACTTCGCCTTGATGACTGCAGGCTTTCCAGAGCTCCTTCACTTCTTGTGGCCCTAGATGATACTGTAGCTGAGATTTTCTTCCTCACTTCTTGCTGTGTGCGCCCCTGCACTTGCCCTGCTCTGAAAAGTGCCTTGAAGAAAGGGTCTACCTCGATCTGCTCCTATGGCCTCAGTAGAGGGCTAAAAGAGAAATAGAAAAAAAAAACAAAAACAAACCACATAAAAGAGTGAAATTGCTGGGGTAATTTGTCTCCAGCATGAGCACTGATGCTCTGAAGATACCAAACCAAAAGGACCTATTGCGCCTGCCAGCAGCAGTTTGTTATCCCAGAGAAGGTCTACAAAGTGGGTCAGGGCACTTGAGGCTAATTAAGCACTGTTAGCTAATGGATTGTTTATACAGTTTTGTAACTCTGCATGACATTATTATTGCTTATTCATGTTCATATTATCTCCGTCTAGAGACAGACAAATCAGGAAGGAACCTGGAAATATATGCTTGTACCCCATAGTGGTACAGGGTGGAAGAGAACTGGGGCTGACCCAAACCTGACAGTCACTACAGGGGTTGCTTCCCCAGGTGGAGAGGTGTCTCAGTCCAAGCAGAGCCTTGCTGACCCCAATTCTGGTGCTAGAGCCATCTCCACCAGTACCAGGACCGCTGTGCTATGCTCAGTCGACAAGCGCAGGCATGCTGGATGAAGTCTACCGGCTGCAGGTGTTGCTCTGTGTAGAGATATGTGGTGCACAACGCCTGCTAGCCAGGGTTAAGAAATGACCAAAGCAGGTGCCCCATAAGATGCCTTGGCAGAGTGACTTCTGCGTAGTGCAGTATGTGGCCGTTCATCACTGGAACCTCTGAGAAGCCAACGAAACAAATATCACCATTATATAAGACTTTGCATGCAGGTACACTGTAGTGTTTTCTACTTTTAGTAATTTCTCTCTCCTTTTTCTTCTTTCTGTATGATTCTATTGCTTTCTGACTTGGAAGTACTTTAATACTCCACTTTTAAGGTTCTCATATGCAAGTTTTATCTGGAGCATTATAAAATCTTTAGTGTCATAAGCATACTACCACTTTATAAGAGACAAAATATGCTCAATGTAAGAGAAGTGCTGCTTTGGAAAAATTTATAATAAAGAGATATAGCTGGGAGCAATAAAATTTAGCCAGAAGCAGGATAGAGGCTGCTCTTCCCTGCTGGCAAACTGCACAGCTGAGATGTGTTGGTAGGAAGGGAGTGAAGGTGTTTCTCTTTCATGAACCTCCAAGCTCAAACAGAGGCATCAGAAGAAAACATAAGGGCAGCAAGAAGAGTAGTTCTTCATGGAGGCAAGAAGCTTGTATGAGGGAAAAAAGCTAGAAATACAGTCATGGAAGAGAAAGGCATGTGAAGATTTGAAATTACAGAGAAGGATTTTTGCTGCACGCAGGAAAGGAAAAGAGCTGAGTGATACATATGATACCTGAAGGCTCAAATCTCATCTAGCTTCAAAACACTAAACTACTTCCCAATCTTAAATACTTGGTTTGCAGCCAGCCAGGTGCAGGTGACAGAGCCCTGTCCAGAAGCCAGTCCTCCACAGTGAACAGTCGGCTGTGGCTACTGGCCAGTATTTAAGTCTTTCACTTGCACTTGCACTGCAGCCCTGGGTTGAAATGGTGCTTGTGATCCGTTATATTAAGCCAGAGAGGCAGAATGAACTCCTTTTTTTGTAGCATCTATACTGTCTGTCAGAGCATGCCAGTGTGCCTGTACCCAGCTACTGAGGCTGCCAAGCTCTCTGAAAAATGAGCATGCTGCAGGGACAGGTACAGTCAGAAGCCATGCAAGCCAGGCATGCAATGGCACTGAGATTTTAGTGTCAGCAACTATATGGCCAAGCCTGAAGGCAGGAGAAAAACACCACCAAACATAGACATAGTTAATTGAAAGCCCAGTCTGCAATGTAGCGCTGGATAACTTGTCTTTCTTTCTAGATGTCTTGTGTGGGTATTGTCATGCTGCAAAAAGTAATTGTTGTAAATTTTAACATCTACTCTTCAGAGATCTCTGTGCTCTTCTATCACATCTCTGACACACAAACGTCAAGATTCATCAGCAGTGTGGGCTATTTGCAGGAAGAGTAGGGAGAGTTTACTCCAGAGTCTGCTTAGTGCCAATAGTTCACCAGGTTTTCATCTCCCTTAAGCTACAGGCTCTATTCCCAATAGGTTTTCTACTCCTGATTCCCCTTCCTCTTGTCTCTGCTTTTCTGCACATTATCTGGGGATGTATTTTCAACTGCTGGTATCTCCTGTAAAAGGACTTTCGCCCACATGAAAACAAGGTAATATCTCAACTTACTGCAATATTACTGTCTTACGTTTTTGCAGACTTCTAGTTTTAACAAAAGAAATGTACATAGAAAAGCAAGATTTTATCTCTCTCTGGAAAAATCTGAAATGGTAATTAAATAAGGACACTTGTATCTTTGTCCTGTACCTGGTTCTCATGAAAATAATGGAAATTCACTCTCCTAGTCAAGAGAACGTCTTATGTGAAGAAAATTACTGCCGTGGCAAGGAGAGTGGGGTGAAGAACTCCCAAATATATTGAATATATTGGCGACACAGTTTTGCTGTAAACTATGGTAGGTTTTGAGCACTTTTACATTTTAAATATGTCCAAAGAACAATCTGTAAAATTTCCAATAATGCTGGCACATTCTTCCTCCATGTAGTTTGATGTTATAATTTTATAGCACCTCTCTTTAGTGGAAGAAACAAAAGGTTGCATATAACCAGAGTGAAATTGTTGGTTGAACACAATTTTGGATGTGATCAAGCTGCAACTTTTGCATTTCTTAGGAATAATGATCTGGCTGTAATATCCTTTATTTTGATGTCTGAAAAAATGTGCTGCATAAATAGTTTAGAGAGCTGAGTCACAGCTGCACAAGAGTTCATAGACTGTTTTTGGAACATGAAGAAGCAATTTACTTGAACCTCAGAGAGATGCAGTAGTTGGTTTATGTTTGGAGCCAGTTCCTAAAATAGATTGCTCATTTCATGACTAGATGAAAGCGCAGTCTTACTGAGACTTAGCGAGTAAGTACGTGCCCATGCCAGGTTCATGTTTAGCATTGGTAGAATAACTTACTGACTTCACTGTAAGCTTCGGAGGAATGGTTGTTTCAAATGATACGACAACCAGTGGTGATGGCTAAAAGGAAACAGTTGTGGTTAATTATTTAATACCTTAGGGATAATTGACAGCACTTTGAGCATCATGAGGTTCTAGTGACTGCATAAGAAGGAAAGAGCTTGTTTTACAGCTTGGGCTTAGCTTCTCACTGTTTGAAGCCCCTTATGGCTAAGCTGTATGGCTAACATGGTCAAAGGAATGTGCTGTCCAGGCATCCTCATTGTCATCCTGCTTGCATGGATTACTGCGCTGCCTTTCCCAAGATGAATCAACTGAATAAGGTGACTGGGATTTGCTGTCTGTGCTAAAGAAGATGTGATTTCAACAGTGTTTAGAAGCAGCCGGCAGTTTCATTAGCCCTGTAACCAGGAGGTATGTGAGCAGTTGCTGCAGGAGAGTCCTTGTCCCTTCACACTTTCTGCAGGAGATCAGTTCTGGTGAAGTGCAGCAAAATCGGGTAGCAGGCCGTGCAGCTTCAATTGCAAATGGACAAAGCCATTTTAAAGGAGAGCAATTTGCACAGCCTTTCCTCACGTGTGCAACCCGGCTGTTTTCACCATTTGCCTACAAAAGTGGTCCCTCTCTTCCCCTTGGTAGTATATCATGGATCAAAGTGTATTAAGATTTCAGAGTCCCAAAACCTCTTCCATGACCTGCAGGGTCACATACATTGACTTTCAGAGGAACTAAAAGAGCAGAGTTATTAAGGCATTCTTGGATTTTTTGGTGAAGGACTCCTTTCACAGAAATGAGCAGTTTAATCGATGATGTCTAATGATTTTGAGTGACTGTAACTTACAATGTGGCTTACAGTATCCACATTTCTAGTTTTTAGGTTCTGCTTTTCTGTCTGCTTCTCCGTTTGCCCATTTATATCTGGTTAGGGCTTTTCATTCAATTTTTAAAACAAAGAACGGTTGCTGATCAAAGCAGTAAGTTACAATTAAATTAAGTGTAAAACAGTAGCATAGAATTATCATTCAGCTTTGTTGCCCAAAAGAGATTGTCTAAAGCTTTTCACCAGAGTATGCTGAGAATAATTCAAATTAAATTGGAGCAATTGCATCAATGTGATCATAAGGAAGTCAGAATCAGCATTTTTTTACTGTAAGATAGTATTTCTTTCTAAGACTACAATACACACATAAGAAATTTCAACTTTGCTTTCTCTTTGGAAAAGTAAAGCCTGGTTTTTGTCACAATTTCTATTTAAAAATTGGCTATTTGACAAATCTGAGAATGTTTGGTAAGTAAGACAATTTCCAGTGTTGTAGATAATGTTTCACAGGACTGGTGAAAGTGGAATTGTTTTTCAAGGTTAAGGTTGTGTTATTGTTGCATGCAGCCTTACTCTTTTCCTCAAAACAGACCTTTATTTTTTTTTCCTTAAAAACTAGTTACTACCTGAAGTGTAACATCTTTTCCATATGATGAGACTTCCTAACACTCGTGAACGCTCAGAAGAAAAAAAAAACACCATTATTGCCAGTTCTAGTCCATCAATCAGAAAACTGTCATTTAATAAACTCTGTGGTAGTTACATCATTAACATCACGCCGTGTGAGCTGCATGGGGTTTTTTAAGGCATGGGAGATAATTTCTCCTGCAGGCCAATAATGCAGTAAACCATGACTGTGTATTAATTTAAATATCTATTAGTGTGGCTGACTCTGATGTCTGTAGCACAGCAGCAAAGATGTTCACATTTTTCATTGTCATAGAAAATTCATGTTTTTATAGTTTTCTTTCTTTTCTTCTTCAAGAAGGGTGAAACGGCTCCATTTTTTAATCCTGGAAATTTTTATATTTTAGTTATTCCATGCTGGACTCTTGAATCTAACGGCACTAATTCTTATTCCTGTCAGGTATAAGTTTATCTATTCATGGGGCTGAAAAGCGTGCGCAAATCTGTCAGAGGAGAACTGCAGCAAGCTACCCAGTGTCACAGTGTCCGCCTGTGGTCGGGCATCCTTCACTCCCACAAGTCAGAAGGTCAATAAAAATGGAAGCCTCATCTTCTGGATCTATTTCAGCAGTCACTGGTGAAAAAGCAAAAACCCATCAGCCAGGTAACAGATTTGGCTTGACACCTTTTTCAGTTCCGTTTCTTGTGTACTGTGCCAAGATGTTGTGAAGCTGGTAATCAATGCTTGCATGGAGGTCAGTCTGTTGATCATCAGAGCTATCAATTGATGTTTTGTCTATGTTTGGTATGGTTTTGTCCGTTATAGATTATAGGGAGTAACAACAGTTGGGACAGCTGAAAATGGGAAATAAAAATGTAAGTTTAATCATTAAAAAACACGCAACATGTAATGGTGTCCAGAATGTTAATGCAGAGAGAGCTTTGGGCTGTTGTTTTTTAATGCTGTTCCCCTTATGCATGTTTAATTTTGATAAGCCCTGAGCTAATGGAAATGCTCTGGAGGCTACAGGCATCCCCTGTGGAACTCAGTAATTGACACTAATGTTCATTTTGAACAAAGGCACAATCCAGGGTATAGATCAAAGTCTTGCTGCTAGAATGCAAACAAGAACTCTAGATCCAAAGGAGATTTTACAACATACGTTAACTGGTTAACAAAATTAAACTTTTTAAAAGAAAGCTAGAATCTCCTGGGAGCCATCAAACTCTAATTGACATCATGAGTTCATCCCTTGTTATGTTAATTGCCAGAGCTATTTTAGAAGTAGCTTTTCTTATAACAGGGGAGTACATTTGTGCTGGCCATGTTCAGTCATTCTTCACAGTGAAAATTAAACTCCAAATTTCTTTCCTGACTAGAGCAAATTAAGGCTGCCCATGAAGTCAGTTTTGTAGCTTCTATATTGAAGGGTCTCAATAATCTTCCAGTGTTACTGCCCAGGAAAGGCCATGATGCACCCTGTATGCAGCTACTTGGGTGCCACAAAGCAGAGTCTTTTTCTGTGGAACAGACAGTTCTGCCTGCAAATCCTTAGCATGCTTCCATTACCTTGCAGACCTAGTAAATAGCTTAATTTTTTGTAGAATTTGAGAATTTAGATTATTTATTGTGGGTTGCTGTGCAGGTCTACTGCCATGAGTTTCATGCACCCTTACTGTTTAGTCACCATAATCTTTGTCAACATAGATTAATTAAGAATTTACAGTGACTCATAACCATATGCTTTGTTTATTTCAGTTCCTCTGTTCACTTGTTTGTCTTCCTATTTTTTCAGTTTCTGTATTTTCTTTGAAGTACAGAAATTACTACTACAGAAATGTTGTTGTTGCTAAAGATATATGATCATGACTGCAGCATGTTAAAAGATTGCAAATGAATATTGCATCACAGTTTGTGAAAAAAGTACCTTGAATATCCCCAATAACTATTTTCATTTCAAGCTGTTACCCATTGTACATCTATATGTCGACAGATGTAGCCTGTGCTTTAATACTAATTAATGTACAAGCACTATATGCTGGCTTCTGATTGAGAAAAAGATCCCTTTTTAGGTAGACCACAGAGTTTTCCTAAAATGGAGCTGATTAGTTAGCATCATTTTGAGGATGATTCTCTGAGGAATTTAGCTCTCAGTACAGTCATATGAGTTTTATCTATCGTATTCTGCTCTTTAGACAATAACAGCAACTATGACTTACAGAGAACATTCTTGGTAGCTTGGTTCAAGGAGGCATTTGGTATTATGAGCTTCACTGAAGTTAAGAGGAGTTAATAGTATCCAGAACTTTAAAGGCTGCAGATTTTTAGAAATATGTTGTATGACAGGAGTCTTCTCTTAACCAACTTACAGTGTCATTGTTTCATCTGGTATGAAATCATGTTTTTATGATTTGGGCCTGACTTTTTAATTCTCAGTAAGAACACTAAATTTGTCTCTGTGTCCAGATTAAATTACAACCATTTGAGCTGTATGCAAGTAGAGTTTGAGAAAGATTATGGTCAGGCAGCAATCGTAATAAACAACACTCCTAAGAGAAAATTTTAATTTAAACCTAAAATCATATGTTATTTATTCTTAGAGAGCCACAAATTAACAGCTGTGGCTTCATAAATAATTAGCATAATAAACTAGTTGACCAATGGCAGTACCTTATTTAAGGCTGTACATTATAAATAGTTAAATATTTTGGAGAGAAAATGTTCTGATGTAT
Source organism: Numenius arquata (assembly GCF_964106895.1). Lineage (NCBI taxonomy): Eukaryota > Metazoa > Chordata > Aves > Charadriiformes > Scolopacidae > Numenius > Numenius arquata. The sequence goes on along the minus strand of NC_133577.1, from coordinate 80,258,633 downwards.
ATTAATTACTCAGGTAACAGATCTTACACCACCATTTTCCAAGCTATCCTCCTCCTATTGCATAGAGTAAATTCCTCAGATTTTTGTTCAGTCTAATTTTAAGTAGTTCATACAATTTGGGTTCTTCCTTCCATTGGAGTGCTGTTACCACAATCGAGTAGGTCTCACTGTTGGAACAGTATGCATAATACTCAGTCTGAAATTTTCTCTGTACAGTTAACAACTACTCCAAACGTGAAGACAGTCTGGCATAATAGATTGTACAGAAGGTTATTCCGAGGATTTAAAATGGATTTCTAATTCTTATCAATCAGAGAGTCTAGAAACATGGGAAGAAAAGTTTTTGTAGCTGATAAGGAGCCTGAGGCTGATGACTTCTGATGGGTGTTAGAGTGGCTACTGAGCAGTAAATTGTCTGTAATATGCCTTATTAAAAATAAAATTTTAAAAAAAAATGTCTTGTGCAAGCTTGCAAAGAAGTATTGCTCAGCCACAAGCAGAACCGCAACTTCTAAACTCAGATTTTAAGCCGATCAGAAAGTATTAATTAACCAAAACGAAACACGGGAAAACAGAGAAATTAATGGAATAAAATGGCTGTTAATGGTGAAGACTCCTGATACATTTGCAGGTGCAGCTGTTTGAGGGAAGTTTCTCTTAGAAAGGAGAAAAGCAGAGACAAGTAAAGCAATCAGATGGTAAATTTAGATGCAAAAGTACTGAGGCAAATATGCATTCTTTCCAGAATTAGGAAGGAACTACAGTTTTAGTTTTGAGAAACCTCCAGTTACTGTCTCCCAGTTACACAAGCAGTTGTGGTATGTTGTGGCTAATGGCGTACAAGGCTATTGAAGTACAGGGTTCAAAGCATTTGAGACAAAGATTTGGTTGCTGTAAATTGTTACACCTCTCCTGAAGATGGTTTATGATTGATGTGTCTGTGTTACACACAGGAGGCTTATTTTGAAAGCGATGGTAATCAGCATTTAGGTTGTCTGTAAGAGCAGCAGAGCCAAGTACTGAACAAGCCAAGAAGAGGTTAAACTCATGCCAGTCTGTTCTCTCAGTTAGGCAAATCTGGGGACAAAAAAAGTGCTTGCCTCACTTCTGACGGTGTTGCACCTTTGCAATGGAGTATGAAGGACTTTAATTTCTGCATGTTCTTTCCATCAATACTCTTTAATCCAAATCAGGACAATATTACCTTACTTCCTCCTGTTGGTGATGAATTCTTTTATTCTCAGACTCTGCAGAATTTGTCAAACCTAGTTTCTCTAGGAGTCATTAAATTTGCCGGCTGTGGAAAAATTGCCTTATTTGATAAGTCTAAGCAGCAGTAAAGTGAATTCTTTCATTGTGTGAAACTCTGGAATCTTTTTAGTTCTTCTCTACTTACAATGCTTGCTAACAATTGTTACCCATTTTGTAATAACAGGGATTCAAAGATTCCCCAGAAAGATTTTCTTTCTAAATGCTTCCTGTAAAGGCCTCTGATTAAGCCTTCATGCATTTGAGCTTTATATAGAAGTGAATATATAAAAATGTATATATTCATTTATATGACTTGTATAGATTAGATCTGCAGGCAATCTACACATCCAACAGGTAGCACTGTCTTTGAAATCATTTATTTCCAGAATTTAGCAAATACGTAAAGAGTCTTCACTCCAGAAAACACATAAAAATATTCCAGAAATTTCTGCTTTCAAGAGTTCACTCTTCAAAAAGATTGCCTTCAAAGCCAAAGAACAGTACATTTTGGAATGGAGAACCCTTGCTTCCTGAAATGATATAGGCGTATCCATGATATTTGAAAGAATTTTATATTCAATGGCGCGGAAACAACTATTGAAAGGACTAGTTCCTAGCATTACGGTGGAAGTCTAGTGGGGTCATTGGAATTCAATGAGAATCTTTTTTTCAGCAGTCTCTTGCCTGTTATGACAAATATTACCTGATAGATATGTTACAAATGTTAAAGGAAGATGTATTTGCCTTTCGGCATGCTTTTCTTTACATTTGGATCCTCTTTTTTTTTTATTGCTCATCAAACTGTAGCATTTTTATTGATGCCTGTAGTTACTGGGCATGAAAATAAGAGCTAGTGGTGTTGGTCAACAGAACTGACTTGGGAGGCAAGGAAAAATGCAAGGTTCTTGAAACTGTGGCAATCAAAATTAAAAGAAAAAAGGAAATGTATGTTTAATGAGCTTAGTCACAACTTAATGAACTTTGAATCATCAAGGAAATTATAACTGAGTCCTTCAAAAATGACAATTTACTGTGCAAAAGTAAATCACAATATGTGATCATCACCAAATGTGTGCGTGCTTGTCAGCATTCACATTTGGTTGTGAATGGTCTTTAGAAGATCTGTGTGTGTTAGGTGTGATTTGTTGGTTAAATCACATTCTTTTTGCTGACTGGCAGGACATGTGGCATAAATCTCTCTCAGTTTAAAAGAATAAACTGCAAATAATTCCGCCAGAAAGCTCTGTCATGCAAATATTTCTTGGCAGCAAACACATGCATGGTGTGGGAATGGCTGATGGAAACTCACCTGAAAATTTGAATTCACATTGACAGTAGTGCTGTTATCTTACTTGTCTAACATTATTAGGGGTGCAGTCTTTTTCAATATACCTTCTACTGGGTGTATACAGAACTTCCTCCCAATGTAGAATGAAGCTGAAAAAAGCAAACAGATTTCAAAAAAGTTTAATATTCCTTTCATCAAACTAATTTTCATATTATAAAAAAATATGTTTACAAGAAGTGTCCCTATGCAGAAGGGACAAAGAAATCAGGCTGCATACTTAACTTTTCTCTTTATCTGCAGCCTGTGTTCAACACAATGCAAGTTCGATGCACCAGACAAAATTTCTCCCATGTCTGTACCTCAAGCATGAGCTGGAAATACCTCCCTGCTGAACACAGAGAAGGTTCATTCTCCTGACTGTTGGTGCTCTGGAGCCTCTGCAAAGCTCCTACAAAGAACAGTCTGCCTCAATTACAATGAGGACCTTTTGTCACTGGGCTGAGTGACAGATCATCACATGGTGATTATGCAGTACTTTAAGAACTGAACTAGCTAGCTATCACTTTGCTTAGTCATTCAGCCCATTTCATTCATCACTTTACTTTTCTAGGGCAAAAGCCACTTCTTTGAAAATTTCTGTTCCCCAGCTAAAGTCTCCTAAAATGTTCATTCTAGCAGTTTGGAGAACAGTTTTGCAAACAACATGTTAAAAAAAAAAAAAAAAAAGCTAGAGGCTAAAGCACTGGTTTTCAATGCTATCTTGTTTAATTTTTAAAAAAAGAAATTGATTTAGGCAGAAATTGTATCCCTTTATATCAATTTGTGAATTTGAGCTGCATGTGATTACACACAGGTACTGAATGTACCTGGGACCTGTGCATGCCCTTAATAAGGGGCTTCAAAAATACTATTAATAATTTTAAGTGGTGACTTTGAGGGTGTTCTACTTCTCTAGAGTATGTATTTTTAAACTCAACTCTTTTCAAAGGCTTATTTTTTTCCCCCTTCCTGCTTTGATCAGTCTCCTGTTTGCTGTTGTAAAATGATCTTTCATTCACTCTTGCAATCAATTATGTATGGTTACTTTAAAATCAGTACAGCTCACCCACAGGTTTCAGCTCTCCTAGCTGTTGTTAGTTTACAACATTTAGTTGCATCACAAGGGTTGCAAAATGCCACTTGCTCTGGATGTTCTGGATTGTTCCATTCTCAGAGAGCTTCCTCTCCAGGGCAAACTTGTCCATAGGAACAGACAGCGAGGTGTGGTTTAGCACCAAACAGGGAATATCGCTGATCCCAAGGCAAGGTTATAATGTCCTGAGACCAGTGTACCATGATTGTCTTAAAACGATTAAGAAAATTCTTGACCACCTTAGCTTTTGATGAAGTAGACAAAATATGTAAAATTTTGCAATGTTTCTGAGAGAGTAATGACCCATTTTATTTAAAAAATAGCTTATCATTCAAGAAGCAGTGAGAGAGACTTTGAATAATCAGTTATTATGTTCCTGTAGTGCTTGACTGAAAAATGTGGCTTTTTCTTAGCTCTGTAGTTCTTGCTTAAAGGGGGCTTAGTATTATGTAAGCCTCTATTTCTAATGTGTTCCAAGGAAAGATTTCTTGCAGGTAGACTGTCAAAAGATGGAACAATTTGCTTCTACTTTGGCAGAGATGCTTTTAAGATCAGAAAAGGCTTTTGACTGTAATAGGACTGCATGGTGTTACTAATTTCCACAAAATGTTTGTTCCAGTGCAAAGGATGGCAAGACCTCTTTCCTAACACCAAGTTTTCTGGTTCATTCTGAAATGTCAAAACTAAGACAGACCTTTCTTTGTAATTAAAAAAAAAAGGGGGGGGAGAGAGGGGATGAGGGGGGAGACTTGCTCCTTAGTTGAGTAGATATGATAAAGGTCATCAAAACAGCACATACTTTCAAGGCCCTTTGTACTGCTAGAATGCCTGAAAATTATGACCCTTGCCATTCAGACGTTCTCCTACTCTGCTTAATGCCAATTACTGAAAATAATCTCTTTTGGGTAGGCATCCTGTGTGAACAGCCCAAAACTAGTCCATGCATTTCAGTGGCAAAGTGCTCTGTTTCTCCTTAGCGTGTCTTGGTAATTATAGTAGGTCGCAGGGCTTTTTAATAAAGGTCAACTGCACCAGTATTAGGGGCAGGATTCCTGCTGCTTGTGAGGTACTCTCAAAGTCAAATTAAAAATCCAAGAAAGAGTATTTTTACACAGTCAATATGTAAATATTGCCTCCATTCTTCAGCTCCAATTTGTAACTGAATGATGATGTTTATCTTAACTCTCCCTAATTAGGTCTCCACACACCCAGACTGGTAGGCTGGAACAGTATTCTCTCCCTGTGTTAGGCTAGGGTGGGATTCACTGATCCACCCTTAGTTTCTGTACAGGAAGGTATATTTCATGGGATAAGCATGGTAGCTCTTGTCTGAGATGAAAGTAAGAAAGGCTTTGCAGTGACAGTGAATTTCTGAGCTTTATGGCCCCTGGCCTGGATGTTAGGGGTTACGATGGCACTGTAACTGAGGAGCAGGCCCACTCACAGAGGCTGGAAACAAGACCAGTAAAAGGGGGAAGGAGGAATGTGATGGCTACCTGTTAGTTCACAAGGGACATTGAGTATAAAAGGAACATCTTGGTAGAGGAAAGGGGCATTGGTAGCCATGAATCATTGTCATCTAGATGAAACCTTCCACTCCAGAAATCTCTAAATCTCTGCAAACTGGAAGGGTCAGACTGGGGATAGACTGGATGTGCTTGCCCTGTTCATGTTCCCTTTGTCTAAGCGTCTGCTGTCAGAAACAGGATCCTGCACTGGATAGACCTCTGTTCTGCTATCCTGTCTTTAGGATAACTGTTTTCACATTCCTGTGCTATGTTCATTCCTCAGCAGTCTCAGGGTAGCTGAAGTTTCCAGAATGGTTTAGCTGCTGGTACTTTCTGTGGGAATGAATTACGAGGATGTGTTTAGACTGTGAAGGCAGCAATAGGCTATGGTATTACAGTACAGTGGTATAAGTCTGTACAATTGGTTGTTATATTAAAATCCACCTGGAAGAGACATCTGGTATCTTATAAAAGCTGTCCTGGTGTCCTACGTTATAATGAAGTAAATCTTTGGTGCCCTGAAGTTATCTGTTGGGTCATGCCTCTTATCTCTGTGCAGCCAGCTTTTCTGCTTGTCTCATCAGTAAACTGCTGACTTGAGAACTGGGAAAGCTTTTTGCAATAAACAGTTTATTCAGCAAATGTTTTCTCCTTCTCTTATGAATTGCCTGCTAACAACTGATATTGTTAAAGGTAACTAAGGGATTTATCATTCACAAGTAGTTAGATTTGTCAAACATGGACAAATGTTTGAACATATACGATAGTGATCTTTGATAGCTATGTTTTTATATGTGTACTCACAGTGTAAGAGGAAAGAGGTAGAACTAAAAGACAATCATTCCTACTGTCATTTCTATATAAATAAGAGTAGTAGCAAATAGAATGGTTTGGAAGAGATCATCTAGTTCCAACCCCCCTGCCGTGGTCAGAGACAGGACATGTCCCACTAGAGCAAGTTGCTCAAAGCCCCATCCAACCTGGCCTTCAACACTTCCAGGGATGGGGCATCCACAACTTTCCTGGGCAACCTGTTCCAGTGTCTCACCACCCTCACAGTAAAGAATTTCTTCCTTATATCTAATCTAAATCTACCCTCTTTTCTGTTTAAAACTGTTACCCCTCATCCTATCACTACAATCCCTGACAAAGAGTCCCTCCCTATCTCTCCTGTAGGCTGCCTTTAAGTATTGGAAGGCTTCTGTAAGGTCTCCCTGGAGCCTTCTCTTCTGCAGGCTGAACAACCCCAACTCTCTCAGCCTGTCCTAATAGGAGAAGTGTTCCAGCCCTCTGATCATCTTCACGGCCCTTCTCTGGACTTGCTCCAACAGGTCTGTGTCCTTTTAAAGTTGGGGGCTCCAGAGCTGGACGCAGTACTCCAGGTGGGGTCTCATAAGAGCGGAGTAGAGGGGGAGAATCACCTCCCTTGACCCTTGGCTGGGTTTCTTTTTACGCAGACCAGGATGTGTTTGGCTTTCTGGGCTGCAAGCACACATTGCCAGTTCATGTTGAGCTTCTTATCCACCAACACCTTCTCCTCAGGGCTGCTTTCAAACCATTCTCCACCCAACCTGTATTTGTGCTTGGGATTGCCCCGACCCACATGCAGGATTTTTGCACTTGGCCTTGTTGAACTTCATGAACTTTGCACAGGCCTACCTCTCAAGCCTGTCCAGGTCCCACTGGATGGCATGCCTTCCCTCCAGTGTGTCGACCGCACCACACAGCTTGGTATCATTGGCAAATTTGCTGAGGGTGTGTTCAGTCTCACTGTCCATGTTGCCAACAAAGACGTTAAGCAGTACTGGTCCCAGTAACAACTCCTGAGGAACACCAGTCGTCACTGGTCTCCACTTGGACATTGAGCTGTTGACCACAACACTGAGTGCAACCATCCAGCCAATTCCTTATCTACCAAGTGGTCCATCCATCAAATCCACGTCTTTCCAATTTAGAGACAAGGATGTTGTGCAGGACAGTGTCAAATGCTTTGCACAAGTCCGGGTAGATGATGTCAGGTGCACTTCCCTTATCCACCAATGCTGTAACCCCACTGTAGAAGGCCACCAAATTTGTCAGACACGATTTGCCTTTAGTGAACCCATGTTGGCTGTCACCTATCACTTCATTATTTTCCATGTGCCTTAGCAGAGTTTCCAGGAGGATCTGCTCCATGATCTTGCCAGGCACAGACATGAGACTGACTGGCCTTTAGTGGACCCATGTTGGCTGTCACCTATCACTTCGTTATTTTCCATGTGCCTTAGCAGAGTTTCCAGGAGGATCTGCTCCATGATCTTGCCAGGCACAGACATGAGACTGACTGGCCTGTAGCTCCCCAGCTGTTGTCTGCTTTGAACTTGCTATTTAAGAGATGCCTCCCTTTTGATGATAAGAGCAAGGTCTTGGTTTGACTGCTTATGGTTCATTCTGGGTAGTGACAGAATCAGAAATGCAAGAACTGAGGGCTAGCAGGGCCCTATCCGCATAATCTGGTTTTTGGGCTATTTTGCTGGGAGAGGAGATTCTCAAGATGTGGCTTTGCACCAACGGATATACACTCTTTTTGTCTGTGGAAAAGGCATACACAGCATGATAGAGAGACAGAGAGTGAGAGCAGAATGTAGGACTTCCCCCTTCTCTGTAGTTATTTGGCTGAGTGGACTTCTCTGATGCCAGCCAGGGTTTAATGGAGGGGAGAATGGACACCATATGTCTTCAGAATATCTTAGTCTGTGGTAAGTTAATGCTAGGTGTTTAGAAATCTTCCCTTCACTACTTCTGTTTCTGAAAGATAAGAAAAGAGTTTGTGTTAACATAATTAAACATATGTCATGCTTTACAGTGTATTGCAATGCAAAGGGAAACTATTTTTAAATTGCCTTTCAAAAATAAATGCAGTATTGTTATTGCCATACCCTTGATGTGATGCTGCCCAGAGACAGCTATGCTATAGGTTCTTCGTGCTAAATAGAATGATTTGGGGTTTTAATTATTTTTTTCCCTAATGTTCATTGGACTTTCCTATGGGAAATGAAGTGGCCCTATGTATTTATTCCAGTAACTTTCAAAGCATTGTTAAATCTAACAAGGCATTTTTGTGCATTTACACTCTTCATTTGATTCCCAGACACAAATATGAAAGACACATTATTTTATCCATAATCCATGAGAAAATCATCAAGAAAATTGGTGTTTTCTGCGTAGTGGAAGATTTGATTAGCTATGTTGAATAGTGACAGCTATGCTGAATAGTGACATACTCCTTTTTAAAGGTAATTGGTGAACCAATTAAGACTATCAAGACTTATATCCAAGTCCTTACATATTTCTAGATATATATGGTAATCTAACACGTCGGAGGTTTTTCAAAGGTCTGCAGATATTTCCATAGAGTACCCGCATTTTCAGTCTTGGAAGCACAGTGTATTAGTGTTGTTATGATGGAGTGCTTTGACTTAAATCAGAAGTCTTTAAAGGCCTTTCTTTCAACATGTATCATTACCTATTATTTATAATTCTTCCAAAACAATGGATGTGCTTTGTAGAGAGACGATGGCAAATCCTGTGACCTACACAGGTAGAAGGAAGTACCTCAAATTAGGGAAAACTGGTATTCCCAATTTGTCACTACAGGTACATATGGGCAGACACTGCGACACCGCACAGAAGCTACTGCAGATGTGGCAGACAGCTGCTCTTACCCTGATATGATGCATTTAAGTGTACAGATACGTCAACAAGTTCTCTGAAACAGGGAATTACACATATGACTTCCTGTCCTTCTCCCCACTGCCAACTTCAAGAGGAAGACGAGACTGGAAACAAGGATCAAAATGATAGAAAAAGGGAACTTGTCATCCCCAACTCCTTGTAGAAATCTGAAATTGTCTTGAAGCTGTAAGGTAGAGGAAGCTTAGTGCTCCTGGTAAGGAGCAGGGACAGCTTTCTGGGTAATGGTTTTGCTCCAGAAAGGAGTCAAGCGCTGGGCTGGTGGGCCAAAGAGTTGCAGGTTGAAACTGGGCCTTTTTCTTCTGTGCGGAGAAGGGGCAGCTCGAGACCATTGTATGTTTCCATACCATGTCCCGCGAAGATATTTGTGAAGAAGATATGCAGACTTTGCCCTGACTTAAGTGAGGCTTTTGATGGGAAACTGTGCAGGTCTGAGGGAACTGCCGTCTTGTAAGGGTGTATCTGCAGCCACCTTGCTGCTGTGCAGGGGTCGAAGCCTCAATGAGTTAGTAGAATCTGCAGCTTGCGGATCATCAGTGTTAACCTCACCTGCCAAAAGACCTCCTGATATTTCCAAACATTCTTGTTCTTAAATCCCTGTGGGGAGGGGAAAGAGAGATCTTGAAAAATGCTGATATTGCATTTTTCTTATCTGTTCAAGAGGAAAACAAACACTGAAAGATAGAGTTATCCTTCATGATGCAAAACTCGTTTCTGCATGGACTCAGCCTGTACTTTCAGGAACTGTCTTAGCTGCATGGAGAGGACAAACCCTTACACCTGTACAAAAGAGTTGTAAAGAAACTGAAACATCCTCTTGTTTGTTTCCTCTTTTTTATATCCATTGAGGAAGACATTATCTACACTAGAGTTAGTCAACAGGAAACAATGTTTTATATTTAATATGAAACTGTCCAGGATGAAATCAAATGATGTCACTGATATTAAATTTTGGACCTTCATAATTACAGTCCCAGAAATGATAATTAATTTTGTTTTCAAAAATGTGGTTACTGACCACATGTATATTAAACATACCTAATTTTTCCTTTCCCTGTAACTCTATTGCTTTATTTCTCTGTTTCTTCTCTGTTATGCAATATTTTGCCTTATCAACAACACTTTTCCAGTGTGGAACTCTGCACTATTGTACTTGACAGTTTTAAGAGCAGAAAGAAGAAATTCAATAATTTTAATATATGAAAATCTGACTAATTTAATCACTGCAGTAAGATTGATGCACAGAATAACACTGGCATCCAGTTTATGTTTCAGGAGAGAAAAATGCTCAGGCAGAAAGAATCTTGCAATACTTTGCTGGCTTGGTGAGGAACAAAATAGAATAGGGTTTCTTATGGAAAACAATCTGAGTTTCTCTCTGACCAATATAGCAAAAGCAGCTTTCTTTTAAAGACTTACTATGAGACATGCCAGCCTTTCACCTAATGAGACATAATCAGCTGTCTCTGAGCCACTGCTTTCAGGCCAGCTTTATCTTGCTAGGAAGACGTGTATATGAATATACATTTGCATATATCCTATGACTCAGAGAAAAGCTTCTGTTTCTCTGATGCAATAATTGAACCAACACGTTTTTTCGTGCATTAAGGTGTGTTGTCCAGTGCAGTCATGTGATGGATGCTGGGAAGACCCACTATGGTGTACATTTTGTTTCATTCCTGTCACAGAAAATACAATGTCAGAATTGAGATCAGTAAAGCTATTGATTTCATGTGTGTATAGCTCTGACTAACATGTATAGATATCGCTTTAAACAATTTCCAATTTTGTGCTTTTACTGTAGCTGGCCTGCCTAACACTCACAGTGAGAAGCCAGTAGCTTCTCTGTACCTCTGTGAGGGTGATCCTTCACCCCATTTTGACCTGGGGCTGGCTTTAGTCAAAAGGGCACCATGCACAGAAGCTTTCTGCTTGCTCTAAAGAAGAGGCTCTGGCAAGAAGGAGAAACTTATCTGTAGAAACAATACTTAATGTAGCAAACAAAATCGCTGTTATTAGAATTATATTTGCTCTTGCTAAATACTGCCCTGTTAGAGGTAGATGGCCCTGTAACAGGAGCATCTAACCACATGGTACGCTAAGTTATTTGCTACTCATATTTAATGTCCAAGCTGAAGTATAGCCATTGTGAAAGTACATGTTTGCTGCCAAAATGATTTCAAAAATAAAAAAGCAACTCACTGTATTGATAGAAGTCTCTGGCTAGCTGCCTTTTCATAAAAGATCTTTTGAAGCTGTAAATTTTTCTCTACAGAAACTTCTAGAGCTGTAGACAAAACATTTGTTTGCACTTGCTGAGTTAATTGGAAATGAGGGAGGGCAAAGAAGAGAGACTAATTTCAGAAAGCAACTGAGTTGAGTATTTCTATCCCAACCAATGAGCAGAACCTAAGTGGTAAAACTCTTCAAGAAGCCCTGGCTGTGAATTACAAAGATTAGCTCTGTTCTCACATGTCCATTCAAAAATATGGAATAAATATGAGCCCTTTATTGTGCATTGAGAAACAGCAACACTTGTTCCATCTGCTAAATTTTATATTCTTTATTTTGGTGCCAAATAGTGAAACTATGCACATTTTTCTGTGCACCCAAGTGCTTATGCTCAATTTCAGACAACAATGTGAAGGGTATCCATCTGCAAATATGATTTGCACATCACAGTGCATGTATAAAAATGTCCAAGCTTTCAAAATCTGGCTCCAGGTGTTTATTGTGCAAGAAAATAGACGCTTGTAAAATTCATGTCTAAAAAGCTGAATGTGATAACTGGCTAGATACTAGATACATGTAACAAGGCCTCATCCAGCAAAGAACCTATGTTCTTAATTTTAAGCAGACACAAAATCTGTCTCACTGCAGTAGGAATGACATTGTTTAACATTAGTACCTTATTAACTATCAGCAGCTGCTAAAGCAAGAAGGAAGTGCTAAAGCCAGGCTAGTGGCCGCTCAGTAGCAACAGTGACACCAGATACTATCTTGTTTTGTTGTGTTGGACATGAGTGGTAAGATAAAGAAAATAAATCCCTTTTGGACACGGAAGAGAACGCTGGCCTTTTCCAACGAGCTGCTGGGCTAGAACCTCTGACTGCCAACAAATCAGCAATCATGAAGTTGCCCAGTCCATGACCTGTCACATTGGAGTTGTTTCTCTCAGCTAAATAATGCAGCGCTCCCTCCTGCAAAGTGGGTGCTGAGAGAGAGGGAGAAGGGTTGTCGTGGTTTCGGCTGAATTTACCAAAACCGGACCGGCAGATGGCCCTTCCCCCCCTTTCCCCCCCCAAAAAGAGGAGAGAGGAGGAGAAAGAGATAAGGAGATTCAGAAGTTTAGAATGAACTAAACTACTTTAATGAAGAATTAATATTAAAATAAAAATAAAGAAGAAAATAATGAAATAGATACAATAGATACAAAACCGTATCAAGCTCCCAGGATGACAGTCTCATCACTGGCAGGCACGGGGGAAGTCCCAGACTGGACTCCGCAACAGATGGGAACTGGATTCCAGCTCTGGAGTCAGGAACACACGGATCGGGATCAAAGGCAGATGAACAGACGGAGTCCTCTCTGGACGTTGGCCATCGCAGGAAGGGGGCTGACCCCTTGGTCCCTCAGCTTTTATACTGAGCATGGGGCAGATGGGATGGAATACCCTAGTTGGTCAGGTTTGTGTCACCTCTCCTGTCCACTCCTCCCCACTGATGTGACCCCTCTACGTTTTTTCCGTTTCCGACCCTCTAAGGGGGCAAATAACGAAATGGGCTGCCCTTGGTTGTTATGGCAGTAAGTATAAGCAAGGGCCTCCCTGCATACCATTCCTTGGCATGGAGCACAAACATTGGTCTTATCATTCTGAGAATGAGCAGTTTTCTCTACAATATGCCATTAATTTCAGAGAGTTAGAGGAGGCCTAGCTAGGATGTAAAGTTACAGAACAGAAAATTGGTTCAGTTTTACTTCAAACCGGGACAAGGGTAGAAGCAAATGTGCCTTGATTCAACTCAGTTTGTTGACAACATGATCATGGGAGAAAAGAGAAACTGTTTTGTAACCACTTACTTAGAAGCTATGATGTTGGCAGATGATACATTTCTTTTGCTCCTTGTGTTGTTGAAGGCAAGTTTGTGATTAGCCATGCATCAACTCACAAATGACTGGAAGAAGATTATGCATACAATTTTGAGTGAAATCAGAGGATGATGATGTTGATCTGAAACTTGTGCAATATTAAGGCTACCATGAATCAGAGAAGCATACGAGACTGTCTGTGTGGAGTGCTGGAAGCTCCCCATACTGCAAATGAGTCAAATACAGGAGAGGAGATTTGAATGCAGCAAAACTTGTCTTGGCTTCATAAGCTGTATTAGGTTGAACAACAGTCAGGTTTAGGCTGGACATTTTTTGTCCACTTTCTAGACAGCATTTTTCATTAATTAAAAAGTGGCTTTGAAATTGAATATGTATGTGCTCCAACAGCTTCATTTTTTAAAGAGGCCTGTGGTTAGATACTCCATCTGATATCAGCACTTCGGGGCAGCCGTGGCTGGCTGGCTGTCACTTCCTCTCTCCCTGGCCCAATTAGTTCTGATCTATTGGAGATGCTGCAAGGATCCTGCTACTTTCATGTGTTCCGAGGAGCAGTGATTGGGTGCAACAAGGATGGAGGACTTTGGGGAGAAAGGGGTGTTTTATATTTGTCAGTATTGTCATTATTTTGCTCTTATTAGGGTTGAAATGGAGAAGAAAGGCTGGTGTATTTGAGGAGGCTAATATGTAATTGTGTTTGTTAAAAGTGGTAGCTGAGTATTTAATAAGAATTTGAATGATATCACTTGCAAAGGTGCTTTACTGAATTGCTGTCCATTACTTCTCTGCCTTCACCCTATTGTTTTTAAGTCTTTTGCAGCAGCTTATTTTGCAGCAGTATATTTCCTTTGTCCTCAGAATTCTCTTCTGGGGCAAATCCTAGTCTCCGACCTCTGAGGCCATCTGCAGATTTCCCTAGACTGCTATTATATGAATAATCAGCTGTCTCACTTAAGAAATTCTCTTTGTTCTACATCATTAAACGCTGGTTCCTGCTGCTGCTATGACAGATCACTTTACACAGGAGTCTACAAGGGGAGCTGTCTCTGATGTTAACAGTGGGTCTTTGCTGTGGAACAAAAGAATACGCTGGGGCAAGCATGAAATGGTTTGAATTTATAATATTTAACATTGGGAAATAAAAAGGGCTGAAGCTGGTGTATGTGTACCCATTTTGAGATCTGTATTTCCAAAATGTGAAGAAGGGTCTTTAAAATAGGGTTGAGTAGTTTTGTGCCCAGAAATATAATTCATAGCTCTCTCATCAAGGCAATGGTGGGATAGTAATTTGATGAGGGGAAAGATACAGTGGGCTAGGAGGGAATCAAAAACAAGACCAGCTTGTTATAGGCAGACTGCAGAAGAAAGGAAAATGCTTCCATCAAAAGCATGAGCAATAGCCTCTAGTGAAAGCATAGTAATGGCCTAAATGACCTGAAGGTTTCTTCTTTGACCATGGTCTTTTGGTCTGAAGGCCTTTCCCAGGTATCTTCCTGACCTCTGCAGCTCTCTGCTAACTCTGTGTATTAGTTACTCAAGAGCATCACTTCTAACAGATGCCTTTGTGAAAGATCAGGTTTTGCTGATGCTTTTTAAAAACTGTCCATGTGCCCAAGTAGCTCCCTCCTCATTTCTGGCTGTATGAGAGTACCCTGTAGCCAGCAGTTTAAGCCCATGTGCCCAATACCTTTTCCTGTCTACTCTTGATGTGCAGCTGCCTTTCTTTACATGGAAATTGGATGTTTTCAAAACTTCCTTCTTTCTTCACCCGTGTTGAGAGAACACTGAAATGGGCAAATCTTGTGCCTATTTATGTGTGCAAATTGGTTTGAAACCATGACCTGCTAGCCTATGTTTTTATTCTGCAGTGCTTTTAAACAGCAACCATTACATACCAGTGTGACCCCCTTCAAAATGGACTGCAGTACTGTAGCGTTCCTAGACCATGGCATGCCATCAGCTTGGCATGTGAGAACATATGGTGTCCTGTGGCTGAAACATGCTGTCTATGCTCTTTTTGTCCTAATGGTTGTTTTCTGTCTTGAGACTGAATTCATTCTTTGTGCGTTAGTGTGTTTTATTTTAGTCTGGATGTTCCTGTAGTGCTACATCATTTGTAGCAACACCTCTTGTCTGTTTCACATCTCAGAGTTAGTTTCGTAGAGGGTATGGTGAGGGGATGCTCATGGCATGATGGCACATCTTCACCTGACTTGCCAGTGGTGACTCTGCATCATTGCTGATAGCAGAGAATGTTGTTGTTGCATTGTATTTAGCTTTAAATCAATTCACGTTATATCTAAAGCTGCTTGGTTTAAAGAAAAAATGGTTCTGCTAGGGGAAAAAGTTAAGTAGCTTTATTCAATGTAAATGTTTCCTAACCTGAAAGCCCTTTCACTGGATTTTCTACTGCACTGTCACAAACCCCATCAATCTCTTCAATTTCTTCAGAAGGAAGAGAGGATTTGCAGGTTAACCAGCTGGAAACACAAATATGGATAAAACCAGACATAGAGAAGACAGATGTGGACTTTTCAGAGATTCTTAATGCAATACAAGAAAGTAAGTTATTCCTTGGATACAAAATTGAGTTTATGGTAGAAGAATCAATT
The DNA here is from genome assembly GCF_964106895.1 of Numenius arquata. Taxonomy (NCBI): domain Eukaryota; kingdom Metazoa; phylum Chordata; class Aves; order Charadriiformes; family Scolopacidae; genus Numenius; species Numenius arquata. Next base: position 80,243,002 of record NC_133577.1, on the reverse strand, counting down.
GAGATGCATTGAAATTGTAACTGAAGGAACATACAAAGTGATGAACTGAATGATATGTGAGTATGCATTACTAAAATCTATGAGAAAGTTCAATGAAGTTATGGAGGAACAGTAAGAAATCTTTTACTATCAGAGAAGTCATGGTAAGATTTGAATTATTATGTACCTAAGGATTCCAGCAGTATATATTTCCTATGCAGAAGTAGTCAGAAATATTAAGATTCTCGTTTCCTTTAATCCATTATTTAAACTCTTGAATGGCTGTGTGAGCTAATAATGTCTTGCACATGCTGCAGTCTGGGATCTAAGTCTAGGTTTGAAGTTCCAGATGTTCCAAAGTGTTGGGGTATATTCACAATTTTGCAGCTGGTAATTTTGGGGATGAGAAGTGATGGGCTTGCCACAACAGCTGAAGGCTGCTTATCTTAGATACTGTGTGAAATCATCTCCTTTCACATGAAATGTGCCGTGGACTAGGAATTGATTGGTCCACCACCCTTCTTAAATGTAACAGCAGAATGATCTCAAGACTTGCGCTAGAAGAAATGCTAGTCTTGTTAACAACAGCGGAAGACACACCACCACCCCCAAAATTGACGCAACTCCAGAATCCAAAAAAATCTGGAATTTCAGTGGAAACTTTCCATTATAGGGTAAAAACTCTGATACGGGCCAGGAATCAAAATGCATATCGTGACGACATTGTTAGCTGGCTTCCTGGTTTTCCTCTTTTCCAGTTTTATTTTAAACTGGATGTTTTGAGTAGCAATTTTCTAAAGTGAGGAACAGCTAGTTACGTTCTTGAATGCTAAAAGATGTACAGGAATGTGTAAAACCCTGCACTACTCCTGATTTTTGCTATAGGAATAAGGAACCATCTGGTGGTAGGCTAAGGTCATATCGTGGTGGTATTTGTTTGGGGGTGGTAGGGAAAATCTGAGGTTAGTATAATAATGGTGGTAATCATTAGAAATTGAATCACCTGATTATTTAAGATGTAGGTTTAGGATTAAATCTGTGGTTTGTAACTTAAAAAGCTTTTCCCATCAGGAAACCTAAATATGAGATCTTGCTTTCTGTCCTCTTCTCCTCACTCAGGCAGCCCACATACAGGCCTGGGGACAGTTGGGATGTGGACCGGAGAGGCTGAGAACAAAGACAAACAAGGATAAGCAAATTCAAGAAGAAACAGTTATCTCCTCCATTTTGAGCACATGGCTGAGAATAAAAATGGATGATTTGTTTAAAACAGATGTCAAGATTAGTTTCATTGACAGTGTTTGCCCAAAGCAGCTTCTTTTTTAAATGGCCGTATCTCAGCTTCCCTTAGTACTGTGTCATACTTTAATATCACACTCTCTGATGATATCCTTGTGCTGAATAACCCCAAATTTTCATTCAAAGTGGCACAGGTTTACTTATAACCTCAAATGTTAAACCTCCAGATAAAAAAAAGAAAAAAAAAAAGAGGAGTTTCTTTTAAAAGTATGCCATTTTTCTGTGGCCATAAGGAGGGTATTCATCTGACTCGAACACAAGGGTTTGCAATGAAGGTGTCAATACCTGAATTCATGGTCTAAGCTCCCTTTGCAGTCAACAGAATGTAACAAGCATGTCTAGAGCCCAGTTTGTCTTATTTTAGAGTAGTTGTTTAATACAGATTAGATGACCTGCGACTTCGAAGTGGCTATTGGCTTCTGTTGCCTGCAGATTGAATTTAGGGAGATCAGCTAACTTGAGTCACTACCAGAACTTGGACGCAAACATCTGCAGTGTGGATGTGTAAATATAAGTGAATCCTACCCTAAGTAAAGCAAATATTTGCAAGTTAATCGATATACACTGATTATCCCAAATTGTTTCAGGAATTTTAATATAATTTCAAAACTAAACAGCATTAAACAAAGAGTCTTTTAAGAATTAACATTTTGGTTTATAGATTACTTTAGACCCATTTGATAAGGATGCTGATTTTACACCCTTGGAGACAGTGGTTTTTTTCTTTAAACAGACCAGACACAGTTGCTGTCGGGAAGTTAAACTGCATGTCCTTCAGCTACATTCTCTTCTAGAAAGACAAAGGTTTGTTACAAGTCCAGGACAGTGTCTTGTCACTTCCAGTCCATTGTGAATATCAAATAATTAGCATAAACTTGCCTAAATATTCTTTCTAGGGTGGTTGCTCTGAATAGTTATTGTTACTTTTATTCCCGTTTGTGTTAGCATTGAATGAAAATTTAAAAAGGCTAACGAAACTTTAAAGACCAAGTTATCTTTCTTGCTAGAATGCATTTCCTGAGCATTTCCCTTTGCAGGAGCTGCCTCATCCAACTTCAGTGAGATAGTATATCTTTCTGTTTTGTAGACTGCCAAGAATGATAATTCGATAGCAGAGATTTTATTTCATTTTGTTTAAATTTAGTTACTTAAAACATGCATTTTGCTCTAAAGCTACTTCTTTTCTTATTTTTCTTTTACCCTATTGAATATCTTAGACTTCAACTGAAGATAAAAATTTACCATCTCATTATTTACTTTTATGTGAATATACTACTATTATAAAAGACTTAAAAGTCATTTGTATTGCATCAGAGCTAAATTCTACATTTAAATACCATAGTTCATTGTAGAGTCTTAAACACATTTTTCTAAAGATTTCTGGTAAGTCTTTTATAAAAAAGTCTTTTCTTGACCGCAGGATATTCAGAAATTATCTATAGTCATAGAGACAGTTCAGAAATAGTAATTACTAATCTGAAAATGGCTATAGACATGCACTGTAAAATAGGGGATTGCAAAACAAGGTGATGATCTGACTTAAAACAAACTAGACAGCAGGAGGACCTGCATGTTCTATCTGTCAGATATAAACCAGAATTCCCTATTGCTGCCTACTCACAGCCTGTACCCATGCCACAGCCAGGAGCAGGGCAGCTGGGGGGGCACTGGAGGCAGCCCCAGCCCTGGTCATCGGGCACCTCCCTGGTGCAGCGGGGCTGTGGCTGGGCAGAACAGGGCTGTGGAGAGCTGGAGACTGGCCCTGCTGTGGCATCAATGGGGCAGAGACTGACAGTCCTGGGGGCCTGAAATGGGGTCCTGGGACCTGGGCAGAGTGAAGGGAGACCCATGGGTCCAGGCAAGGACGATCAGGGCTGTTTGTGCCCTCAGGGCCTTGGCAAAAGCTAGCAAAGGCTTTTATGCCTTTTATGACTGTTTCTTATTAATTACACTGAGAAGACGGACTTCTTGTGGAAAAGCAGTAAATACCTTTATTTTTTAAAAAACCTTCAGATTTCAAACTTTTTTCATGAATTTCCTTAATTTGCTTCAATGTATGGAACTTACTTTCGTGGTCATTGCCGTAAAGTCAAAATTCTAAGAAATCTCTGGCTTTTTAGAATATTTTTCAAAATCCAGTTTCCATTAACTCTCACTAGGCTTTGATTCTATCATTTTAATTCTTATACCCTGGAAGCCAGAAATCAGTGAGTTTCCTGAGGCAGGATTGCTGATCCACTGTGTAATTACTGAATTTAGCATTTAACATGATAACAAGTTCTGGGCTGCAAGGTCTGTGTAGGATGGCCTCCTTGAAACAAAGATTTGTTAATTGTATCTGCCAGCCTTACTGAGTGCAGAGCATCAAAAAATCCAAAGAGATGCTGTAAAAACTCATACTGTTGGATTCAGAAAGGTTCTTGGTTTTTCATATTCAAACTTTTCTGCTTTGCAAGTCTCTGCAAAACAGACATTTTCTACTCAGGATTTCTATTAAGGTGTATTCTCTGATACCAATAATTTTTTCCACCACCATTAATGAGTGGAAATGCCCTGTACTTATTTGATACATTGCCTGTAAGAATTTTTAAGGAAATTCACTATTCATTGTTATTGGTAGTCCTAAAAGCTTCAAAAGACCAGTGTCCGGAATATTGATCTACAGCTTATGTTATCCAAAGCTAGCATATAGTCAATGGTTTGCTGTGACAACTGGTAATAAAATTACTATTAATTGACAGAAACTTGTTCTCTGAGCATGCTTTCACCTTGCCACACTAAAACATAGTCAGGTCCCATTTTTGAATGAAAATTCTTATTTTTAGGCACCTCAGTTTTTGAGTGTCTATCTTCAGAAGATTAGAGGAGTTATCTTATCTTATCTTTGAGCCCTACCTAAATCAGCCACATTTTTTCAACTCCTGAAGTGATTACGAATTATCAAGTCATATTGGGTTTTTTCTGTAAAATGGAACATGAGGGGGAGAAAAGGGTTTGCATATTTAAGCTGATCTAAAACTTCTTCATATCGCCTGTAGCAATGTGCATGCTGTTCTGTATTGTTGTTAAATTTCACTGCCTAAAAATACGTGACTATGCACTAACGGCAGTCTCTTTCCCAGATGATAGGTCCAAAACATATATACGATAAAATTATTATATATCACTCTGTTTGGATCATTTGTGGTTATATGCATGTCACGGTCTAAGGGGGCCAGAAAAGGTGGAGGTGTGGAGCCTTGATTATGCTTTTAGCAACATTTGGCAGAATAGGTGTTCATGTTCATTGGAGTGGAGTGGCTGAGGTAGCTACAGCCAGCAGGAGAGTTGGATTGGAAGTGTCGTCACCATTATGAAAGTAAAGCAAACAAGATTTCATGATTTAATTATTTATTTAGCTTTGTGGAACAGTATTTTATGACGCTTGAGTAGAGAAATGTTCTCGGCAAATGTTAGGGCCCCATGTTTAGTGTCTGTGACTGAAATACTAACAGTGCATTTTCAAACAACATACCACAGCAAGGCAGCTGCAGTGTAAAGATCTCTACTTTCTCACCATTTGTGCGACTGGAAGAAAGTTACAGACAACTTTAGTACTGATGAGGTAGTTTAGCACATCTCTTCACTGCTTACCCTGTTTGCTGAAGCTACCAACCAGCACGCCAATTATCTGCATACTTCTGATATAAGCGATTTTCTACTACAGGCAGGTCCTGGTAACTAATCTCACTAGCCAGCTGAGATTCACTGCTTCCACAACTTCTTGTCACTGCTGAGATGTGCTGGATTTTAAAGTGACCTTGAAATAAGATTTTTTTGTTCCTTGCAAGTCCTCAGAATAATCCAGTAATTCTCTGCTTGAAACCCCCAAGCGCATTCACTCTCTTACGCACCAAGTTGTTCATCTCTGAACACCCACTTAAAAAACATCTATTTTGCAACCCAAAGCATTACTGGCACTTCAGGAAGAAGCAATTCTAATATCTCAAAGGCCTCATCTTTTATACTAAGGCAGTCTTAATGGCAGGAAAAAGCTAGCTCAAATTCCCTGGAGCATAGCACGCTGGCAAAATCTCTTTAATTTTTACATCTTTCATTGCCTCTGTCTGCAACAGATATATATCTCGCATAATCTTCAGAAAGCTTTTTTAATTTTCTGCAGTTGTTTTCATCCTATATGGAGGTGTTGATCATATAGAGGTTCATGTGTCTCTGTTCTGGAGGCACTCTTCTGGGTTTCAGTTCAGTGAAGTTTCAGGTCGTTTGATATGGTTTCTGTTCCAGTAGTTCTTTATGTTGAGCATTCAGATAGATTCTTCTCATATGAACATGTATGCAAAAGCTGGTCATGACCTACATGCAGATTATTATCTGATGGAGCGGAATGTTTCCAGTCTTGCCCTTTGAAACAGTAGGGACAGTGAAGGGCAGGTGGTTAGACTGTGCTGTTTTGTGCCATTTCCCCTGTCTTTTAGAGGCATGTCTAGTATGGTTTCTGTGGATTGAAATGTATCAATGTGGCAAATAGTTCTTTAATATTGCTGCTGCGTGTAGTACAAATTGGAGTCCATTTTTTTTGCCTTCTAAGTCTCCTTAAACCTCTGTAGTTTGTCCTAGGATGGGTTGGGTGCAGCTACAGTGATACTGAGGAGCTGCAGGCTCTCCCCATCACATAAACCAAAGCAACACCAGGGTGCTCTTCTCCACCTCTGTCAGTAAGCTCACCCCTAGCTGGGAGCATGGTGGTGTAAGGCCACGGCTGGAGTGAAAAACTCCATCCTGGATATTTTTCTCTAATGATATCCTGGCACTTTTCACAAAAGTAGGATAAATGAGATAAATGGACTGATAGTAAAAGCAGCATTAAAATGGCAAGAGAAACTTAATATCTGCAAAAAAAAAAAAAGAGGCTTTATGTCTCTCGTGTTCACGGACTATGATGATATGTACAATATAAAAGAGTGTGAAGTAGGTGAAGCTATTACTCCCACTATCCCTATAAAAGCTGGTTGGGATCCTGCAGAACAGAGGGTGCTATGTAAAGCTGATGCATTATGATATGAGCCATTAAGTAGGAATTAAATATTGTGCAATACTAATATTGGGATACAAAGAATCATAGCTAGATTAGGCAGTATGCAGCCCCAAAATTGGTAAGCTTGAGGAGTAGTATCTTATCGTAAAAACTGTTAATTTGGCAGAGCATTTCTTATTGTTATGCTGTCTGGATGAAAAAAAAATACTGTTAAAAGTACTAAAAACTCAGAATTTCTATTAAAAATTATGCTGCCTAGGTTAGTTCATTAGCCTAGTATCTAGAGTGTGTTAATTTGGATGTGAAGACCTTTCTGTTGTTTCTGAAATTTTTGGTGGCTTTCTAAGCAAAAGTATTGCAATTGCTAATAGAATGTATGTCATTAACCTTGTCCTTATTTTATGCGTGAAAATGAAGAAGGGTTCTTGAATATTTTGATAGGGTTTTCTTTTTTATCTACATACAGTTGTAATAACAGACTTTGGATACTGTAAAAGACATGTAGAAAAAGGAAGCAATCTCTTCCCCATGTTCATGATTGATAGGAAAAGAATAATATATTTAAATTGCAACATAGATGCATATTCAAGATGAATATTATGAAGAAAACTTTCTTCTGCTTGTGACAGTGAAAAATAGATTACCTGTGGAGACTGTAGAGTCAGTAGTGTCAGAGATTTTTTCAAAAAGTTTCATAAACTAGGCTATAGCCCCTGAAGAAGGGAAAGGTGAAAAGGAGGTCACAAAATGCTCATGGTGTCTGCGAACAGCTAATGGCCTTTCATTTTTGGCAGCTATTCAGTCTCTCCACAGTAGAGGAAGAGAGTTTTACACCTGAAGCCAGTAGTTAGAAATGGAATGAAGTTGCCACCAGCAATTAGAGATTTTTGGCTGTTCCCTGTTAAAATAAATTCTTGTCAACAGGAATTACAACTGCCTGTCACTGGGTTGCGGAGAAGTGAAGGGATCAAGAGGTTGTTGTGCAGAAGAATGATTCCTAAAGTCAGTCAGGTTTGGAAAAAAGTGTGAGTAGTGGGTTAGACAGGTTTCTGTCAAGTAATAGGTGCTTGATCTTGCTGTAGTCAGGGGAAGAGGCTCAGTAACTGACCTTTGGAGGGTCATTTCTACCTGTCGCAATTCTGGATTTTGCATATGAAACATGAGGTTGGAGGGATGAAGTCTATCCACAGTTGAAGCTTCATCCTCAAAAAAGGCATTTTTCTTCTCCCCACCACACACCTCTTCATCACACTGTTGCACCAGACCTGCAGAGTATGGGGTGTAAGGCAGACCTCTCTGGCCACAGCCTGCCTGCCCTGCGTCTCCTATCCAACAGACACTCAGTCAGCAGATCAGCAGCCCTTACGTGGGACTGTAGACGTGCCCAGCAGATCTGCTCATAGCTTCTCATCACCTCCTTGCTTAGCAGAGCAGGGAACATCATCCTAAAGCTAACACGGCTCTACTCTTGAGCTGCACTGGCTCTGTCATGGCCCCCAACCCAACTGCCAGATCCCCAGGACTGGGGAATGTGCCCCAGGCCCTTGCATCTCTTCGCTCATTATCAGAGTTGGGTTTACTACAGCATCCTGTAGATTTAAGCTATTGCTTCATGCATGACTGAGGGCTGTGCAGTAGGTAGATCTGAACATGCCAGCTTTATATGCATGGAAACATGCCAAATTGTGCAAAGACAAGCTTCTTCTCAGGCTCATTTGTTCATTGCCTTTCAAGTAGCAGTACTTATTTGAGCTCTTCTGCCTCTGGCTGCCCCACAGATTTGTACAACTTCTAACTACACACTTTATCTAGTAGGTTAAAAATCTGCTTCTTTATAATAAGAAATTTTCAGAGACTGTAGTAATCGAGAAAACAATTGTTTAAGCTGCTTACCCCAAGAGAAGCTGAGGAGTTAGCTAACGTATGTTTTATTGTGACACAAGATTACTTATTTGTCATCAGAGAGGTATTGTGGCATCCTAAATCTTTATGTGGCTCACTGGTGAAGAAAGCACTTCTCCAATGTGCATCATATTTTAAATTTAACAAAGTAGATACTTAAACTAGAACTAAAAGGTGGGGTTATCGATAATGTGTTATACTCGGTGTCTCCGTTTGACTCAATGGTGATTTGAATGTGTTGTTATTTTTGTTTTTAGTAGCTAAGGATGTCAACATTTTTTTTGATGAGTTAGAAGGCGTAAACAGCCCTTCCAAAGATGATGACTCTCTGCTTCACCATGGTAATTTGACCAGTACTTCTGATGATGCCAGCAGGTTGGAAGTTGTGGGAGAGGTAAGAACACACAGAATTATTAATATAATAATTATTCATGCCCATTATGAAGTGGGAATAAATGTAATTTTATTTAAAATCTCATTCTGTGCAAGACAACCTGGAATATAAAATATCTCAAATTAAAAGGAGGTTTTCTTGATTTCATGCACCTCCATTGAAAACTCTATATAGGCCCTTGTTGTCTGTTTGTTTTCTGAACCAGTCAAGTCCAATGCTTCACTGCTTCTGAAAATAATGGAAAAGTTTTCCCTGTATTAATCCTTTGGGGAGAAGAAGGGAGGAGGAGAATTTATCATAAATCTCTCATGAGAAGCATTGGGTAATCAGGTATGTGACACATTCTCTCCCAGTGAAGAACAAGTGTCTTGTTGTTGTTTAATGGTGATTCAGAGAACATACCAGGGAGGAATCATTCAGCATATAGTCCCTTTTAAATTATGTCTTAAGGCAGGCAAAGCGTTGTGGACACAAGTGTGAAAATTGGGGCCTAAATTCCTTTTTGTGTCTTTTGTGCAGAAAAGAACATGATACCCTTTGACTTTGCCTCTAACTGCCCTACAACTTATGGATGTTTAGGGCTATCTCCTCAGGGAGTGAGGACACCTGGGACTTTTCTCCTTTCCCCCACCTCAGGAGTGCAGTTGCATCCAGGCTGCTTACTGGAGTGTAAGGTCTGATGTTACCTACAAGCTGTGCCTGAGGACTTTTTGGCAGAGGGCTGACTGGCACAGAGCAAAGCTGGCAGGGACCATACTAACAATTAAAAAGCATGGAAAACCATAGGATATTGCTGAAGGTTCTGCCCTGACCCTGTTTTGTTTATTAGTTTGGATAAAATTTAGAAGGTATAATTACAGATTATGTCTTTTTCAGGAGTTAGAGGGTTTTGCGGTCCAAATTCTTTTGTGAAACACTGCTGAGGAGAGAGTTAGAGATTTTTCTTGTGCTAGAAATTCAGTCCATAGAGAGCTGCGCTCCTGGGATGTTTAGACAGATAATTAAAGCAACAAAATTCAGGGCACCCAGAGATATGTTTGACCTTGCTCACAATTTCGTCTTCCCCTTTACTCATTGCTCTTCCCCACCTTCCTATGCAACTTTAAAAGGGCCCTCTTTGCCTGCTTACACTATCATAGGTTAACCTGACATGATATTCCTGGGTTGCATTTTGGGATCATGTGCCATAAGGTCTCTAACAAAAGGACATGGGTGAAAGGCACATGATCTTTGCATGTTGAAGAGAAAAAGTGAACAGAAAATGGTGAGAAGGACAGAGGATGAGATAGAACAATACATGCTGCTGTTACGGCAAAAAGTTTTTTTCCTGTTCAGTGTATTCTTTGTCATTTTTTAAAGTGAAAGGGAACATGTCTGAGGAATATTTTCCTAGTTGAAAAGAGTATCTTTTTTGTTTGCTTGTTTTTTGCATAATCGTAACTGAGGAAAATAGCAATGTAGGTCATGTATATGTATAAGAGGAAAAAAACCCCCAAAACAGAAAATTGGAAGTATTTATGGGAGCTGAGGGATGCTCTAGCTTACAAAAATAGTTTCAAGGTGCTCAGCGCCTGCTTAATTTCAGAAGGAAAAGCTGTACTGTTTAGATGTTGTATGGTTGTATGGATAAATATGGGAGCTCAACTGTACAGTGGTGGGGTAAACTCTGAAGCTTCAAGCTTCCTTTCAGTCTTTCAGTTTAGTTTAGTAGCTAAGAGAGCCTGTTGATCCTACTTAATGCCATCAGGATAGGGGATCTGGCCCCAGTGAAAGTCTCTCTGAATCTATTGATGTTTGTTTGGTTTAGTTTTAAAGCTAATATTGCATCCAAATAATTTATTATGGTTTCTGTCTGAATTCCATTAAAATGAATTTAAAATCAAAAAACTTTACAAGGACATAGCAAAGATTTTCTATCACTTCTGTGTAGCTGACAAGTTGAAATATTGTTTGCTTCAACTGTTAGTTGTTTGTGCTCAACCAGAAGATCCAATGAAGACTTTACAGATGGAGTTTTATCAACAGTTCCTTAACAGATGCAGAGCCAGATTGGGATTCAGCTTGTCCTTTGACTAGAGATGTGGGTTTTTTCCTTTGTTTTATGTTTCATTCAAACACAGTTGCGGTCTGAGCAAATTAAAAATCACATTTCCTTTTGTGTGCATTCATCAAAATACTTTTTACATATGCCAATATAACAATTAGGTATAGACTTTACAATTTAAATCCCGGATATATTATCACTAAAATATTGTATTATGTCCACTGAAGTTTCATTTTCTGAGAACTGGAGAAGCAGCAGAAAAAAGGTAAAAATTAAAGGAAAAATGTCTTAGGAGCTGTATTCTAGGTATGCATCCATTCTGCCTGCCTTTCTATGGAGTAATAAATTAGTCTTCTTTATTCAAACAAGGGAGAATGCTGGACCTGGGACAAAATTTGACTTCTACTTAAATGAGTTTATATCGGCCATTCTTGACATTCTATCTAATGTAGGTAGTTTTGAAATTGAAACTGTAAGAGTTACTACTTTAGTCTTTACTTTAAGTGTCAAACTGTTGATATTCGGGGGCAGTGTGGTTAACATTGCACAGAATAGAGTTTGTGTTTTGTCCTTTTATAAATAGGAACTTGCACTGAGGATTATGGCAGAAAAAAAAACATATTCATATTGCAAAATAAGAAATCTGAAGTTCTTTATGGCAGTTATGATAGCTCAGTTTTCTTATGTGTGTTTACCAGAATACAAGCTAAGTACAAAATTTTTTTCCACCAAATCATAGAATGGTTTGGGTTGGAAGAGACCGTAAAGATCATCTATTTCCAATCCCCCTGCCATGGGCAGGGACACCTCCCACTAAGACCAGGTTGCTCAAAACCCCATCCAACCTGGCCTTGAACACTTCCAGGGATGCAAAACTTCTCTGGGCAACCTATTCCAGTGTCTCACTACCCTAATAATGAGGAGTGTCTTCCTTGTATCTAATCTAAATCTTTCAGTTTAAAGCCATTACCCCTTGTTCTATTGCTACATTGTAAAATGTCCCCATCTTCTTCAGCGATCAGGGTGGATACGGAAAGAGATTATCTAAGCTTTCAGAGAAAACTACAGATCTGTTACTTCCTAACTTTTCAGCACTTGATTTTGCAGTCTAGATAATGTCATTATTAAAAATACTGTTAGTGGTGCAGGTATTAACCCCCTCCACCAGCTGTGAAGTTGCAGGCAGGGGACTCTAATTTCAAGTAGCCACAAACAACAGGAAAAGACAATCTCTTTAGAATATGAAGACCCTATCTTCATTGAGCATTCATACTGATAATAACCAGGTATGACAATAACTAGGAATCAAGAATCTAATCTGTCATTAAATTAGTGACCATTGGAGTCTCTTCTGATTTATCTTTTTTAAGAACTGCATGTAAAGTTTCAAATTCTTTGATTTCCTCAAATGCACTTTTGTTTAAATGTTTCATTTAAAGTCTCTGTAGCTGTCAGGGTTATGAATCCTCCGATTTTGGATAGCGAAACATTTTGGGTAAGCCCTTTAGTCTAAAGCTCTCCTAGCATGTATGAGTCCTGTGTCTACGAACATTGATGGCTCCCAATTGTGGGCCTGAGAATATGAAAACTAGTGCATTCTTTGGAAAAGAATTCCTGGTTATACAACTTTAGGTGTGCGCATTACATATAAAGCTGCAAAGACAGCCAGAAATGCTAAACTTCTTGCTAGAGTTAAGTCTTCCCTGTTCTTTCACTTTCTTCCAGCATCCTTTCTCAGATGAAGGAATGGAGGTTTGACATACATGAATAGACTTCTTTCCCAGCAAAAACTACAGTCAGACCTGGTTCTAGATTTTTTTTAATCAGTTTAGGAAAACTGAATTTTTAAGTCATGCCACAGGCAAAGGACATGTAATGTCTAGAGAAGGGTCAGCAAAGCTCAAGGTAGAAGAAAAGTCTCTGTCTAGAATAGTGTAAGCCTGGAATACTGTGGACAATGCAAAAACCCTGCAGCTGCTATTTCCTGACACTTCTGGGCTAGGCTGACTCTCTCCACATCATATTAGATCCTCAAAGTTCTTCTAAGTCCAGGCTCAGTCTATAGAGCCGCCTTACAGGCTATAGCAGAAGGCAACAGAAAGGGTTCCTTCTCAGAAGCCATACCGCTCTAGTAAGGTTTATCAGTCTGGATTTGACGTACTGTGTTCCTAAAATTAAAAGGACCTTTCAAGTACAGATAAGAGTCCCAGCCACTTTTCTGAGAGAAAAATGTCAATACTGTATTTGGGAGTGTTTCACAAACCCAAGAGAAAGTAGATGTCTCAGGAAATCATATTTATAGAGGAGGAAGTCCTACAAGTCAAGTAACTCAGCTAAATCTCATAGATGCTCTTTAATATGAGGCTCTACATGCACTGATGAGTCAGTGTAGGGCAAACCAATTTTTTTCAGAGAAAGATGAAACAGTAAATATAAAGGGCAAATCTGTTTTTCCAGTGGAGTCACTACTGCATGCAGACAGAGCCACATTCCTCGTGGTACACTCTGGACAATTCTGTGCTAACATTTTAGTTCATGTTAGTTCAGATCAGGAGTGCACACTTGAAGTGAATCTCTCAATTGCCCCTACCCATGCTTTTTTTGCATTCCAGAGCAGTGTTGGATTTCAAACGTGGATTCATTTTGGATGCAAATAAATACTGAGATGTACTCCACTGAGTCTTCGGGACCCAGACTAGAGTGGGCTCAAAGTAAGCCCTCAAGCCGACATAGTGTAGACAGCAGGTCATCAGCACAGATTGTTTTGCCCTACAGATCTCTTCCTATTACACTGCTTTACTTGCTAAAATGCACATAGTGACTGTGGGACCTACAGAACAGGAAGGATGGCTCAGCAGGAGGCTTAGAAATCAGAGCACGACCACTAAGCTGACCCACTGCCTCTAAATCTCCTACTGTACCCTTCCTTTATTTAAATAACCTTAAATACCCTTTGGGGTTTTTTTACATCTTCTCAACATAGTATTTTATGGAAAAAAATAAACTGTGCTTCCTGAGTTGTTTTCATATTTAATGCTCTGTGAAAAATACTTCTGATATCCTGATAATATCATTTGTCAGCATGATATGCAGTATAGATATAAATGGTTTGTTACTGTTATTTCCTTAGGGCTTAAATCTTTTTTCTTGCCTTCTTTTTCAGCTCAAAGAACTGTTCCACTATATCAAGTTTGCATTAAGCTGTGTCAGGAATCAGGCGCTGTAATAAAAGAATCGTTAAAAATTTCCCCTTTCTGCCTTTCTGCCTTCAGTAAACTGGATGTACCAAGGGGATGGCACATTTGGGAAGCTTTCATTGGTTTTTCTATTTAATCAAAATGCCTGCTGAGAATTGGGAAGATGGCTTATACTAAACTCTTTGAATAGGAATATTATTTTTTTTTTATTCTGTAAGAATTTTTTTTCCTATTACTATATTTACTTTTTGTGATTCAAATTAAGAACCAGTTCTCCTATGGAGAAAGTATTTTGAAAATTTCCTACTTTTCCCAGATGTTAAAGGCAAAATACTCTTTTTTTTTGGAGATTTGATCATAAATTATAGGGCATGGCTATTTCTGGCAGGAATGGTTGAGCAAATTCTGGAAAAGCAGAGAGGAATTTGCCTAGCACTCCCTTCAGCTTGGAGCTTCCCTGCTCATTATACTGCCTAAAGGGAGTGCTGTTTGTTCCCATTTATCATTCACAGTGTACATTTCTTGTATGAAACACTCCCGCCCACAAACTACCACACGATTTCAACTTGTTTGAAAGCGAAAGCTTAACCTCTGGGCAGGACTTGTATTATGGGAAGTAGTGTTAAATTGTGAGGAGGATCTGTAGAGAGTTTCATCTCATGAATTTCTGAAAAGAGACCAGCATTTTTGTCTTTTATATCTCAGGAGAGGGACCTGTGTGACCTCTTATTAACAGTGAAATTCAGTTGTTTCTTTCTGTCAGAGCAAAGATTTGAACAGCCAAGAAACAGTATTTATTGCATTTATGTACTGCTAGAGCAAACACCAGGAATTACTTTCAAATAAATCCAGTGAGCTTCCTCAGCTGTTCCTTAAACCAAGAATACTCTGTAGTCAGTCTGATGAGGTAGGAACAGGACCTTCGTATCCTTTCTGTGTCCTGTGAGGCAGAGATACTATAGTCACCACAAAGCAACGAGAAGCTCTGTGCCAGTTTTTAAGTGTTTCTCACCACACTAAATGTTCGTGCCATTCTTTATTCTTCTCACAGGTACAAAGACATTCTACCATACTAAGTTCTTAATTTTATATTTACGCTTCAGTAACACTATTCTCTGCTTTATTTTATTTTATATGTAAGAAGTTATTCCTAATTTTCTGGAGGTGGGGGGGAGGAAGGCTGGCTTGTGTTCTCCATTCTCTCCTATCCCATGCCTGTATGTCCAAACATCTGCCCAAGAAGACCTCCTGGTTATGAAATGGGGAAGTCCGTACTGCTTTCATATGACCTCAAAGGCACTGTATGTAAAGCACATAAAAACTTGAACAGCTTGTTCTGATTCCTTATCTTTCCTGTTGAGTATTACTGAAAACTGCTGATGCAAACAGCAATGCAGCAATTACCAAGTCAAATTAACGTTACTGAAATGTTTGACTTTCTATTTACAGGAAGTACCTGATAAGAACAAAGCTAATGGACTATATTTTAGAGATGGGAAATGTCGGATTGACTACATCCTGGTATACAGAAAATCTAATCCACAGACAGAAAAGAGGGAAGTATTTGAGAGAAATATCAGGGCAGAAGGTCTTCAAATGGAAAAAGAGGTAAGAGAGCTTTCTTGAAAAAAACTTCCAACATTTAAAACTGCGTAGAATTTGAGGGTATGAGTTATACTCTGTTGTAGCAGTGAAAAAATGCTTTTAAGCATGCCTAAATATAGGCTATTTATTGCCAGAGCAGTGGGAAAGCATAGCCTAAAGGAAAATCAGACACATGGATTGAAGGCCAAAACAGGCCGTTACAGTCACGTTTTTCAGCCTTATGCACAAGTAGGCCACAGAATTTCATCCACTGTGCTGTGCAATAGAGAAAACAAGTGCTGGGTTTGGATGGCCTAAATTCTACTGAGTGCAATACACATTTCTGCACCTACATTTCTTTTTAGCTACCTGCTCCACTCTTTGCTTGGTACTCTTTTGTTGTGGTTTAACCCCAGCTGGCAACTAGGACCACGCAGCTTCTCGCTCACTTGTCCTGCCTTCCCCCACCACCCACACATACACTATGGGATGGGGAGAAGAATCAGTAAAGCAAAGGCCACACAAGGAAGCAGAGCAAAACAGGGAATTCATTCACTGCTTCCTATGGGCAGGCAGGTGTTCAGCCATCTCCAGGAAAGCAGGGCTCCATCACACGTAACGGTTACTTGGGAAGACAAAACACCATAAACACAAATGTCTCTCCCTTCCTTCTTCCTCCTCCAGCTTTATATACTAAACGTGACACCATAGAGCATGGAATATCCTTTTGGTCAGTTGGGTTCAGCTGTTGCAGCTGTGTCCCCTTCCAACTTTTTGTGCACTCCCAGTACTCCTACTTGCCGGCAGGGCAGTATGAGCAGAAAGCCTTGACTGCTTAGCAACAAATAAAAATTTTAGTGTTTTATCAACATTTTTCTCATCCTAAATCGAAAACAGCACTATACCAGCTGCTAGTAAGACGATTCACTCTATCCCAGCTGAAACCATGACATCTTTCCAGAGACCTAACCAGACCCCTTCCGTCCTTTTCCTGTCAGCTCATTTGGAATCATATGATTCCAGTCATAGGAATGAGCAATATTTTGGTAGTTTGAAAACAGCCTACAGTCTCTCCTTCTGTCTTAATCCTAAACATTGAAATAATTAGACAGTACATATAAATTGTTTATGTCAATTTATTTCCAACAGAATGTCCTAAATCTTTTCTGGAGAAAAGTGTAAAAATGAATGCAAAGTGTCTAAAAATGTATTGATGTGATAGGTAGCAGGAGCAAGGCTTAAGGAGACCATCTCTCTTTTGCCTAGGCTATGTTCTTTCAAAAACTTTCATAAGTGTGCTTAAACAGGGTCTAAGTCTCACTTTCATGCAGAATAGGTATTGCTGAATATTTAGCTTTACTTGTACTTGATCGATTCCCACTCACGCTAATATGCATTTTCATGCTGCCACTGATAGAAATAGTAGAGGAATTTTCAAATTACAGGCTTTGGTCAATTATGTAGGTGTTCTATATTATCTCCCTTTCTTTCACTGAATTCCTGGTAAATATGTAGATATTCTTCCTGTGAACTTGAAAGGCATGCTTCTTTGGAGAACACTGGGAGGGGAAATATGGAAGCTGTTTCTCTCCAGAATAATGAAAATGTTTCCTTTCTTTACCTGTTTTTGAATGAACATGGGCACTGGTGGATATAAGTGTGTAAGAGCATATCAGTGGTTACATCAAACAGTTACCCTAAACGTATTCCTTCAAATAACCTGAAAGTTAGCATCTTTAGTGCAGTAGTAGTTGATAGATGTGTTCAATGGCAGCCATTGTTCATTTATTACAAGTTTCCTGTAAATGTACCACTGTCTGTAGGAGTTGTAACCCAACATCCAAGAACACAGGAGCGTTGCTGCTGTTGTTCAGCTTCACATCCTAGAATTCTGCCCTGCTTCCACCAGATGCTGAAGAAGTCTCTGAAGTTTGGGCAATGTAGAAAATGAACATGGAATGAATTCTCCCTATTGATACATCTACCCAATTGTTTTGAACCAATCTTTTCCTACCTCGTGATTTTTGCAGATTTATTACTGTGCTAAGGTCAGCAGTGAAAGCTATGAAATCACTTTACATTTTAAGTATTATGAAACTTATTGCAACATTCTGCACAGAAAACTTTTTCAAATTGATGATCTAAGTACTTACTATAGAGTTTTCTTGTGGCTTTCAAGCCCATTTATTTGGACTTTGCTGCCTAGGCTGCATGAATGTTCTGCCCATTTGATTATTCATTTCAGTTTCTATTATGCTACTGACATGCAGTTTTATTTCTTATTAATCTCATTTGACCTTGTTGTGACTTCTCGCTAGCATCAGTAATTGTACATTTTCTAAACTCAGAATGATCAAAATGAGGTTGCGTTACATGACTCAGGCTAATGTTTTTGAAATCTAGGGTAGCAATCTTTTTTAACATAGGACTCTGACCTAAAATTAAACCCTAGCATGTATATTTTATGATCACTTTAGTTTCCAAATTGAATTATAATCCTGAAGGAAATAAGTACATTCTTGGTACACTCCCTCTCCCTCCCTGCAGTGTAACAACTGTGCCGCATAGCACTTAGGTTTAAACTAAGCAGTGTGATCAGTTAACACCTAGATTATTTTGTATTATTTTTACTTCTTCTTTTGGTGAGACTATGCATCATTCTGAGTTTCAGTTCTGGAAGATTTTAACAACAGGTCTGTTTTCTAGTTGTTCATATATAATATATTGCTTCCACTGGGAAAAGGTTGTTCCCAGATAAAATGAGAGAATTGTCTGTGGCTTTGGCCACGGAACTTGGACAGAGGCGTCAGGCTGTAACCGCGGGACTGAAAGAAACTTTTCACCTTCCATGAATTTTGTGTCATTGTTGGTTCATTCTCCTTTGACTACTGGCTGTTCATATATCAACATTTGATTGTGTTAGTCCTGTCTTTTTAACGTGAAACCAGTGGCAGAGATGAAAACTCACAGAGCCATTCACACTGCAGTTTCAAAATCATATTCCTCAGTAACACTGCAGAGAGAGAAAAATGCACTGCAGTGGCTCACTGACAAGTGTAGCACAGCAAAATACCCAGGAATTGGTGAGTTCAGGGAGCAAAGTGTTTACTTAACTAAGCAGTGTTTGCTTAACATTTTCTCATGAAATGACAAAATGAATATGAAATGAACTCATAAATGTTGAGATAACTTCAGGCACAATATCAAGATCATGTAGCTGAGAAAAATCTGAACAGGTATATGCTTCTGACTCTAGGAAAAGGTGATAACGTTTTGCAGATATTCCCCAACTAATTCACACTCACATTCTTCAACTATACCACACCACTCTCCCACGAAAGTTCTGCCAGGTTTAGTGCTCTGTATATCTGGTAGTAAAAAACGAGAGGATCCCAGACCAAGGAACAACTCATTGAGTTACTGAAGGTATGGAAAACAGAGCTCTAATAGTGAATGCTAATCAAGTGGAACAGCATAAATCATTTTCTTACCCTTTTCCCTTCTTTTCAGTGTGTAATGGGTCTGGATAGCATGACTGTTATCCCAGTCCAACATGGGTCGCATCCAACACGTGATCACGTGCACAGAAGATTAAAAATATAGGTCACTCCAGGAAAAGAGACTCTATTTTCTTTTCGGTCAGATATCAAATTTCCTATACTCATTTATCCTTTTTCACGATGTCTCACAAGTGAGACAAATAACGATGGTATCCTGGATTTGGGATTCTTGACCCTACTGTTTCCATTTTTTGATATTTTTTGAAACAGACTTATGTAGTTGGTAAAATGGAGAGGGGAGTCTGAAAATGGAGCAAGTTCTTATCAGAGAGGAGGTACCAGTAGCATTGCTAGTTTGTAGGCACTGGTACCATCTGTAAATATCACACAAAACTCACACCTTCCAGATTTGACTGGCAAATGGTTAACAGGAGACATTCCAAATTCTGAGGGTATGTTTCATATTTATCCAAACACAAGATGATCCTGAGATTAAGATCAGCCTGATCACTGATGCTCAGAAAAAAACTAACTTATGATCACTTTTATGTAAAGAGAAAATACAGATAGTGGCTGTCATTCCAAATATAGTGTTCATCCCTCTGGGACAGTAAAAACCCAGCATTTTTCTGGAAAACTGATCTTTTCAAGGCAGAGTGAAAAGTCAAAATTACATTGGGCTGATGGTATTTTCCACAAGAATAAAGATTTATAAATTCAACCCCTTGGCCAAAATCCATCTGAGTTCCCTTGTCAGAAATTATTTCTGCAGCTTCAATTAATGTATTTTAATCCCCGTCCTAAATGGCTAGGTAGAACTAAGTTGCTGTAAACAATAACTGCACTGTGCTGGTAGATGGATACAGTACTACAGACATCTTTCAGTAAGATACTTTAATTTATATTACACTAATAGAGCATGCACAGAGGTAGCCTGCGTGGAGCAGCTAACATACGTAACTTTTTCACTTACAACCTATTTAAACTGGACTGTAATGCAATGCAAATGCAGGATAGAGATAAGGTAGTTCAAAGAAACCTATGCTGGATGAACAAGCACAGCACACCCTTGCATTTGTAATTTGTAAAAGAGGAGGAGGGGGTCATCTTAGATTTAAGTAAATGCTGTGTATCCAAAACGAATCTGATGTTGGCTAGGATCTGATCATGTAGCCCAAGGGGTAGACTGCATTTAGTTTGAACTTGGCATGTTTTTTTGGTGTTTTTGTCTTCTCATGACTGCACTAAACTAATTCATACAGAGCACTTCTACTACTAAATGTGCTTGATACATTTTGATTAATGATTGTGTCCAAAATTTTTAATTCATAATTTTCAGGTTGATTTGATACAATTTATTTGAAAAGGCATTTGACACGCCAGTAGAAACTGACAGATAGAAATATAGTAAAGGGGAACTAATCACATGACTAATCACATATATTTTGCACATTTACGTATACTAATGTTTTAGTATAAAAGCAAAGATCTGTTTTAAAGCAATAGCATTTCTTACTGCCTTAAAAAGTAGATCTCCTCACAGCTACTGGATGCGGAATCTGTTTCAGGAACGAGTTTCAGATATTTTACAAAATGTAGTCAATCCATTTGGTCTTCTGCCTGCACATTGATCTTTGCATCTCCCAGATAAGAGAAGATGTTAGTGTCATATACTGGTCCAGTTTTTGGGAACAATCCAAATGGTGTGGTTTTTTGTGTTAACATGCCCGATTAAAAATTTAAACATTGCCACCATAAGTGTCAAGCTTTCACCAGGGCATCTCTAATTGCATTCACTCGCTGCCTCAAGCAGCAGCTGACATTTCTGGGGCAACATGTGGCAGCTGATACACAGCTGGTGTATACAGTAGGCAGCAGAAATATACAATAGGTGTTCTCTGGAGAAAACCCCAAAAGACAGGGAAGAAAAGCACAGTATAAGCTTCAGTTTTGTTGTATGAACAAATATCTACTAGCAGGTATAATCTGAGTCTGAAAGTTACATTTAGAGATCTTTTTTTCCAGTAGTTGATGCAATATAACTACAGGATACTGTTATTTCATGGCTTTTCAAGTTTGCAAGCAGATGTAGATAGGTTCATGGCAAGGGAGTGGGAGTTCTACAAAGCAGTTTCTCTTAATGTGGCTGTAAGTTTGCCCTAATGGGACAGGACTTCAGAAGCTAGAAACATGTATTCAGTCAGAGACTTATATTTAGCAGCAACTTGGAGCCTGGTTTAAAATGATGAATGTTGAGAGAAATTACAGATGACAGAAAGAGCACACGATATAGTATCTCCGTGACTCTTGGCTCATCCCTGAACGTAAAACCAAAATAGACTTATGACCATGTCAAAGTGAGGTAAAAGTTAGAAATAAAGAATGAGTATGAAAAAACCAAGAACTTTAAAGACTGAAACTTTAAATATAGTTGTGCTCAGAATGTGATGATGTGAAAGAGGTGTTATAATCGACAGCTATTTTTCCTGAACATAGTCAAATATTATCATCTTTCTTCCTGGCAAAAATGACATCTACTTTTTGTTGTTGTTGTTAGTACTGCAGAGCCAAAACACTTATGTGAGTCTGATCTGCTTTTTTCTGGTTTGTGCGTCATCACTGCAATTGTTCATGAGACTCCTGTTACATAAACGTTATTGCTGATTGTGATTCATGGGCTGAAAAGAATTAAGCTGACTTCCAGACCCCAAGTGGCGTTTGCAGATCTGAGTGAGGAAAGGTGTTTTATCAACTTAGCTTATGTAATTTGGTTCTCTGAGAAGCAGTGCACAATGAAATCTCAGTGCCTTTAGAGCTGACTTAAAGTTTCTTTTTCAGTTAGTTATGACTTCAGTTTATTCAGTTATTGAAAGAACAATAACTTGTTTGTTATTTATTGCTGCTATAGATGTTAGTTAAATCAACCAGGCATACAGTTCATAACAGACTGCTCAGCCTATGGCCCACTAACTATTTGCAGCTTGCCAGGAGAGTTTGTGTGCTGGCCAGGAGCAAGCTGCAGGTCAGCTGGGGGACCTTTTCCTGGCTGCTAGTTTTCCTTTGGTGCTCATATCCTTTCCCTGTCATATTAAGCTTACTCTGCACATACCAAAAACCCCTATCCACTAGAGAAAAGGGTGGCTATGGAAAGCTTCCACTACCAAAATTGCATCTGCTGTCCTCTGAGCTTTTATTTGCAGAGAGAAAGATACCTGTGAGCATGCACTGTATGCAATATGTGCTAGGAAGCACCAGGATGACTGTGTGTGTGATGATCATCCACACTGTGCAGGCATGGCAGGTCAGGCCACATGGAGGATGTCGCCGATGGCTAACAGGCTTCCCTTTAGGACAAACTGGCATTTGGACAAAACTAGGCCTTCTTGATCTTTGGAGAAGACCAGATGTTGTACTGGGTTTGCATAGTAAGGTTTTGGTAGCAGGGGGGCTACAGGGCTCGCTTCTGTGAAAAGCTACTAGAAGCTTTCCCTGTGTCTGACAGAGGCAATGCCAGCTGGCTCCAAGACAGACCCGCCACTGGCCAAGGCCAAGCCTATCAGCAACAGTGGTAACATCTCTGTGATAAGATATTCAAGAAGGGCAAAAAACCTGCTGCAGAATAGCAGCTGGAAGAGAGTGAGAATATGTGAGAACAACAATTCTGCAGACCCCAAGGTCAGTGAAGAAGGAGAGGGAGGAGGTGCTTCAGGCACTGGAGCAGAGATGATCGTGGTGAAGACCATGGTGAAGCAGGCTGTCCCCCTGCAGCCCATGGAGGACCCTACACTGGAGCAGGTGTATGTGCCTGAAGGAGGCTGTGACCCCATGGGAAGCCCACGCTGGAGCAGGCTTCTGGCAGGACCTGTGAACCCATGGAGAGAGGAGCCCATGCTGGAGCAGGTTTTCTGGCAGGACTTGTGACCCTGTGGGGTACCCACCCTGGAGCAGTCTATTCCTGAAGGACTACACCCTATAGAAAGGATCCACGCTGGAGCAGTCTGTGAAGAGCTGCAGCTTGTGGAAAGAACTCAAACTGGTGAAGTTCATGGACGACTATCTCCTGTGGGAGGGACCCCAAGTTGGAGCACAGGAAGAGAGTGAGAAAGAATGAGTGGCAGAAAAAATATGTGATGAATTGACCACAACCCCCATTCCCTGTCCCTCTGCACCTTTTGGGGGGAGGAGGTATAGAGGTAGAGTGAAATTGAGCCCAGGAAGAAGGGAGGGGTGGGGGAGAAGTCTTTTTAAGATTTGGTTTTATTTCTCATTAGCCTACTCTGATTTGATGGGCAATGAATTAAATTAATTTCCCTGAGTTGAATCTGTTTTGCCTGTGACAGTAATTGGTGAGTGTCCTTATCTTGACTCATGTGCCTTTCATTATATTTTCTCTCCCCTGTCCAGCTGAAGAGGGACAGTGATAGAGCAGCTTTGGTGGGCACCTGGTGTCCAGCCAGGGTCAACCCACGATAGATGTAGTTAATGTTAATCTACTACTGTAACTAATATCAAGCATTCAGTAGCTTTCATGCACTTTAGTAAGTTGTTTCAGACTCACTTTTCTGATCCTATTATTCAATATGTAAATATCTACAGCTAATGAACTTACAATACAAATTATGCAGCCTGCAGGAGCTGTGGTTTCACAAACAGCATAATATCCCATTATTAACAGGTGCAGTTTGTTATTTAATGTTTAAGCACTGTGTGTGATTGCATCCACAAATCATGGATGGAGACATCAAAGTGACATAAACTATGCCTGCAAAAAGGGAACCAGACTGAAATGCAAGCCCACCACATGCATTATAAGTGAAAGTGCTTCCAACTATTTAATTTAAAACATTGGGATGTTCATTTAATCCAAATTCATCCAGAGCAAGTTGAAAACAGACCTGTATTCAAAAGATTTATTGTTAGTTCATTATCTAATGCAAATAGTAATTGGAGTTTCTTTTCAGCAGTGTTTTACAGAAAAATGTATAGATACCAACAGAACAATGTGCTTTTCTAGAGACTGCTTTGTACCAAAAAGCATTGTGACTAAACAGTGGAGGAGGTTCCAACTGCCTGGGCTTCTGAGGGAAAATGTTTTAGATTTCAGATACTAGGTTCACTGTACAGGACAGTGGCAATTTAGAAGAGAAATTTGAGGAGATACATGGAAGACTGGATGGATGAAGTCTCAATCTTAATTTCAGTGTGCAGTTTTTAAAAGTAACCTTCTTGATTGTTGGAGGGAACCCAGAAATGAATAAGTTTCCGAGTTGACAAATTCCTGCCTTTAACAGGACTTTGTAAAGCTAGTAGACTAAGAAACTGTTGCTGAAAAATTTATTTAATTTTGAAAAAAGTATGGCTTTTTCATGGAGTATGGAGGCAATATAGAAAATATGTAGATAACTGAAAAGGGATTAAAAGGCCCATAAGATACTTCTTTTCCTTCAGGATTGTTGAGTAGGATATTTTTGTCCAAGAGCTTCCTGTCATCAGTCATCACAAATCAGAACGTCAAAAAACGTTTTGAAGGACACCGGGCTCACAAAAAAACAGACAGGCGATAGATTTTAAAAAAATGATGAAGGTTACACGAGATGTCCCCTATATGTCAAAAGTCACCTTTCCCTTTACAATAATTGGTCTTAAACTGCAATTATTTTTGAGATGTTTTTTGCCTGCCAGTGGCATTGGGAACAAGTGTAATGCACAAGGCTACAATCACTTAATGCACAGTGAGAGTTTTCGTTGCCCAAAGGTGACATGACTGGTTTGCTGCAACACTCCCTGATAGTACTGGCTTAATGAGCTGAAATCTAGAGCTGTCTGTAGGGAACAGAAAGACAGAGTATATAGAAATGCCAGCAGTCCGTTTTACGTTCACATTGCATGTTGATGATGTTGGCGTGGAACTTCTTTTGAAAAGACAGCATTGTATTTACAGCATTCCGCTTCTGAACGAATAGTAATGATTTCAAATGGCTGCAGTGCCTTCTTGGTCTAGGGGGCATTTCCTTCTTCCCCTGCAGCATGAGGTGGTGTGGGGCTGCCCTCCCTGGATGTAGTCTCAGGAGGAAAGCATGAATCTGGAGAGGACAATTCCCTTTCTCACTTGCTCTTGGCATAAGGTCTCCAGGTCCTCTAGTTGTCTGATTACTTTCTTTGTTATACCAGGTTAATTCGGTCACGGAGCGAGTGGAGCACTGGGGCTGTGTGCCTCGAATTAACTGTTTTAATTGTGGTAAGAGCCTCCCAAATAGAGCTAGTCAAATTACCTCAATACTCAGACTTTATTGAAAAAGGCGTTTCAGTTTATGGCTCTCTGGGCCCAAATTAAATGCAGCATTATCCACTGCATATTTACGTATTTACTTCTTGCTGTTTGAGTGGTAATGAAGTGGTGTTGTAAATGAAGTTTAATAAAGCCTGACCTGAGGGTGAGAAGTTCCTAAGATAGCCACATTGACTGAAACTTGTCAGCCAATTAGTCATGCCTCCCTGTTTAAAGTCTTATCTGGTTTACAAAACTCTCTTCTTTGCACAAATATATGTTGTATTCTTATACAAAAGCTTTTATAAACATCTCTAAAAGTTCTTTTTAGGTAAAAAAGTGTAAAGAACCTTTTCTTTCCTCTTGGAGGTCTTCATGGTACAGTGCTTACTACTTTTCTTAGATACAGGTTGTTGTTTCTGTTAATAGACTCAAATAGATCTTTCCATTTATAACAAGTGGCTCCCCTTTCTGAAGTCTCCACTGTCAAGCACTAATATAAGAACTTTGTGCTTATTTTTTTTAACAACCATCTCTTACACCTTTTTAAAATTCAGATCTTTCCACAAAGAAGAAAACCTCCACAGTGAAAATGTAGATAGGAGAAGAACAAAATGGAGGCATGTTAATATGGAAACCATGACTCTGTAGTTTCTCTTGCAATATGCAAAATTCGTGTTATTTTTAATGACTGGTAGATTTGGAGACATTTTCTCTTCATTTCCAATGCGTTTATTTGACCTTCTCCTTTCAGGTTAGTTTATAAATGTCATTTTTTGAAAAACTGCCATTGTGTGCTAGTCATAATGGTAGAATATTCAGGGATTTTCACATTCACATACTTCTATACATAAATATTAGAAGTATATAGTTTTCTATATCTTTCTGTGTCTGCAATAACATATCTAACATTGAATTTACATTATTTTATTATGTACAAATTTAAGGGTTTGAATTTAGGTATTTGGTATTAAAATTAAATTTGTTGGAAAATTATCTCCCATAATAAGCTGTTACAACCCATTCATCAAATTCTAGTGTATTCTTTTCACATTTTTAGTTTAATTCACTTAGTTTCAGAAGCAGAAATTGTTTTTTGAAAGAAGTGTATCAGCACGTTTATTTGCTTGACTGCTAGTTGCTAAATTCCAATGAAGATATTTTTTATCCACTTTTATCATTCTTCTCTTTTCTTCTTTTTTTTTTTTTTGTGACGATAATTGCATAATCTTTTAAATCAATCTACTAAAACCTCTTTTATTCAGGTCAGTCCCTT
This sequence comes from Numenius arquata, assembly GCF_964106895.1. NCBI lineage: Eukaryota > Metazoa > Chordata > Aves > Charadriiformes > Scolopacidae > Numenius > Numenius arquata. Next base: position 80,216,524 of record NC_133577.1, on the reverse strand, counting down.
TAAAATGGCCATTAAAGGAGATGCTTATAACATTCTCATGATTCCACTGATCATGCAAATCTGATTTACTCAATTACTAAACATCAATAAAAATAAGGTTCTGTAATGTAATTTTTCATTTCTTTATAATAGAAGCTATAAAGAATTTATCCACTTTTAGGAGAAAGCTATTCAGACATGTTTACATGCATCACTTTTTCTAACTTGTTTGTAATGCAGGCAAATAAGATAATTTTGGATATAGACTTTGAGTTGATGGTCTGAAGAGGATTTAGCACCTCTGGAGTTATTCTTCTTGAGTGTACAGATTAGGTCTGAAAGCCACTTCACCTGGGAACACAAGCATGCTCCAGTTCAGGATCCTGTACTTTGACTAGGGAGTGACAAACAAAAGGAATTATTTTTTTTCTTTGTTGCAATCCAGTTTGTTAAAAAGGAATGTATAAAGTTTCTGTGGAGACTGGAAGAATCACATGAAAGATACTTTATTTGCTCATAATACTAGCACTTTTCAACTGGCTCAAAGCCAAAAGGGTCTCTCTATAAAGGAGATAATTTAGGATCTCTATAAAGGATCTTTTTCTTCACCAGGTCCATTTCCTTAGAATTTTTCTGCTTCCATTGTTTGCACGTTGACTAGGTAGGTAGTGAAATCACCATCTGTCAAGTTTGTTAGCAAATCAGAAAGCACTCTTGCCTAGTCCAGAGGACTGGCTCTTTCCCTGCCCTTTTATACAATCATAAGATAATGATAATTTGGGTTGGAAAAGACCTCAGGACGTCTTTAGTCCAATCTCCTGCTCAAAATAGGGCCAGCTATGAGATCAAGACTATGTTGCTCAGGACTTTCATGTGCTTTTTTCCATGTGGATACACTATTAATTTTTAATGTTTGCTTTTTTTTTTTTTGTCTTTTCATTCCATAAAGGAGCCCAGCTACATTTTATATTTTTTTTAAATGAAAGGCAGACGTTACACTCAGTTTTCATATGTGTTAGCCTAACCTCCAGAACTTCCAATAACTCATTTTACTGCACTGCTCTTTACATGCTCTTCTCCACTCAGAAATTTGTCTTTCCATACCTAGACTGCTGTGATTTTCTGTGCCTTTTAAGTTAATAATCTGATCTGTGACCTCATTTTTTGGCGAATCTGGGGAAGCTCAGGCTTCCTATCATCATAGGAGTGCTGGTGGGAAGGCATGTCTGAAGGTCATCTTCCTGAAGTGGAATTGTTGCAAATGCTAGGTCAGGATGGCCATGGCTTTTGTCTTCTGTGTCTGTAGTTCAGTGCAGACTACAGCCTGGCCCCTCATCTCCAGAGTTCTTGAGTTTGTACTGTGAGTGCTATTGCTACTGTGCCTTTCTGAGACAGGATTGGATTAAACAAACGTCCTGAAATAGCAGTTGAGTGGATGGAAGCTGTTGAATGTAGAACATCCTGGGTCAATGGTCTTGTGCAAATTTATGGATTTTTATCGTTAGCTTCAGAAATTCACAGGAGAGAAGAAATCAAGTAATAAAATACAGAAAGTACTGACCAAAATCAAGAGGCCTTTTAAAATGCAGAGGACACTAGTGGGAGGCTTTGTTATATACAGATCTGTATTTTCCTACCTATTCTCTGTGGGCAGAATGAATAAAGTGGGATGGAGGAAACGGATGGTGGCCAAGGCCTTGTAAAATGTTCTGAATCACTTGCTGTCACTGTGTTGTACCCCAGACAACTAAACAGTGAAATAGAGCCATCCATGAAGGTGCAGCTGTAAGAAGTAATGTGTCTATGCTACTGCAGAAGTTGGGGTGCGTGGTGAGGAAATTAACATGAGTCCAGGGAAAATAAGGTGGCTGGACTGCAGAGTCGCAAGAGGGAAGACAACCATCTTATTGACTGTGACTGTAATGTAGATATCTGGATGGGGAGGGACAAGCCCCTCTGGGCAGCAGTTCATCTCAACCTGAGGAAATGAGAACAAATGAATTGTACTCTGAAGGTGCCTGTTCCTCTCCATTGCAGACACCTAAACATAGTTGTCCTGAGTCATATCTGTGATGTCCATTCCTTGGGAGTAAGCCTTCAGGCAACTTCTCAGGATCAGTGGGCTTAGAGTCATGATAGTGCCAGTGTTTTGATCCAAATATAGCAGCCTGCCAGTGTCCAGCAGGGAAAATTGGGTCAGATATTTGGCACACACCGTATCTATAAACTACTAAAGATAAGCGCTTTTGTTTGTCCTGTGCCCAAGTGATATCTATGGACTTACATGAGTAGATCTGTGGATTACAGGATCAACCCCAGTACTGAGGGAGTGTAAAGCAAACAGCTAACAGAATTGTGTGACAATTGTAAAGTTCAGCTCTAATACCCCTAAGCTATGGAATAGATTAATGCTTCTGCAGATTTTCCATTATTTGACATCTTCTGTTCTTTGCTGTTTTGACTGTGAATTGATGAGTGCTTGGCGTGCCAATTTACATTTCTTTCTTGGCCTGTTTGTTTGTCTGTGTTTTGAAAGGAAACAGAATTCATGTATCTTACTAATGTGTTATTGCAGCCAAAAGGCACAATGTAAAAATGGTATGGGGAAGGTGAGCACATCAGAGTTTTGGGAAGGAGGGGGAGAAAGATGATGGTCAGAAAGCATTAAGAGGAAGCTAGTATCAAGATGTGGAGGCATATCCCCATTGAAACACAGCAGACAAGTAAGAAAAGACCTCTTCTCCTTGTCTAGCTCCCCCTGTAAAAATCTTGAGTGTAAACTCTCTTTAGAAATACAACACAAGCCTTTAACATCTTGAAACAAATCTCTTGTTTTTACAGAGGATGAGTTAACAGAAAGCAAGGAAGGAGAAAGGCAGGGAATTGATAGTCATTAATACAGATTAGACTCAGCAAACAGTTTTCACTGGAGAAAAGAAAGAAACATTGAAAATGTGAAAATGTTTCATTTAAACAGATTCAAAATTAAATGCCTGGTATTAAAATGCCATGCTAGTTGATAAGGAAGGTTTAGCTTTACCAAGAGAAAACAGAAAGAAAAAAAAAAAGAGAAAATGTTTAGAAGTTATTATATAATCCAGTAACACACCAAAACATGCTATTTTGTGTGGACAATATTTAAGCTTAAATCAAATTGAAATATTTCATGTGCTTACCTACACATTTTTAGATATCTTGTTCAATTTGCTTCATTTTCATATGATTTATTCAGTTTGGTGTTGAAACAAAATGTATTTCTTTCTTAGCCTATCACTGAAATTTTCATATAGGACTAACTATGCCAAGCTAACAACAGATTTTGTTTGCTGATGTTGTTCTTAATTTATTTCATAGACTACCTGTAAGGCATCAAAGATATTTTCCATCAGATACTGTGTAACATAAAAGAAAGCCTAATTTCCTAAACTCGTTACTAGATTCCTGGTGCAGAAATGAGCTGACGGCAGCCTTTGCAGTCAGGTTCACTGCACAAGCATTTTACTTCCTGTGATTACAGAAGAGTAAAATTAGATCAACAGCCTGGGACACAGTGCTGGGTCCATAATGTGGTTCAGATCTCATCAGTGATATACATGGGAGTGAATGGAATACTTGTACTTACATTTCTTATCCCACATTCAGAGATTATCACAGTCAGATCTTAAACATTTGCAGTGGGAACATGAATATGTTTCAGGTTTTCTTGAATACCTAGAATTTGTATTTTCTAAAAAGCGCACATGCGCCTCTAAATATCTGACAGAACATTCTCCCTAACTTTATCAGTAAAGCCCCAGAGCACTGTCAACAAACTATTACCAATATCCAAAAGCACTGATCTGTTTTATTGCCTTACTTTTGAGTACCTAGCCTCTTGTAAATGGACTTGTTCTAAGTGTATGTCTTTAACACAGGAAAGATGTTTCTAATGCCCTTAAGTGCTTAATTTTGAACTTGAATCCTATAGAACCTCAGAAGATCTCAGAAATTAATTTTAAGTAAAACAATAATATATTCAACAGTAAGTGCGACACACAAATACTGTTCAAAATACCATAAAGTTATCTCTGAAGGAAATTGGATAGGTTTGGAGAAACTTAGGCTCTAAATACCATTTTTGCCTGAATCATCTTTAATTTTTATCAAATAGCTCTTAGACTTTAGCATAGCTCTTTATTGATAATAATAAATAGTTCTTTATTGGTTTTGGAATGGTGAAAGCAAAACAAGGAGGGGTGGATGTGGATGATGGGTTTAGTTTTTGCAAAGTCAGGACCATCTCTTCATCATCTTCATTCTTTCATTGCTGCTTTCTTGCCAGAGATTATTACAGTAACGTCCACATGGGAGCGTGATATAGGGCTTCTCCCTTTATCCCAGACTAGACACTCTCAGCCCCCCATATGACCCTTACTGCCCCACATCCCAACTCCTGGAAAGCCTAGGCTGGTGTTAGATGAGATATGTGGACCCATGTTAGTTGTATCTGTTGCCTTTGAGATGATGCTATGCCTTGGTCATTTCATATTCACCTGAGGTTAGCATAAACACCAAGGAAGTTTAATGTGCAAACAAGTCTTTACTTAACACGTAAAGCTCTCCCTACTTGAACCAGTGTCTCAGCCACACTGGGGGAGCTAAGGAAGTCTTGTCTGTCTTGCTTCTCCCTCTCCAAGTCTCCCAGGACTGACTTGATCTGTGGAGCATTTTGAGATTGCTTCTTAACCGTGCCTTTTCGCCAAGGTTGAACACCTTCATTCTCTTTCAAAAATCTCCACGTCTCTCTTCAATATCCTGTCCCCTAGTAGGACTGCCAGGGATTTATGCCAAATATACCAATGATGTCTCAGTCCCCATCCCTGCTCTTTATTGTTCTGATCCCTCTTTGGAATTTTCTTTGAATTTTCCTTGCCAACGTAATCCGTAATTATTAATTCAGTCCTAACAACACTCTTGGGGTTCATGGCTTCTTGTAGCAGCCTGATGCAAGGTGTAGTTGTGCTTAGTGCAGGACCACTCTTCTAGATCTGTGGCTTTTAAAAAGGAAGTGACATCATTATTTGCTCCCTGAATTCCCCTGTTTTCTTTTTCTAGTGCTTGGTTTGTACTTCTTTTTGTGCCGTGCTTCTTTTTCCTAGTGTGTTGTCTCTCAAGATGAAATACTCTGTTTCCTGGATCTTGTAATGTTATGCCCTCCAGGCCAGAGGGAAGATGAGCTGTGACAAAGAAGGAAGGTTTGGTTTCATAATGTTTTACAACTACCTGTTTCTCTTGCAAATCATAATAGAAGAGACTGGGAGGTGTGGGGGTCTCAAGAGGCCAGAAGTCCCTTCCAAAGCTCCAAGGGCAGGCCAACTACATACTACCAATTGCTTAGCCAACCTTTTCCTAAATGCCAGAAGGCTCCCCTGCCAGATCACTCTAATGTTTCAGTGTTGTTCAGCTTGATTTTTTTTAAACATATTTGACCTAAATCTCCTTTGCTGCAACTTAATCCCGTTATTTCTTGCCTGATTCAGAAGTAACATGGAGAGCAGATCATTCCCTTCCTATTAACAAGTATTTGTTACTTATTTTTAAAATGTTACTGTGTTATCTGCTTAACATTTTCTTACATATTTTGAATCACATCAGCTCTTTCCATTTTTTTCCTCTAGGTCAAGTTTCCCAAAACTCTTGATCATTCTCATTGTTCTGCTCTGATCTTTCTTTAATTGTTTCATATACTTCTTCCTTAAGCTGGACTTTACCCCCTGCTGAGTAGTTATACAAAATAAAGGACCAGGGAATTTAAGCCCTATATGCTCTTAATTTGATATTTTTTTTCCTCTTCATGCACCTTACCTTACTCTGTCTTCTGTTGAGAACTTCTCTTCTTGATCCTAACAGTGCGTTCATCTTTGCTGCATTTTGCTGCATTTGCACCCTTCAGCTTCCTCATTGTCTCTACCTTTTGTGCTACCATAGTGTGTTTGTCATACCTAGAGTGTCATGTGAGAGAAGCCATTTCCCTAAGCACAGAGCATGATTTTTCTCCCCTTTTTAATTTGCTCTTCATTATACATTAAAAAATGTCATATACTGCAATAAGTTCATCACTTCAGGCACTTGGTTACATTCCCACCACTAGACTTTTTATTTTCTTGTCAGTGTTGCTGTCACTGCACTTTCCACCAAACATGTACAGTGGTCATGATTGCTCAGTTGTTTTCCAGAGCTCTTTCCTTATTAGTATTTTGATATTTTCCTGTTAACCTTTCATGTTTTAAAGGGGAGGTGGCATCCGTGCTAGATAGGTCTTTCACTTAAATGCTACCAGAAACAAAAATGTTTTAAAAACTTTCAATTTTCTCCCATTTTGTGCTTAAATACCATCTGGGCAAATCAAGAATTCCCACATTGTTCTTCCCTTGGTAATCTGTGGAATTTTATATGTGTTTATTTTATACAACGTTCCTTCATTTCAAAATTTAAGATGACTTCCTTGTACTTTCTCAAATACAGATATCTGTGATTTGTTGTGCTCTAGAAGTTGTCATTGGCAGAGGTCTGATGCTGGAAATGCCTCCATTGAACATCACACACAGTCAGAGAGTGATGGGTAGGACTAGTTGCCTTATGTGGTTGTGTGAGGGATCCTGGTAAGAGAAAAGTGACATTGACTGATGTGGAGGAGACAAGCAAACAAGACAGAGAGATGGGATTCTGGAGGAGGAAACAAATATACCAGTGGGAGAAGCTTGTCAGTTGTGTATCTGTAGGTATGTGTAAGAGAGAGAAAGATGGAGAGGAAGCTTCTTTAAAATATTGTGGTGCAGAAATCAGTAATTTTTAAAATTTTTTAATTTTTCTTTCTTCTTTGAGTAGTAATATGGCAATTGTGGACAGTAGGGCAATGTGATTATTTTAGGAAAGAAATTCAACGGTTTTGTTACTGTGTTGATAATAGTACAGTTGCTCAGCTTTCTAGCTAGTAGCAAGAACATAGAGAGGTATGTACCATACAATTTTAATACCATTTCTTCCTTAGCTAATTCACTACTCTGTTCTGGTATTTGAAAGAGGTTATGCATGAGTGTGTATGTGTGTTTGTACAGCAGAAGTAACTATAGTGACTCTGTAAAGTTGCGTCAAATGATGCCAAGCACATTTCTACGCTACATTTCTTGGACATGCTAGGTGTTATATTTAAAATATTTTACAGGAACTACAGCCTGAAGTGTATGAAAAATTATAATTGCCAAAGTGGTCATTTATTGAGAAAGTGTTCTGCAATTTGGATAATTTTTTTCCCATTGTCTAGTGACGTAACACTAATGTAATTTCCCACCATTTAAGAAATATCTTTTCTAATATTCATTGAGCCCAAACTCTTTTGGTTTTAAGCAAATTCCTTTCAACAAAATGATTGAATTATTAGCTATAGAGCCCTTAATGTATGAGCCATATAGATTTTTTCAAAAATCATGTAGTGGAATTATAATTTTCCTGTCAGGAAATCTTCATAACAGAAGCTAAAGTCTGTAATAGTGCATCTACAAAGTGTTAGGAAAATTGGAATTATTAAGTGAAGAGAGATTTTATCTTATTTTTTATTTTCATGTTGCATTTTCACACTTCATCATATAAGCAAATGAAACAGATTGCTGTAAGTTGCTAATTACTAGTGATGTTAGTTCCAGGGGTACGATAGGTGAGAATTTCATTCTCCTCCAAAGTTTTACGCTGAATAAAAGTGCCTGAATAGTACTACAGAGCTAAAAACCACTTTGGTAACTTCTGTTTCACCTTTGGACTGTGAATTCTCTGCTGCAGCTCTTAGAGGCACAGACCCCAGTGGAAAAGTGGGCAAAATAAAAAATTCTAGAAACTTTTATATGTAGTGTTATTTCTGTCAATAGATAAAAAAGATGTTTCCACTTTCCTAAGATGAACAATCTGCCTTTTTCTAGCTGGGGAATTGTTAAAAAGAAGTAATATTTCATCATCTATAGGGAAAGATAATATTTTCTATTAAGATGTTCATTTCAGCAGTTTCCACAGTGCAAGTGAATTTGGAGAGGGGGATTCTTTGCTAGTGTATGTGTTACTTGTGGCCTTAGTTTCACAGTATCATAGGGATCTCAAATTTCAATATTATTCAGCAAAAAATTTTAGGATTAGTACCATCACTTTGCAACATACGCAATCAGATCAAAACTAATGATACTGCATGTAACAGTGATGTTGGCTTTCAAGCAAAAGCTTGTTTGTCTTCTGTAGCTCCTCTCATTACATCTTCATGTAAGAACTCTGAACTAGGAGAGCAAATCATCTTTGTCCTCTGTCACAATTATGAACCATTAAAATATTGAGCTCCATCTGGTGTTGCTTTTCTCTTCTGTGTCATACAGGAGGTGTTTTCATCCAGCACCTTATGTCAATAGGCACACTGGGAACAGCAATAATTGATCGGTAGTGGAGCTCGTGTTTAGGTGTCTGCTTTGTCAGTACATTGTGCCATGTATGGATGTTCCTTTATCACAACAAATTAGAGCAGTCCAAAGAAAATCATAATTTGCCCTTGTGATATATTGACCTTGTTTCATTTAAAGCACATCTAGCAAATGAAGGGGTTTGTAGAGATGCACAAAGGATCCGGTATTCTCCCTTCTTAGTTTAGAGATATTCTATTTCATCTTGTCTCCAGTTAAATTCTAATTACTCTACCTTTGCTTAAGAAACTTCTTTTTCTGATGTGTATTTTTTAACATCAGATTATCTAATTATATACAGAGGTCAAATTACTTTGAGCTTAGCTGAGTAGAGACAGATGAAAAATCATGTCGACCATCAATTATTAGGAATTTCCTCTCTGCACTAGACTGTAACATTTCTTTTAATGATGAACCTGAAACTGTGACTTAGTGAAACCAGCACATTAACATGGATTTGTCTTTATCACTTGTTGTTTTGCACATTTAATTTTTTGTGGGAAGTTTTACACAGCCTGAGCATGTTTGGGGATTTAGAAAAAGGTAAATCTACCTAATTATACTAATCTGAATTGTGAGCTGAACTGTGGTAATCAAGCCTATCCTCCTCTCACCATCATATTTTTCTTCGGAAAGCACTTCCCTTTCAGGTGGTAATGGTGGTGTATCTGGAGAGATGGCTGCTCTATTATATGCTTCAGCAGATTTCCAAGGCAACTTCCCTTGTAGAATTGTTGTTTACACCCTTTCAACGCGTCAGATCACTTGAATACCTTTAGTACAACTGCAGAGGGCAGTTGCTTAGAAATTCGCTATGGTCATCCTATTAAAGGAATATAGCAACTATTTGTACAATGAGTAAGAGGAAAGGGAAAATGACCTGCTCATGTCTCTGTCTTCAAATGAGCCAAACGGAAGAGTTCTGTGGCACTGAGTTGAACGATGTGAAATGAATTATCAGAAGATGGCTCTTCAAACTCTTTCCAATTCCAATACTCCTAGCAGTAAGATAAATAAAGCACAGAAAACTGAGATGTGAGTCAAGGGAACAGGCATTTGAGTTTCCTAGACTATCAGAATTTATGGGGAACTATAACTTATAGAGTTGTGAGTGATTCACATTCTTCATGTGCATCTTTCCCCTTCATTTAACTGGGTTTTGCGTTTTCTTTGGTGCATTTCCTTTCCTGCAAAATGGGGACCTGCCTCCAGTCTGAGAAAGTGCTGTCAGAGTGGTCTGCTGTGACTTTCCCTTTCCTGCAGAGCAGAGGCATATGTGTGTCCTGCACAACCAGGTGCGCTGCAGAGACACCCCCCCAAGCATTGCCAGGTGACTTAGCAGGTATTATAGTCACAACAGCACGGGATAACACCTGACCTAATCAGCCATGCTAACATATGTGTGTGCTAACCCCACTACTGCCTCCACAGCCAGGGCTAACATCTCTGCCTGTAATTCTTCAGGTTGTGGATATGTAGCTGACTTGAAGAGCTTGGGGCTTCATTCTGCCACATGGTCTGAACTAAAGCCTCTCTCCTGATTGTGTCATTTGGAGTAGACTCTTCCTCAGCCGTGGTCTTGTTGAGTTCACTGGTGTCTCTCTTTAGAAGCAATTTTGCATTACACTGTAAAATACAGAGGAATAGAGACTGCAACAGAGAGCTACAGGACAGTTCACTGCATCCTAGGAAGTGTTGACTGAAGACTTTGGAGTCTAGGTTGATAGTCATATAAGTATTTCTTGTCTGATTGTATGAGCTGAGAAACAAGACTCTGAAGAGGGAGCTGAACAACCAAATAGCTTCAACTTGCTGGATGCTCAGAACCTGGGCTGCTCCAAATGCTTCTGCATCCACATGGGAGATCAGTGGTGGCCTTTCTGTCCAGAGGTGCTGTGGTGGCCAGAAAGGTTGCAAGGTCTCCTTCCACAGAGATATTCAAAACCCCTCAAACCACTCCAGTTGTCCCTGCTTTGAGGAGGGGTTTGAACTTGATGACCTCCAGATGTTCCTTCCAACCTCTATTATTCTGTGATGCTATCATAAGCATCTTGTTCAGTTCCTCTAGGTTATTTGTATGCAAAAGCTATAATAAGCTTGCCTGCACATTTTGTGTGTTTGATTGATTATTAAGTTTGTGAAATTAACTGTTGGACAAAAAATAAATTGCCTTTTTCTTTGCCAAAGCAATGTTTCTCCAATAAGCCTCTAAAAGCAAACATGAATATTTAATAGACAATTCATTAAATGTAAGTATTCCCTACTTCAAAAAATTATTAATGAGACATAAATCTGTACTGGAAGAATATTGTTTTTATATTTTACACTTGGGATGTCACAAAGGAGGCTGCTTGATAAAATGTAGTTCAATTGTATGATGTATTTTTAACAGTCTGTGGTGCCAAAAATAAAATATTGTACATTAGAGACTTTTTTGGCACACGGTAGAGTCAAAAACTATCATTGTATAAAATATTAACATTCTTAATCTAAAATTGCAGTATGTAACTGGTGTAAAGAGACTTAATGTCAAATAATGTGTTCATAAGTAAAAGTGCGTTATTCTGCTCAGAGGTTTTAGCTGCATTTTTAAATGTGCAAATGATTAATTTCACATATTTATAGTAATTTTCCAGTCCAGAGGAATTAAGACATGCATCCTATCTGTTTGTCAAATGAAATCCATATGATTAGCTATTTTGTCACAGAAATCTTACCCAAATGGGTCAAACCTGTACTCATTCAGTACTTGCTAAGGGAATTATCAAGAAATCTTTTATCGTTGCCTCACAGTCACATCAACCTCTTCCATTAAGATGCTCATGCTGCAGGTATTTCTAATCTTTTTCTCTAGGAAGTGGAGTCCAAGTCAAGGATATTGTTTCCATGGTAGATTTACTACATCTAAGTTACCTTACTGTGAGATCCATCCTGTGGAGTCAGATGGCATTAGTTAGAATTAAAGACATCCTTTCTCATGTTGTTTCTTACCTCAAAGGAATTTGTATCTCTCTATTACAGATTGTAAGCTCATCATTGCCCAGTAAACTTGAGCAATGAGATAGTATTTGCATTTTACATCAACTCAAGTAACCTACCCTGTTCTTTAAGTTGCCCTCGCACTCACACGTTTTTGTCTACACAAAAGGACATTTGCAAACATTTCCCCTTGTTACTAACTCTGTTCTGTTCCAGCATTGAGATCCCGTCAACTGCTGCCAGAAATTAAGCACTGTAACAATGACACCTGCTCTGAGTTGGATGAGATGACACGTTGCCTGAATGCTGGCAATAGGCAGCCACCTGCCTGCATTACTAACTCCACTGGAGCTGAACCTCTGGGAGTGTTTTGCAAAATAAAAATTAAAGCTTTACCCCATCATCAAATTTTGTTATGAGATTTCATATAAAAATCATGTTAAATTGTAATCATATGACTCTGTCTCCTTATATCAAGTTATTCTATATTTTATATGTCAGTGTCCTCTTATGTCAAAAATGTTTTATTAGCAGCTTCCTATTTATTTGTTAGGGCTTTCTTTTTTCACTCTTATTTTCATCCTTACTGCTTTTGCATTACAGTTTCTTGTGAGTCAAAAGCTTCTTAAAAAGCTGAAAAAAATGTGAGCAGTTTGTTCCCCCTTTCACTAAACCTGTACTTTGATTGAAAGTATATATATGAAAGATATTGGCACTATTATTTTACTAAATTCCTCTGATCCATGAACATGGAGGTTAATGCTTGTGAGTATGTAATATTTTCCCTGAAACTGGACATATATATTGACAGCATCTAAGTAATTACCCAGTGGTAATGTATGTGCTTTTGAAAAGTATTGGCAGCATATTACTGCTGCTTTTCCAGTTCTGTGGAATTATCCTTGTGAATTTACATTTACTTTGGTTTTGCAGAGGAAGAATGGTTTGATCAACTAAAATTTGCTAGGTTTTGTTTTTCTACTTAATTCATTCCACATGGCAAACCAATCTGTGCTGTTAACATAACAGAGTAATTCTCAAAACCAGTGGAACCTGTAACAGTTATTGTTTACTACTCTGCGCTCAGACATCATATGGAGCTTGATTATAGAGAGAAAAGTTACTGGAGGAAGAATGTTGATTTTTCTCTCTTTTTCTGGCTTTTCCTGCATTATGGTCTTAACAGAAGTAAGCTACATTTGCCAAAAATTAAAGAACTGTTCCCATTCTGGATTTTTAACTTGCCTTGCCAGGGTCTTGCTAAAGTAGACAAGGTTTAATTCTGGTTGCTGGATCTGTTTCAAAATCTTATTTATCTCCTTTTACTATTATAAGGAAGGCTTTAAAAGGTGAGGAGAGCCAGAGTCTTGAATATTTTTTTCTTAAATAATGATAGGGAAAACACCTTAATGGTAAATTCTGATTTCATTTCTTTATTGATATGCATACATAAATGAGAGCATTGGTTTTTTGCAGTTGCCTGTCTAGTCACCTCAAGGCAAATAAACAATTACACCATTCAGTTGGAGGCACTGTAATTTTATCCTTCTTCAAGGTTATATGCTGTAAATCTCATTTCTCAACTTTCTTAACTTTTAGACTCAAGAAATGCTTGCATTAAGGTGAGTCCTACAGTTGTTTTTGTCTCAAAATGACTTGACAATATTATTGATAATGAACCAAAAAAAGTCTTTGTTGGAGGAGGATGTTCAAGAGGGTATTTGACAAAAGATACTAATCTCCAGCCTCGATCCTGGAAGACAGCCTGCAAATACAGCAAAATGCAGGCTTTTCAAGAGGTGCTCAATGTCAGCATAACTTTGCTTCCATTCAGACTAACAATGATAACTTCAGAACAAGCAGAGTCAGGTCAATAGTGAATATATATATTTAATCCTGCCGTCAAAAGGAGTTAGAATGCCTGCAGGAGTACATATGAGTTTAGTAGCCAGTACTTAAATTAAACAGCAATTAGCACCACTCTGTGCCCACTTTCAGGAAGAGAACAAGAACCTGCCCTTTACAAGTTTTTCTTGGCCTAGCTGATGATCATAACTCACCAAAGCAGGTGTTTATGCTTTTGCAGTTACATAAATGGCCCCCACTTTAGTCTCTCCCACTGCTTATATAGTGATACTGGAGAAGAATATGGAGCTTTGTTTTTAAACATGTTTGTGGTTGGTTTGTTTTCTTTGGGAAATAGAACATTTGTACAAACTTAATGGTAAAAGAGAAAGGTAGTCTTACTGGAAGGGCAAGTCTATAATACACGGGCCTGTAGTACTGCCTGTATCCTAGGACTGGCAGCAATCATATGGCACTAAAGTGATTTTTCAGTGAAACCAGAAAGATTTTAAATTAGTGAATATCTCTGATACAGAGATATGTGCTCTAGAAATTTGTGATTATCAAATACTGATCTAATATTTTCATGAATTATGGAATATGATTTCCAACTGTGGAAGGGGATTGGGGAGTGGAAAGAAAGAGGGAAAAATTACACCTTATGAAAAATAGTAGATTAATAGCACTGAACATGGAAATTCTTTGTATATTGACTATCTGTAACTCAGACTCTGATGATCTGAATTCTACCACACACAGAACCTGTTTTGAAGATCAGGGTTCAATTAATCTAAATGCACCTTGCTAGTTCTTCCCAATCAGAATAATAATTTTAAGAGTTCTTTGAGAACTCTTGTTCTCAGAGACGTGTGGTTTTATAAAGAATGCTGTCTTTGCAGTAATCATTTTGAATTTTCATGAATTTTCATGTCTAGAAACTTGTAGTTTTCAACCAACTTCTCTGGAGAAGAGTACAGTTCTTCCATAGAAAATATTATTTTCTCCACCCAGTTTCAGTAAGCGGGTCACCCAGAGGCTGTGAAATCTCTGCCTGTGGAGGTATTCAGGACTCAATGGGACAAGCCCCTGAGCAACCTAATCCAAGTTGGCCCTGCTTTAGCTACAGTGTTAGCCCAGATGACCCCTAGAGGTCCCTTCCAACTTTCTAAGTCTGCAGTTCTCCGATTCTGATAAGACTCTGGTCACACTGGGTTTGCACTGCTCTGAAGGCCATCAAGAATTTTATTACTGACCTGAAGAAAAAAATCTTTTTTGCTATGGATATTCTTCGTCAAGAAATCAGCTTGAAACAACCAATTTATTTGAACGTTGGTGACCTGGCAGTTATCATACAGTGATAAGTCTATGGCCACTGGTGCCGCAGGTCAATTCCAAACACTTACTTTATTTTTGTGTTTACAAAGTGTTTTTATCTCATTGTCTGTCCCCTTGATTCCTCTGTTTTTCTTTCTTCATCATCTAAACGTCACTTTCTAGCAGATTACTCATGTCAATAGTCATCTTATTTAAATTTCCAAGGGGAGCAATGTTACATTGATTTTTGTTTCCATGTTCCCATAATGTGAAATTGAGTTTACTTCTCCAAACCATTTAATGAGCCAAGCCTCGAGAGTCAATTACAACAGAAGAATGCTCCTCTCCTCTCAATGCAACATTTAGAAGCTGAAATATACTATGTCTAAATATTAATCTAACAAAGAGAGTTTAGGAGATTCCATTCACTGAATTATTTTTGTAACTACGATGGTACTTGATATTTTTGCCAGGTATTTTGGTTAGCTTTTTTCTCCTTAGATTAAGCGAAGATGACATTTCATTCAATTACTCCTCCATCTGTATTTGTTCTTCTCTTTCCAATCTTATTTTTCTCAGGCTTTCTTAGTGAATTCCTTTATAAACACTTAACAAGAGCAAACCCAAGAGAAATGGATTTCCATATTAATAATTTAGCATTATTATCTCTTTCTACTGAAAATAACTGAACCTCCCAAATGTACTTTGGTTAGATCTTCTGTTGACAAAGCTGATAAAATAACATTACAAGATACTGAGTAAAAAATATTCTTAAAATGTCTGTATTGTGATAACTCTATGGAAGTTTTTTGTGTTTCTGTGTGAAAACATGTAACACATAAGAAATCAAATTTAGATGAAGATAGTGTTCACTCGTGAAACAGCATCCCCACAAGTCACTTTACTGTGGCTGCCATATGTAGTATGGCTTAAACTACAATGTGTTGGAAAATGCCTATGACCTTCCAGTTTAACAGCCATTGTTAAATTTATAGGCTGTTATTAACAAATTTCCTCCATTTCTCAATTTTATTGGTGTGTCAGAACCATATATTCCTTCTGTATATTGGGTTTATTAGGTGGTTCTTTTGAGTTTGGTGGGTTTCATTTGTGGTTTTTTTTTCATCCAAGCTGTTTATGACAAAATTACCAGTCCACTGCTGACTTGACCTCATCTTTGAGACAGTAGTTTGCAGGAAATTTTTAGAGTAGCAGAACTTAGTCTTCACTTTGTGGTATTTATTGCTGAAGTCTCATATGAAAATAAAAGATAATTTGTGAAATATACCTATAAAGAAAAACATCATTAGAAGCCTGATTTAGAATCCATAAAAGTCAATGGATTCAATTCATTATCTCTGAAGCACATCTCTTGGGCGTGTTTTGTTGCTGTTGTATCATTTCATGTTCAAATATTTTCAGAAAGTCTTCAGCAAAAGAATAGCAAGATTTTTTTCTGCAGTTTTTAATATCAGAATATCACTTGTTCCGTTATGCGCTAAATCCACCTTTTCATTCAGCCCAATAGTACTTTGGGTACAAATATTTCTCTGTGTCCATTTTTGAGGATTATGATATGCTATTTGTTTAAAAAAATATTAACTCTGTAGTGACTGGGTTGGGATATTATTTTTTTTCTGTGCTAAAGAACTACTGTAAAGAGCTACTGTAAGGCCATGCACATGCTATAGCAGTTTCAATAATTTCAGTATCTGTCAGGATAGTGGAGGGAAGAATCAAATAGGCATCAGAAGTTTAAATGTCAGCCTCCCACCCATGTTTATCTGTAGCTTCCAGATAAACAATACTAGATTTAAGAACTTCCAGTAAGTTGTGCTAACCAAGAATTAATGTGAGAAACGTTGAATGTAGTACAATGTCTAAAAAACTAGGAAATCATCCCTAAAGTGAACTAACAATTTTCTTGCTCGGTTTTCTCAGTTGTCGCACTTTCCTTTTCTCACACCCTGTACACCTTTACCCATTTCCTGGATATTCCTTGAACTCAGGTTGTAGTAGTTGTCCCTGTTAATGTGATCATTCCGTTGTCTAAAGCTGTATTGTATGCAATTTTATGAGAATTTCATTGATTTTCATTAGAATTTGAACAATTATCTTCCAGTATTAACATGTGGCTGCCTTTGTTCTCAGGTTGGTTTCAGCCAGCCCTGTTGTAGCTTCCTTGTAAAAGCCCTATTTCTCCTCCTGAGTGCAAACAGACCTAAATTTCTCCCCCTCTCCTCTTTACTGCATATTATATGTTCTTCATCAGCCAGCCTTCTGTTAGGTAACAGCCATTCTGGTGTGCATACCCTGCATAAAGCGCTCTTCACGCTATATACAACCCATAGAAAAGAAGATAATAGGATTGTGAAGAGATCTTGGTGGCATAGTCAGAGCCCTCAACCTCCCTGGGCAAGACTTTTCTTCGTTGCTAGATCTGCCTCCAGACATCTGCACTTCTGTGTGAGCACAGAAAACCAAGTCAATTGGCAGAATCAGATCCTGACTCGCTATTTTGCTTTTTACGTGAAGTTCGGGACCGAGCTTCCAGATCCAGATTTATCCACCAACCTTATTCCCACCCCATACTTGGGTAACCCACAGCTGCATGTCAGCCTCCCTTCCATGTCCTCTTTTCCATGTGAAGGAAATGCACATGCAGGCCAGAAGGGAGTCACAGCATGGCTTTCAGGAAACCAGAAGGAAAACGAGTTGACGAAATACTGGTAGAACTACATATGCTTGAGGGAGAAGCAGGAAGTGGGAGGGGTGACAACTGACCACGGTTTCTTTCTTTTTTACTTGAAAAAGTAAGCCCTGGTAGCTGTTTTGCTTTTCTTTTGCAGTCATCTCTAACAAACAGTGACATCATCTTTGTGAAGTTGCATGCCCCTTGGGAGGTCCTGGGCAAATACGCTGAACTAATGAATGTAAGAATGCCTTTCAGGTAGGTGTAGTTGTATTTTGTCTCAACCTCCGAAATTACACTATACTGTAAAGCTAATGTAATAATAACACCAAAATGCACATGGAAAAGCTCTTCTATAAGACACCACACACCTTTGGAAAATATAAATGGAGTACCTTAGATACTATATTCATTGCTGTTTTTTGTTTATGCCTGCAATTTCAGTACAATACTGGTTTGAAATTAAGGCGAGCTGTAGCAGTGCAGCTGTTTTCATGGGGTGTTCTATCCTTAGGCCCTTTAACCCCTTCAATGCTGGAGCCCCCTGCATACTTGTGCGCTGCTGTTTTTTAAATGGACATTTCATTGAAATCAATGGGAGGTCGAGAAGATCCAGGTACGTAAGGCAGCACAGAAGGTGCATGTCTGTTGGACGTATCTGGTATGTTCAGCACCTGTAATTTGCTTGTATAGTGTGTAATTATGGAAATACAGATAAGTGTCACATCTAATAGGAGAACAATTCAGACTATTAATGCTTTTTTCTGTGGAGAAAAAAAAGAACTTATATTAAATGCTACTGATAACCAAATTCTTTCCACACTGTCATTCAGATTAATTTTATCATTTATTTAATATTATTTGCATGTTGGGCTATGAAATTTTCTATGTAAAATATTTATTTTACTCTGCTGGTTATCAGAACTGTTAAAATAGCATAAAGACTTCCACTGGAACTGACCAAAACCCATGAACTGAGAAGTCTTGATTCTTCTTTCAATTAGCAGGGTTTATAGATGCGTAACTCCATTGATTTTAATGGAATTACTCCTGAGCAAGAAAAGGATCAGACCCAGAATATGCAACTAGTGAGTTGGTGTCCTTTGTAGGATTTCTTCTGTTTTCTTCTTACTTAAGGATGAAAAATGCCTCTGGTATGAGACAAGCTGCAACAGTACAGAACTTGCTAGGAAAAATGGATATGAATTAAGGACAAAATTGCAGGCTTATTCTGTATGTATTTTGGTTTTCATTTTTCACAGCAAATCTTCAACTGTTCCTTCTTGTGCTTTTAGTGCTAAAGAGAAAAGCTGTCACAAAGTATTGCAAGATATTCATATATTCTTTTAAAAAGTGTTCTAGCTGTACAAACAATGGGCTGGCCCAAAGGTGTACCTCCTTTGACTTCCATGGCATTCCTTGAGATGAACCTGCCCCATTAGGAGGATAAGGTCTCATGATTAAGAAATACACTAGGACCTCAGAATTTAGTCACTGTGAGCAGCCTTTTTCTCTCCTGATCTGAAGTCCCATTTTTGAAATCTGTGTCTCAGCAGATAGCAAAGTAGATGCCATATAGATTATATAGAAAGCATTGGAAATACTAAAGGTTTCTTGACCTGTTTCAGGACTACAGCTTCATTCTTTCCATATCCACAAAGAGAATTATTACAGTATTGTTAAGAGGAAATCATGGTGATTTATTAATGTCTGCTAGGCAGACTCTTAAATTTTATATTAGGAGCAACAGTACTGTTTACCATTTAAAATGAAGGACCAGCATTTTACAAAACGCCCACTAGTCTAGACTGCCTGTTTTCAGTTGCCCTTGTCTAACCCTTTGTTTTAAGGGCTGTTGATTGCTTAGAGCTCCCGATATTTTAGGTTGGAATTGTCCAAGGTCCACACATCAGTGAATAAAATCCTTGCTATTTCAAAGCGGGGGTGCTAAAACAGTGAATACTTCTGAATATTTGAAGCAAAATCAATAAGTGGATGGCAACTTCAGAAACACTTAGGTTTGACCTTTCTCTGCTTGTGCTAAGTAGAGCAAAATAAATAACACTATCTTGTGGAGGAGTTGGCCAAAATGGGCTGGCCAGGATGAAATTGTTTTGAAAATTTCACTTCACCAGCACAATATGGACACTGATAACAAAAATAATGTCAAAATATTATGTGCTATTTAAATTCTAAGTTCTGAAAGTTAGCCTGGAATACTAACCAGTTTTTTTCTATAGTTTATAAAGCATTGGTGCTGTCTTATTTTAGAAAGTTCTCAACTATGCTTGCTTTCAAGGCACTAACAACATTCCTACAGTACATATACTATACACAAATATTCAGAATATGTGATGTGAGCCCTTCATTTTCTGTAAGTGGTAGAGGTCAGTGTTACACGATGGAACCTCTCAGAATACAGAGAAACCACCTTGATTTAGCAATGGCCTTCAGCAGATGACAAAGTCAGCCTCTGGAAGAAGAAGTTCAGGCAGGCACCCAAATCTTCCAGTAAGGAGTATCAGTCCCAAACCCACACCTAAAATCCCTCAGATTTTCTTAATTCTCATGAAGATGTGATCTCTCTGCTGAAGGTGATGGGTCAAATCCCAACAGCTGTGGTGTTATAGGCAGATATGAGGAGAACGAGAGCTGCCAGCAGCAGAGTGGGTCAGGAGGTGGACTCCCTATTCTGGATCTACACAGGATGGTCAGGGCTGGTCAGGAAGTGGGCCAAGAGTGTGGTCAGCATGTGTCTCCTTGTGCACCCTTGTCTGCTCACTTGTTCCCCATGTGCACTCCCACACAGCTTATTGCACTGACAGCAGGAATCAGCTGTGCCTGTATGAGGGGCAGAGGGAGCAGCTACATACTGGGGGGTGGGGGAGCGAGCACATGCTTGTGTAGCCTATGTTCTGTTTCAAGGGATGTTACCCCAACAGCAAGCACTGGTCCCAGTTGGTATGGCATGTGTTATGGCGTATTGCAGCACCAGGTACCACTTTGCTGGCTTTTCTAAGTGACTCTCCCTTGTGTTTCACCAAATGCAGCTTTAATCGTTCACTGGTGGATATAAGATAATTTATACATATTTGTATCAGCCCTATAGAATTCCTGCAACAGTCTATGGACTTCTTTGAAATAGAAACATCTTTGGGTCCCCATCTTTCACATATGACAAATAGCAGAACAGAAGAAGACAATGGGAAAATTATAACCTCCTTGCAGTTCAAATGCCACCAGAGTCTTTGTGGCTTCCTGTGACAGTTCTGTTAATCTCTCTTTTAGTCTCTTCCTCCACCTCTTACAGGCTTCTGTCTTCAATCTCCTTTCCTTCCTTGCTAGTTCATACTGTAACTGACGATGGGTTTTCTTCTCGACTGGCTTCATTTTTGCTGTTCTTCCAGGAGAAAAATCTATTACCTGCACCGCCGATACAAGTTCATGAATAGGTGAGTAGAATTCATATGCCAGTCCAGTTTATGTTCGTTTGGACTCAATAACAAAAATAATGGTTAAGGTCAAGTTAGAAGGAAAAGTTTATTAACTTTTTTTGTAGGAAGGGTGGAGGAAGTGATGGCACATGAGGACATCTCTAAAAACAAATACAGAAGTTGCATTTTTAAGGCATCTGCAATGTGAAAGAGGCAATTCATTTTCTCAGTGTTGCCTTTTTTTAGGAATAAGAAAATGTTTTTCAATTGATGGAATCTTTTAAAGAAGAGCAAGTGCGTTAGTGCAAACACTGTATGTCTGTCTTTTCATGTAGCTCATTAGTGAGTTTCTTGGGGTTAAAATACCACAGTTACAGGGGTTTTTTTAATTTCCATGCACCTTGCTTACTTGTAATAGCAATGGCATTATTTATTTATTGCTTCCTCTGTTGGGATGCTTAGTGCATTGTTGGTAGATAGGAAGGCAATGAACCAAGTTCATCTCTGGTGTAATGTTATCGAGCTTGAGAGATGAGTATTTTTCAAGAATCTTTGAAGTGCTTTCACGCAATTAAGTATCTTTAAGGTTATGTTTGATGCTGGGTTTGTGTCTGACAATGCAATGGAAAACTTCCAATGCTGCAATATGCATTTGCTTTTTGACACCTTGGACAATTAAATGAAAATGTCTCCAAAAAGCCTAAAAATATGCAGACTTGGAAAAGACCAGATCATTTAATGCCACAGTGCTGTTGATGCGGTTTTCAAAAGGATCTAGCATTTGATTTACTGTGTCACTCTGACGCCAGTGAAAATGTTCCTTGAACCTCTGAGAGACAAGAATTAAATTTGAAAAATATGCATTTTGGAGTAAACAGCTGTACCACTTTTCAGATAATGTCAGTAGATGAACATCCATGGGAAAATAAATCACATATTACGACTCCGCTGTATGAGCATATTAAAAAGCATTTTGTACATTAAAGTCCATCACAGTATGCTGGTGACTGGAGAGTACCAGCATTGATCTCACATTATAGCATTTGCTTCTTTAAATTAGTAAGCACCAAATGGGCTCTTTGTGGAGTTAAGTTTTTTTACCAAGTCAGCACAGACTTATAGATGCACACAATTCTTCTAAAGCTTGTTGATGCTCCCCACTTTCCCTCCCCACCTTACAATGAATGCTATAGTGGCTGTTAACTTTGGAATTTGTCTTGATTTTCATTAAGACATGATTGCTTTGACTAAAGCAATAGATAAGAAGGAGTAGGTGAAGATTCTAATATTTATATGTGGTGTATGAAATTTTGCTTTACATTCATTTTCTTATGAGTCAGGATGCGATTTGAAGTCAGTATGGAAAGAGGTATGATCTTTTCTGGTATTTTAGTTCTTGAGTGATGAGAACACTTGGCTAAACTCAGTTTTTATGTCCAGATCTATAAATAGCTACTTGAGGCAGAAAAGCTATAACTGAATAGTCCCAGTGGGAAAAAAGAAAACATTCATCTTTATTTTCATTTATGTGAAACTCAGATATACAGCTTCAATAAAAGTATCTATTTCCTCTTCTCCTAGTTCGGTGAAGATTTGAAGTAACTGAAGCCTTGGTCCATTTTTTGAGCTAAGCCAAATTTTATATTGACATTGGGCAAAATTTATTTTAAAGAGGACTTTTGCTACAAAGCAAAGCCCAGAGTGCATCTCTTGCAACTTGTCAACCTGACTTGAATTTTCTCTGAAAAATTCTAATGATCTCAACATTTCAAATAAAAAAACTCCCTTAATACATTTTAGAGAAAGGAAGGGTATCAGGTACCTATACAGTATCTGCATTGTGGTTAAAAACTAAACTAAGACAATATCTAGGACTACAATATGCATAAAGCTCTAGCAAAGCCGACCCAGAAATAAAAATCAGTTGATTCAAAACATCTTTTTTTCTTTTTATTTTCCTAACTTCCTCTTTCCTTTGAAAAAATGATTCTATCCCTACCTCTCTTCCTAGGGATGAAACAGTTTCTTTGAAATTTGTTGAGAAACCTTTAAGTTAAGCACAATAAGTATATTCAGAAAGAAGGTACTGACTAAAGACTAGGCTTGTATAGCAGGGACAGGACTGAAGTGGAAGAGACTGTCTTTGAGACACTGTGAATTAAGAGAACGATTTTTTTGCCTTATGAAGGTAACAAGTGTTTTTTAACACTTGGAATTTAAGGAATTTAAGAAGAATACTATTATCAGATCTTCCACTCTCCTCTTTCATTGTGGCCAACTCTACTACAGTGCCTCATTTCTCCACATACTCTGTTGGTCTTTTGTAGGTTGCTCTGCTTTCCAAATGCTGTTCCCCTATTCAGCTGAGTATATAAGCTTTCCCCTTCTAAGGGAAAGTAAGGCATGGATTAGTTTTGGTGAAGTGATAAAACACAGTAGATTTTTAACACAGCATGCCTGTGTTTGTTAGCACAAAGACCACTCTTTCAGCTATTTTTTTGAGAGATGCTCCAGTAGAGTACAAAGCCTACTCTGCTGGCTGATGGCACTGTTGGAGTGAGCTGAAGGCAATTTTAAGAATTTGGTCATTTTTCTTTCCCAAGGAGAGAACTAGTTGTTTTTTTCCCTACGGATGGCTTTGCTGTAGTGTATGTTCTGGGCCTTGCAGAAAGGCTTTGCAGCCTTCTCAGACCTGTTTGCCAGTAGGCTCATTGAGCATGCCAAGTAATCTGAGTCTCAGGAATGGCAAACCAGTCGAATTCTGGGTAGATTCAGTGAGAAGCCAACATGAATAATGCATTGCTCTTAAGTGGGGAAAGCACTCTGTGCCTGCATGCGTGGTGTGATAAACCTGCAGCACACATATCTCAAATGCGCACATTGACTTGCAGGATGAACGGGGAAAGGATTGCAGATTAGCAAGAATGTTAATACCTTAGAGAATTCAAACAATTTATTTAGCAAATAAGCATGTAATGGGACATTTAGAAAATCCTTCTGCCTGATTCATCTTTTTTCCATACCAAGTCAGTAAGCCTGCTGAATATACAGTAAAGTAGAGCTTGTGGCCTTTACAGAGGAAAAACTGGAGGCCAAGAGACAGGGAATTCCCCTTTAGAGAACTTACTTTTCCCTTGTCATTCCTATCAGTGTCTGCACAGACTAGCTCAAGGCTGTCAGGCTGGATGCTGCAACTGGAGAGTTACTGTTGTTCAGGCCCTTTACAGCCCTGATCTGACATCTCGCCTGCACTCGAGCACAGATATTTGCAAACTACCTTCTCCTGTGCTCTGAACTGCTAGGCCAATGCAAACACTGCCCATGAAGAGTTTATGATTAATTTAGTATAAGTCTTATGTTATGTTTGCATAACACACATTGCAATTCTTACAGTCTTGATAGTAAATAACCGTCCACACCCTCCCCTCTTCCCCCCTCAACATTTGCTGGTCATAGAGTTATTGCACTGACTTCTTTCAAAAGAAAAGAAACAGCTACATTTCCAGTCCTTGAACTTCATCAGATGTCAACTTAAACTTCAAAGGATGTCAATTCATGCCCTTTAGTTCCAGTCCTGGAAAGATTCATTCAGTGACTGAAGTATGTGCATAGTCCATAATTTGCCGTCTATGATTTTTGCAGGCAGGGATCACTGATTAGGACTTGAATGTGTTAGGAACTTCTGAGAGAGTCGGGCTCATTGTGCTAGACATATCTCATCTTTCTCATGTGTTTTTCATGGTAACTTTCATTTGGATTTGAATTTGGTTTACATTGTCTTCTCCAATCAGCTCTGCTTCTTCCTTTTCCCTTCATTTCAGTGTGCATCTTTGCATGAGTGCACTTGCAATTAAATCTACCCTTTCTCCACCTTGATCTTATTTTGCTTTCACCTTCTAAGTGTAAGAATCTGTGTAGCCGTCACCAATTAAGCTATACACTGAATATTCTGGTTTCATGGAGGTTGTAGTACTGCAAGACACTACAACTAAACTAAATGAACACAGTAGCCTATTTTTTATAGTATCAATTGCGAGGTAAGAATCCATACAGAGAGCAGTAAAGGGATGAAACTTGCTGGGGTTTAGCTGCCAAAGCTCTCTGTCACAGTCTCTGCTCTTCTAATGTTTATATGTCCAAAGTCTAATGTGTCAATTAAGCCTGAAATTTAAACTAACTGAAAAGCTGAGAAATAAAGGGTTAGAGAGTTGCCAAGAGCTTACTGGGCTTAATAAGATTTATAGCAGCATGTACTATCAGCATTGCTTTTCTGTTGAAACAAAATAAGATGCTCCTCTGCTGAAAGCTGGTTATTAATAATCAAGTTCAGCATGTATAATTGGATCTGCCTCAAAAAAGCCAAAAGACATTGCTTCTTTTCCAGTTGTAAATATTAAGTAGCCTAGTTTGCCAGCATGTGTTCTTTGTAAGTGCTATGTAATGTAATGAAAAAAGCACTATCTCAAATGCTCACACTTTTCATGTGCTGCAGGATCGAGAAACAAATAAGCAGGTTTCGAGGATGGTTACCTAGAAAGCCAATGAAACTGGACAAGGAGACACTGCCAGATCTGGAGGAGAATGACTGCTATACTGCTCCATTCAGCCAACAAAGGATCCATCAGTGAGTACTTTATTATATCTTGATTACAGGATGAAAACTTTTCCTTCTGGATTCACCTTGGAAAAAATCAATTTCTCAGTTCATGCCTTGAAGACTAGTGCCTTCAAATTAGTTCTTTGTCAGCCAAAGGGAGAGATAGAGTCCTGAGAGAGCATAAAGTCTATCTGCATTTCTAATAATTAAAGGTCCAGCTCAAGATAAAAGAAATCAATGCAAAAGTTCCTCTTAATTCACTGGAAATTCAATTATGCACCTAAAGTAGTCAAATGGCTAATTCTCTCTTGGATCAGATCTGCAGTTGTTCTTTGTCTCTTAAAAGTGTGATTAAAACTTCTTTTTCAGCGCTTCTATGTCTTTAGCATAATCAAAATTAGTCCTTCCAATGGTTGAAATAAACTTACACTGCATTTCATTCCTAGTTACGACAGTAGAACAAACAGAACTCTGATAGCAGAGAATGTCATTCTGTCTGCAGTTCTCTGTCTTTTACTTCTACGGAAGCACAATTGTTTGCAAAATGACAGTGTTAAGACCTATCAGTGACACATGTCCAAGCATACCAATGGCATACCAGTGTTGCCCTAATGTCACTAGAGAAATCATTTGACTACTGAAAGCCTTTACTCACCTGCAAAATGCAAAATGGAAAAAGCCCCACATGACTTTCAGGTCCCATGTTGAACTTCAGGGCTTTCAAATTTCAGAGAAAGAGGATATCTTATGGGTACTTACAGTGTTTTTGATACTGGAAACAACCATTGACTACCTAAGAATAAAATCGCAGACTAGGCAGCACTGTCGCGGGTACGGGCAGGAGATTCACGTGACACAGAATGAATTACAGACAGCTCAGCTCAAAGTATGAAATATGTGGGTTTATTCAGGGAGAAGCCAAGTGGAAGTAATGCTCTTAAATGCCTCACTTTGAATGAACAATTTTTCAGGGATTGGCTGTATCAACTGCAATAGGAATGAATAAAATAGACCTCCTCTGCTGTAAATAATGTCTTTCCAAATACAGCAGAAAAACAGAAGCAGGTGCAAATCTCCAGGGAAATTTCAGGAGAAGTCTGCTCCTGGCACCAGTCACCAGCCAGGGTTATCTCCACTAAATGTCTGTGCCCTGAATAGACATCAGGTTCAGACTACAGAGTCTTCCAGTACTTGACCAAAAAGATGAGTCAGTTATTGTGCCCTGCAACAGGAAGAGTAGGTGCAAATTAGTTCAAGAATAGACCAGTGATAATAAAAAAAAATGAAGAAACCAGGATGTCTGGCTTGATATTTTTATTAATAGCAATATTAACTATTGACTTCCCTTCAGCACATGAGAAGGATTTTTTGTGGCTGGAAGGAGAATTGGCATATATGAAGCAGAATCATAGAATCATAGAATGGTTAGAGTTGGAAGGGACCTTAAAGATCATCTAGTTCCAATCCCCCTGCCATGGGCAGGGACACCTCCCACTAGAGCAGGTTGCTCGAAGCCCCATCCAGCCTGGCTTTTAACACTTCCAGGGATGGGGCATCCACAACTTCCCTGGGCAACCTGTTCCAGTGTCTCACCACCCTCACAGTAAAGAATTTCTTTCTGGTATCTAATCTAAATCTCCCCTCTTCCAATTTAAAACCGTTGCCCCTTGTCCTGTCACTACACTTCCTGACAAAGGGTCCCTCTCCAGCTCTCCTGTAGGCTCCCTTCAGATATTGGAAGGCTGCTATACGGTCTCCCTGGAGCCTTCTCTTCTCCAGGCTGAACAACCCCAGCTCTCTCAGCCTGTCTTCATAGGGGAGGTGCTCCATCCCTCTGATCATCTTCATGGCCCTCCACTGGACCCGTTCCAACAGGTCCATGTCCTTCCTGTGTTGAGGACTCCAAAGCTGGACACAGTATTCCAGGTGGGGTCTCACAAGCGCAGAGTAGAGGGGTAGAATCACCTCCCGCGACCTGCTGGCCACACTTCTCTTGATGCAGCCCAGGATGTGGTTGGCTTTCTGGGCTGCCAGTGCGCACTGCTGGCTCATTTTGAGCTTCTCATCCACGAGCGCTCCCAAGTCCTTCTCCTCAGGGCTGCTCTCCAGCCATTCTCCGCCCAACCCGTATTTGTGCCTGGGATTGCCATGTCCCAGGTGCAGGACCCTGCACTTCACCTGGTTGACCTTCATGCAATTTGCATGAGCCCACCTCTCAAGCCTGTCCAGGTCCCTCTGGATGGCATCCCTTCCCTCCCACGTGTCGACCACGCCACCGAGCTTGGTGTCATCAGCAAACTTGCTGAGGGTGCTCTCTATCCCACTGTCCATGTCTCCGACAAAGATGTTGAACAGCACTGGTATGAATATTTTATTCATTCTTCTGCCTTGCTCATGTTTGTGTTGGTAAACTGGCAGGGGGGGGTTTATTAAATACTGTGTTAGTTTCATTAACGTTCCTTCTGTTGTCTGGCACTGCTTTTACATAATTGCAGACTTTGAAGCTCTACTCCCCAGCAGGCCTGACATTTGCTGTTTTGCTTTCTGTGTAGTCTTCCTTTCCTTTTGTGTTGGGACTGATAAAATGCTGGCTGAGCTGCCCTCCTTCTCCCAAAAGGTGCTGGCTCTGACAGGATTCTTGTGTTCCCGTCATGCTCCAGCCTGTTGGCTGTGTCTGTCTTATTCTGCTTCTCCAGAATTTTGAAATATAATGACTCATTCAATATTCATCTAGTGAGTTGCACACAGGCGTTTTAATTGTTCCAAGAATTTCAGGGTATGTTGGTAAGCAGAGCGTTTCAGGAACAGCTTTACTATGTGCTTTTAATCTTTGATTGTGGAGTGTGGGTATCAAATAACTGGAAGTGTAGAGCTAGAAGGAATTACTTTGTTAGTATCAGGTAACATTCAAGAAGTGTATTATGTTGGGGTTCACTTACTTTGTACAAATAGCTGCTTGCTTTGTACGAATTGCTGCTTATTCCAAGATGTACTTAAGCATTCTGTTGAAAGACCTGTATATAACTAGCCAATAGTAAAGATGCACGCCTATCCCCGTACATGGGGAAATTATGAGTATGCAAAGAAGGCATTAAGTACCTCAGCCTTCAGTCCTTGTACACTGTGTTAAGGTGGTAGCTGAAAAATGTCACTAGTGTCTGCTTTTCCTTTTTATTGGCTCCTACGTACAAATTCTAAGTTTCAAGTTTATAGTAAAACAGATAAAATTTCCTTGCAAATCTGGAATCCTAAATGAGAAGAAGACATTAAGCGGGAAGTACATTAAACCGTTCTTTAAGAAACAGCCATGGGAGCCTAAAACATATAATCAGTCTTTCAATTACACTGACGAGGATATTCCTGGCTATTTTTCAAGTATTGCTGGAGAGCAGTATATGTACTTTTGCCAGTTGAACATATCTAGGATTTCTGTGTTGTCATAAATCAATGTTTGTCCAAGGTATGTTTAACGATTGCTTAATGGCCATGTACTAAATCACTCACAAATAAAACCACCTTGGAAGTATCTCCATATACTGAGTTTTCAGATAAGGTCTCCATGTCCTCACTGTAGGTTTTGCCACATACCATAGCTTGAGGTTGCAGAATTCGTCCTTCTTTCCTGGTTTTATGAGCTTTTATTTTTCTAAAATATTGTTCATTAAGTATTCATATGAGCTTGTCCATATTTGATCTTTGTCTGAATTGCAATCTGAGTCTTGAGTTCCTTATTTCTTCCTTTCTTCATAGCTTCAGGTGTTTTTCACCTCAGCAAATAATAGGCAGGTTATCTTTTTTGATCTAGCCACAGTTTTCGTATCTAGGTCTCCAGTCTGATACAGATGACGTCTGGAGCATGGTATGAATACAGTCTTCATTTGTGATAGCTGCTTTTAAAAGCATGGAAAGACAGATGACTGACAACGCTTACAATGCAGATTCTGGCGTGGAAAATAGTTAAGACCAAAACCAGCAAGGCCTGATCAGGCCTTTTTTCTATAGGAATTAATATTTTTGAAATACTGATGTACAATGATCGTACGCAATTTTAGTAGATTGCATTGGTGTTCTTTTTCTTTCTTGCATTTTTCTTTTCCACTCAGATGGAAAAGACCAGATACGGAGAAAGGCTAGCTTTCAGAATAAAGCTAAATTTGTGCTAAGAGACACAGCTAACCATCCACCCTCCCTCCAAAACAGGCAAAGGAGAAAACAAAAAGAATCACATTTTTGAAATATGCCTTCAACTTTTGCAGCATGGCTTCAGGTTTTCATTCAAAAGGATTATGGCATACCTTATAGGGTATATCACAAAATTTTCAGTATGAGAAAAGACAAAATTTCACCTTATTTCCTAAGTAATAGGAAGTCTCTTTTTGGAGGAAAAAAGTTCTGCCTGGCTGAGGCAAGCGTTTTGTTAGAATTGTGTGGAATACAGAATGATAATTCTGAAGGTAGACTTCTGAGTAGTATCTCTCTTCTGCAGCCACAGAAGCTTGGGAAGGGCTTTATTTATGCCAAAACATTTCTTCTGCAAATTATCAGTTAACCACAGTTCACAATATGTGAAAAGCGTCTTCCATCAGATATGATGATAATTAGTCATTTTTCTACTACATCTTAGTTATTTTACGTAGTAAACTGCTAGTCAGCTGGGAATAGTAACAGTAGTAATTAGCTGCAATTTCTTAGATAGCTGTATACTAGCTACTATGCTTTTAATTGCTGTTTAGAGATTTCAAACTTTATATAAGGAGTTATTTTCCCTTTTTTTTTCTTCCAAAGGCGATAAACTCTGGTTAAATATTAATCTAATATATAATTGTATAAACCACTTAAATAGTTATTTTTTCTGTGAAAATGAGATTAAATATTTACATAATTAGGAGGACTAGGACAGTATCTGGATTAATTAAACAAAAATGGCCCTGTATACCGGAGATTAATGGAGTTATTCTCATTTGTACTTTGTTCCCTTGTGGTACATGAGGATCTCGTCCTATATCTTGGTCAGATTTCCAGGATATGTGCCTCTCAGGGTGGAATTACATTTTAAGCTTTCTTTGGTGCTCAGATTGTCCCTAATAAATCCCATCCCTAGCAAGATGATCTGCACCCATGTTCCCCCTCAGTTATTTCACTCCAAGGTCACGGATGGGTCAGGGAGCTGCTACCACCGGAGATGAGGCACAGGGCTGCATGGACACGTACTTGTTTAGAACCAGGACGGTCATTCTTGTATTTAAATACATCTACAGTTGTCCCGGTTTGAAGTAAAACTGAACCAATTTTCTGTTCTGTAACTTTACATCCTAGCTAGGCCTCCTCTAACTCTCTGAAATTAACGGCATATTGTGGAGAAAACTGCTCATTCTCAGAATGATAAGACCAATGTTTGTGCTCCATGCCAAGGAATGGTATGCAGGGAGGCCCTTGCTTATACTTACTGCCATAACAACCAAGGTCAGCCCATTTCGTTATTTGCCCCCTTAGAGGGTCGGAAACGGAAAAAACGTAGAGGGGTCACATCGGTGGGGAGGAGTGGACAGGACAGGTGACCCAAACCTGACCAACTGGGGTATTCCATCCCATCTGCCCCATGCTCAGTATAAAAGCTGAGGGATCAAAGGGTCAGCCCCTTCCTGCGATGGCCAACGTCCAGAGAGGACTCTGTCTGTTCATCTGCCTTTGATCCTGATCTGTGTGTTCCTGACTCCAGAGCTGGAATCCAGTTCCTATTCATCGCTGAGTCCAGTCTGGGACTTTCCCAGTGCCTGCCGGTGATGTGATTGTCATCCTGGGAGCTTGATACAGTTTTGTATATATTGTATCTATTTCATTATTTTCTTCTTTATTTTTATTTTAATATTAATTCTTCATTAAAGTAGTTTAGTTCATTCTAAACTTCTGAATCTCCTTATCTCTTTCTCCTCCTCTCTCCTCTTTTTGGGGGGAGAAGGGGGGGGGAAGGGCCATCTGTCGCTCCGGTTTTGGTAAATTCAGCTGAAACCACGACAACAGTATAATAACTATACATTTGTAAATGGCTTTTTATAAGCAGGGAGTCAGAGTTCTGTAAGATTCCTGCTCTTAAACAAATCTTAATGCAACCAAACTTGGAAACACCCTGTAATGGGTTTTCTAAATTCTCTCTGATTCTGGAAGTTTTAATTGCCTGGGAAACTAAATTAAAGAGGATAACACTGAAAAATACATAAAGCTCATTCTGTCTCAGATGAATGTTTCTGAGTGAACCAATGAAAATTAAGAAGTGATTTGAGTGGCAGGATGATTTGGGGGGAAGGGCAGAAGAAGGTGGAGGAGAGATTCAGCACTTCACAACTCTCTATATGACTTTAGCAGTTTTGAGGCTGTGATGTGCCAAATCTGAAATAGACAAAGCTACTAATACATTCTTCATCCCAAAGTAATCCTGTTTTAGGCACATGATGTAAAAAATCCCTGATAAACATTAATAAACATTTTCTTCTAGATAAAAAAGTCAGCTGCAGCCTCAAAAGTCAGACAAATGAAAACAAATAGAAAGTGGTAATAATATACCCATTTTCAAACAAATAAACTACAGGGATGTTTGGTAATATTCTCACTGGAATTCTGCAGGTTAATCCTGTTGCTGCTACTACAGCTGATGATTTTCTTTCTCTGGTGTTAAATTAGGTAAAAACCTGCTATTGCCTCGGCCAACAAGAGATAGCTACCACCAGTAGTTTACCTGGGAGTGCAGAGGGTTGGGCAATTTTCCTGCACTAAAGGATACTTCTCATATAGCGATTACTACTTCAAACAACATCTGTGCGTTTAGTTTGTACTGCTTCCAGCAATAGACATTTGCTTGGAACACACCTTTTTGTATGGTGAGTGTCAGGCATCGAATGTTTCAGTGTCTGGGGATCCTGTGGAGCACAGATGCACATTGATAGGTGCATGCACACATCCTCACTCTGTAGCTTTGCAACCAGGCCATTGGTGTTCAGCTTTCAGCTTGTATATCTTACGAGTACAGCAGAAAATAGCCTTTTCCTGACTTTTGCTTCTCCAAAATAAATTGAAAGGAAAACTCTTTTTCTTTTTTTTTCAAATAGGTGTTAGGTAAAGGTTCAAGAGCTAAGTTTACCACTAAAAGGTTTGTACAACCTCCAAAATTACCAAAGAGAATGTATGAACAGAAACTCATTGTTAGTTTTTTCATGGTTGAATTCACATTAATTGGAGGGCCTTCTTTAGATGACAGTTAGTTTTGCTGTGCTTTGTTATCCATGAAAGGATAGTTTGAAATCTCCAGTTCAGAGTCTAATTAAGAAAGCTACAAATATAATTTCAAAGCAATTAACCTTCACTGACTCTTTATGTCACTTACAGTATGAATGTAAGAGCAATATTTCCAGAATGACATTTTTAAAAGGGACTTTAATTAAGGATCAACTCTGGAACCTTTCCTGCCAGAAGTGCTCTCATTATCTTCAGTGGGATTTTCCTTTCAAGTAAGGATAGCTCACACAAGTAAGACTTACAGGACCAGGCTAATGGTTGTAACTGTTGTGGAACAAATCACTGCCTTTATTATCTACCTATACATTAACTTCACAGGTAATAAGATAATAGTGTAGTACTTATTTTTTATCTTACAAATGAAGTGACAAAGTGATCAAAACCTTCAACTGAACAGTCTCCTAAGTAAAGTCTGAATCTTTACTGAGCCTGAAAATAAGCAGTATTGCTCTTATGAATATTTAAGCCCATGTGCATATTGAAATTCTAACAAGGGCAGCAGAAACATAACAGCTGAGGAAACTCTGCTATCTGAAAGCAACAGGGGTTAAAAATCTCTCTAGAAAGCCTCTGCCTTGTGCAGTTTATAGCTCAGTAATGTCTGATGAATGTTTATCTACACCTAGGTTGACAATGTCTTCAGCTCTGACCCCTGCAAACTGAAATTTGAAGGGTGAGATTCTCCACAGACCAAGAAAGTCTCGGACTTTCTCATTGGATGTTGTAGATCACAAAATGGCCTTGATGGCTATTCTGTGAATATGGATTTACCACCCACAGTCAGAAAGGAGACAACCTGGAGCACGTTAATTTTGGAGGGAGAGAACGGTGGTGGTAGCAAGGGATAAGTGCTGCACTGAACTGCATGATTCTTGCCTGACAAGAGCAACTCCTGTGATTTTGGAGGTAAATTGAAACCTTCTCAGCATTGTCCTAATTTATGTCAACCTCTGACTGGGATGTTGTAACAAAATAGTTACAAATACTTGAGATGTTCTCAACCTTTCAATGCCTCCCACTCATGTCTGCCTGGTTTTATTTCCTGTGCCAGAGCTCTCTACCCCCTTGGTTATGGCGATACTCCTCTTTCAGGGGCTACTCTATGGACAACTTCACAGAATTGATCTGAGTATTTGAGTTAAACAAAAGAAAAAAATTCTGTGATTTTTATATTGAAAAGTAGGTAAGGATTATTCTTAACCTTTACCACATGCAATTCCATCCCAAAACAATGATATTGTTAGGGATAGTCAGAACATTCAGAGGACTCCTTTTGACACTCCCTTTTCACCTTCAGAGAACTCTAGCATCTCTGCTGCATCCATGTCTCCATGAGAAATGTGGAACACACTGAAGGATATGTTCTTGGCCTACTCTAGTCATGGTGAGTTCTCCCTCTCCTCTGCCCCTCCTGCCCTCAGATGTCTTTTACTGGCACAAGGATGGGCAGGGCAGAACCTCTGCAGCTCTCCTACTCACACATGTTTTAGGAGTGCTTCAGTTAGTTCTGGAATAGCAGAGTTCTTTGTGGCAGTTGTTATACTCAGGTGTTGACATCTGTTTCACAGACACATCTGGTTGTTCCTTCTCAACCATATGAGATCAAAAGCTATAACAACACAATTGCTAAGTTTAGAAATGAATGCAAATGACTAAAGTGTTTGTTTAAATAAGTAGTTCTTATTTCTTTTAAAGATCGCATAATGCCTTTTTTTCATTCATGACTCACAAAAATAGAAGTGACTAAATGCAGAAAAACTATTAACCTACATGTCCAAAAATGTTGTTGAAATAGCTACCTGTAGTTGCAGTATGACATAGTCATGATTGGAGATGGACAAAATAACCTTATATCATAAGGAGACCAGATTAAAATTATTGGTGTTACCTGGATCAACGTTGCTATTTTCCTAGATAAGGTGATTCGATTCTCAGTTGAATCCTACAAGAACTCATAGCTCAGTCAGAATGAAAATAACTGTGCTGTTTTGATTTCATGAGTTATCTTCACAGTTCTTTAACATTCAATGCTGTCTGAGAGGTGAGATCTTGAAGCAGAAAGTCAGACGCTAGAAGAAAATGAAACCAAGTGAGAATAACACTAACTGTTCAATTCTGTTTTACTACAGTCTTTTAATTTGTTTCTGCTGCTACTAAAATGGCCAAATACAGAGCTTCAGCTGGAAATAATGCTGTTCTATCTGCTTCAAAGTTTAGATTGTTTTTTATCTAATTTTCTTAAGCATTAAGACTTACGTGATGACAGTATTTCCTTTTTGTCAAAGGCCTTCTAATAATTATTATTTTACATACTGATTCCTCTCAACTAAGTTTGGTACAGGTGTAGCTGTCTCAAAGTTAAGCACAGTCTTCTTTACTTTGTGAGTATCAGCAGCTTGAAATGGAGTAGTGGCCCAAAATTGGGCCTATACAGAAAAGGCAGTGGCCAGTGCACACCAATTGTATATGCTGTTGGGTAGCAGTCCGTTGGTAAATTGACATGCACATGGTGATCAGACAATATGCATAAATCACTTTCAACAGGTACTGTAGGGCATGTGTAGGACTTTGGGAATAGTAGGGATGTGGGAGGAAGCCAGAAGTACAGTGCTGAGTAGACTGTGGACACAGAAATGACCTGTGAGTATCTGGGGTGGAGTGGGAAAGGAGACATGAGTTAGTAACCTCTAGAAAACCAGGTTTCATTCATTATGGTCTTCTTGGGGCAGCTTGGCTTTTATACCTTTACTTTGGGACTTTTCTTATTACCTGCCTTTGAAGCTGAACATAAGGAACTTATAGATTGTCTTGCATGGAAAATTTGGCAGAGAATTTTGATAATAAAGAGTGAGCATATGGAGTCCTCAAAGTCCAGAAGCTGGACTCCTTGCCTGTTTTTCCAAATTACTATGGAGGTGCAAAGTCATGTATGCTTTACCATGGGTAAAGATTCATTTCTGAAAAAGCAGGTTTTCATTCGGGTAAAATTACCTGAGGGGAAAACTGTGCAATGGATCCCATATTGTGCAGAAGAGAAGGTGACACATATATCCATGCCAAGCTTTCTATTAAGATGATCTCTGTTAAAGTCAGATTTGTCTAGCGTACTATTGTCTAGTGTACTATCCTACGGCTAGTCTCTCCGTGACGTCTCTATGATTTTACCATTTAAATGTCTAAATGACTTTTACAGTCTATGCTGAAGCCCTACACACCTCTAGCAACTGTAAGAATTCTTTAGCTATTTAACCAACAGTTGAAACAGTATTTCTGAACACTGATATTGGTTGCATTTTTCCAGTGATTATGATGATATTCTAAAACATCTTGTTTTTCTTGAGTATGTATATTCGGATTAAGAAATCTATATAAAATGTATTATGCCAGCCAATACAATATATTTTATGGCTTTTTTTTTTTTTTTTAATTTCCTGGACTCATCACAAATCTGTCTAAACTATTGAACCTGCATTTATACATAACTCCATAAGTATCCCCTGAAAGCTAATTTTATACTCTATTTTAGCTTCCAGGACTAAACATAGGAGTATGTATTTTCCATCACTAACATAGTATTTGATTTTCAGCAAGAGTGGTTTACCAAGTAGATGTTTACATCTGACTCTTAATGGTAAAGTATAATAAAGAAGCCTGAAAGAGAAATCAAATGTGAATTTCTACAGCTGCACTTACAGATCTTATGCTTTTGCAAATCTTTGTGCAAATAATTTGTAGTTTTCAGTGAAGGATCTAAAAGTGATCCTTATCATAATGAATGCTTAAACACCTTTGATCTTTCTCCTGACTTCTCCATGTAATTCTTTGTTAGGGAATGAATACTGTTACTGACATCATCTCATCCAGTGAATCATCTCACTTAATCTGGTGTCCTTTAGTATTCCTTGCACTTGCTCACATACTGTAGAATTTTGTGTGCTATAGAAAGTAATGGAACTCAATATTTCTTTTAAACATGTTATTAAATATTCCTGAGATGCCCTTTGTTTGTATTTTTATATAGCTTCATCATACACAACAAAGATACTTTCTTCAATAATGCTACAAGAAGTAGAATTGTACACCATATCTTACAGAGAGTGAAATACGAAGAAGGGAAAAATAAAATTGGTAAGTGCAGAGCAACCCCTTAGCATGAGGGTGCTAAGTCCCACCAAAAAAAAAGGAGGATAAGTCTGCCTGGGCTTGTAACAGACTTGTTTGCCTCCTTTCTAATCACCTCAGTTTTGAGCTGTAGACATCTCACCCACTGCTGTTGTAGGGGCTATGCCTGGAAGACCCGACAATTTCCATGCAAGCTCAGGCTGCTTTCACAGGCATGTATGTCACCACATGGGATTTATCACCTCTGCAAGGAAAGAGACAGACTTAAGCAAGAAATATGTACAGATTAAGGACTCCGAGGAAGCACATAAACTCATGCAAAAAAGCTTTTACTCCTTCAGAAAAATATATTTGGAAGGACAGCAAGATGTGTGCTGGTGTACATCTCACCCTGTAGGGCTTCTCCCTGGATACCTGTCCATCCCTAAGGGAAATGGAAGGTTATGTATCTCTGTAGCTGCTGTAAGTCAAAAGGGAGATCACCAATGACATCTTCGGTGGAAAGGATGCCATGCATAACTGTAGCATCCCTTTCAAACAGTAGATGAACTGGAACTTTGGAGAGGCATGTCTGCAGATCCAAAAAAAGCAGGCAGTGACAGAGGAGGGCTGGAGTACAAACCAGTGGCCCTCTTCTGTCTTGTGATACAGAGCACGTACTGCTTGTGTACCGCATAGAGACTGGGGCATCACAGAGAGGCAATCCCCATAAAACCCTGCAGTCTATTTCATTCCCCTGCTGTTTAAACGCCATTCTTCTTCAAGAGATAGAGAAACATCCCAGAACTTGTTTCATCCTCTGCTCCTGGAATGAGAGCAGCAGTAGCTCTGAGCAATGTCAGTGAGCAGAGGGGAGAGAAGAGAGGGAAGGATTCATGCGGTGCATGCAGCCATTGCATTTAGCAAACACGCTTGCAGTCCCTGCCTGCCTCAAGCTCCCTCATATGTCTACTTGTGATGTACCCACCATGAACACAACCTTGTGTTGATCACTGGGCAAAGCCCAGCTCGGCTGTACAGGTTTTGCTTTTCTGCCAGAGACTTTGGAAGAAAGCCGATTCTGCCAAGCAGATACTAATGCAATCACTGAAAGTGCTATTTACATTGAATGAATACTTTTCATTGCTGTGTTCTCGCTGCTATCATTCCCCTGTGAATTGCGAAAGGAATCAGGATTCTTTGCCTCTTGGTCAATGGGATTCAAATGCCTAAAGGTTGTTAGTGCCAGTTTTATGTTGCCTGATAGTTGTTCAGTCCTATTTTTGTGAATTTCCAAGTGAAAAGTGCCGACATCTCATCAATCATTCATTATTTCTCTGGAGGTTCTCATTAAAGAGAGACAAGGCCTGACTGAGAGGGGTGTATGATTACTTTTTTGTGCCAGATAGAAATCCTTTTTGTTCAAGTATATTTTCTGATCTTGTACTACTGCAGCCTGTCTTGTTCCTGTTCTATCTGTTAGTCCAGCAGCTTTTGTAAGACATAAACTGAACATATTTTACAATGTTGTTATCATACAGAAATTTAGAGTTTCAGTTGTTTTACTGTCCTGCAGTTCAAAAATGTAAAGACCTCCCCTGAAGTTTTCAGCTCCCAAAAATTATGGCCTTTCATCTAAATAGCTTCCTTAGACCATAATTTATAGGGTCTGGGGTATTCAATCCTGGTATGAGGTCCTTGATTTTGCTGAAGTTACGCTAAAGATGGATTTGGAAAACGGATCTCTAAATGTCCAGCATAATAAATGATAGATTATGATTAATGTTTTACCAAGTCTTTGCTTGTATTATGTCTTAGTTCATCAAAATCTATAAAAGATGAATTTTTCTACATTTCTCTTTTACTGTCAATGGGCTTCAAACTTCATTTAGCCAGCTTATTATGAGAATGTGTTTTGCTTTTTACTTAGCCATTTTGTTGGTCCTATTGGTAAATAATTGGGTACTTTTGATTCTTAGGTCTGAATCGATTGCTCAGTAATGGCTCCTATGAAGCTGCATTTCCTCTTCATGAGGTATTTTTCTCAGTCTTTTTTTTTCTTTTTGAACTGACATTTACCACAAATTGATTTCTTAATTGTATAATCTTTTATTCTCAGTCTTATTAATGTTATTATTCTCTTCTGCTTTCTGCATCTGCCTCTGACATCCCTCCCATTTAGTAATGCTTCTTTATAAAAAAAAAAAAAATGCTTTTTTTTCTTGAAAAAAGAGACAATAGAGTTGCTCTGCATCTGTTCTGTAAAAAGTATTTGGGTTTGATAAATCAGTATATTTTCAGAGGGGAAAAATATCATGCTGTATTTTTTGAGGTTCTCCAATGTATAGCCTTTGATTTGAACACCACTTATCATAAATTTCTTGGGAGCAATAATCTCAAATCTTACAGAAGTTAGAGGAAATTGTCCTTTTAATGTCATATTTATCTTTTAGTGCACAAATACGGAACTTGCATAAATTGTGTTATCTGTATCGCTAGTGAGAGAGATTTCTTAGATATTCTTTTTTGCTACCGTTGTTCAGTAATGTCCAGATTTGTATTTTAGGGAAGTTACAGAAGTAAGAATTCAATAAGAACACACGGGGCAGAAAACCACAGACACCTGCTCTATGAGTGCTGGGCTTCCTGGGGAGTGTGGTATAAATACCAACCACTGGACCTTGTGAGGTAAGACTTTTCTGCATTTAGTATGTCACATTTCTAGGTGCTTTGAGCATAGGTTGTCTTTCTTCTGACAAAACCATGAAAAGCTGAGTTAATTCATGTGTTTTTAAAAACTGATGGTGCCACTACGTTCAAAGAAGTATATATAGAGGAGCTCGTAGGAGGAGCTGAAAGTGAAGGAAGTTTACTTCTAGAGTTTCCTGACACCATAACTTCTAATGAAAGGTTTGCAGAATATTTAAGAGAAAAAAAAAGGGAGAAATCTGTGGATGTTGAGTAGACTTGGTTGCATGTCTATCCACTGGAGGAGTTCTTTTTCCTTCTCAGAGCATGGCTTTATTGACAAACAGTCTCTTATTGACTAGATCTTCTTTTTTTTCAAAAAGCAACCACAGAAGGAGCCCTGGATGAAGCTTAGTGATGCTTACAAATGGCATGTAGCAGAGCTCACAGTCACTGAGTGTTCAGCAGCAGTAGTGGTAGATGGGTAGAAGTCTTTCCTGTACCACCTCCCTTAAACTCAGTGCAGCCACATCACCACAGTCTGGAATTGTATTCATCTTGGAAGTAGCCTGCAAAGAAGAAACACTGAGAAAGCTGAGACACGACTCCAAATTCTTATAGCCCTTTTAAATAATGTTTTCAAATAGGCTTGCATGTGCTAATGGAGGATTACATATTTTTTTATGCATATAGAGAGAGACAGAGCCTTTACTGATCATTTTGGCAGAACTATTATTGGGCATTAATGGGCTTTTTCTACTTGAAGAGAAGAATATGAAGTTACAAGGGCCTATTAATAAAGTCTTAAGATATATTGGGATCACTGAGGATACTGATACATTGGCCATTTGGAAGGGCCATACAGGGCATGCAATTGGTCCAACATATTAATTTCCCCTTTATAAGTCCTGTACCTGATAGAAACCTTTTCTTTTATTGATTCTCAAAACTGTTTCCAGATAGAAAGATTTGTAGAGGGCGGCCCTGGAGACAGATGGTGTTACTGATTAAAGCTGTATAAAATCTATCCATTTCATAAAACAGGTGGTGTTCAATTTCCATGGAGAAAAAATTCAGAGAGAAATACAATAAAAAATTTTTACTGAGACATGTAATTTTTAAAATGTTTTAGAAAACAAAGTAATGTATTTGTTCCTCATCACTTAATCGTGAAAGCTTCTTATGTCTTTTTTAATGTACTGGCTTGGACAGAAATATGGAATTTTTCTCAAATTACACTATAGAAATTGCTGATTTACCGAGAAGCCAACAGTTATACTGAAGTTTTTTAACTTAAATGTCTCAGTGTACAATAAGATACTAATGTCAGAGTATAAACAACTTATTTTTATGATGTTTTTTAAACATTTATCCATGGTGGTCAGGACTACTGTTCTTCATCAACATTTCTTGTTTGCGGAAGTGCTATTGAGCCAATATCTGAGTTTTGGTTTAATGAATATGGACCATGAGGCTTTTTAAGCATGAGAATAAATGGTAACAGAATGAGCAAGGTTAGACACATGGTTCTGGACCTTGGTAGCAGCCTTCTTGAGTAACCTGGGTTTGACGTTTAAGATTTTCTAAGATGCCTTAGCTTTTTATCAGACAGTGACATCCATAGATTTTTCCACAGCTGTTTACAAAGAAAAAAAGCAATCAAAATAGCAGACCCCCTGGCTAAGGTCATGGGTGTCCTGTGGTATTTCAGAGTGGGTGTTTA
Organism: Numenius arquata; assembly: GCF_964106895.1. Lineage (NCBI taxonomy): Eukaryota > Metazoa > Chordata > Aves > Charadriiformes > Scolopacidae > Numenius > Numenius arquata. Next base: position 80,175,408 of record NC_133577.1, on the reverse strand, counting down.
CCCAAGGAGGACAGGGGAGCTGTAAGGCAGCTGTATTTGCAGCAGCCATAGAGCTCTGCAGGGTTCAAAGCTGCAGCCCTAACCCAGCCTGCCCTTTGATGCCTGGAGCGCACCCATGGCTGCAATGAATTCACTGAAGGAGGGGTGGCAGGAAAGGGGAGGGAATGCCTTTTTCTCACTTCACAGATGCTAGATCCCTCTCATTTCCTTAGCTCCTGCCAAATCTTTCCTGTCTACTGCCACTCTCAGCAGCTCACACGTCTAGTGAGCTGGAGGTTTTTCCTTGAAGAGCTGACAACACCAGCAAGACCCGTTGTTCATTTCACTCAGAAGTATCTCAGCATGCATACTTTAAACAGAAGCTTTTTTAGTACCACTTCTGCAGCAGGAACAACTTTTAAATTTTTTTGCTGTACCAACAGCCGTGTGGGGTGTGCTTGAAAGCAGTGGTGTCTGTACAAAAGGAGTGGATGGATATTAATTCTGCCACAGACGTCTGGCCAGAACTTAGTGCTGGTAGCTGACATTCGCCTTTACTATATGCTTTAGAAAGGCTAAGGAGTAAATTAGATGTAGATGATATTATTACCTCATTAATAGATATGATATTTCCACCTTAAAGCCAAGTTGCCACAATGGTAAGCGAAATTGTTCATACTTTGGTGCTGGGGTATTTTTCTGTAGCTGTTAAAATGAGGCCTTACATCTCTGGTGCTGTCAATTTGGTGCCTCCCAGATTTCATTTAATCTCATCAGCTGACTGTTATGGAGATACTAGTCACTAGAAATAAATGAGAAAAAGTCATTTGAGGGGAATTGCATGATTCTGCTTTCACTCTGCTTTGAAACATGTGGCAGTATGAAGGCGCAGACTTGCCACAATTGCAAAGGCACTCTTATTAATCAACAGATGTGGTACTACGATTTTAATTACCCTTCTGTTGGAATTTGGTATCCATAGTTACTTTACAAGAATAACTTAAGATCCTTAGAATTGATAGCAGTTGGAAAGAGGCAGGACGTAGTATATTTATGTGCTCTAGGACCACGTAAATCAATGGAAACAGCTGCAGTGATTCCTGAGAGCTTTGGGTCACTTCCTTCACACTTGCGTGCATAGCTGCTTTCCTCTAGATTGTGCATAAATTGTTCCTGCTGCTGCTTGTGCATATTATTTACAGGACAAAAAGGGAGGGAGAAAAACTATATTTATAAAGTGATTGTAAAGCTACATAAATGAACCTGGAAGCAAAAGTAATGCTTGAGTAACTTGCATTTTATTCCATGTTTCTATTAAATGACTTGATTGCAAGCTGACAGCTCCCTTTCAATCTCCTGTCAAGCCTTCCTCCCCATTCCATTGTTCCTGGAGTAACATGAGAGCTTTGTGTGTCCAAAACACCTGTTGGAAAGCTCTAGTTCCCTCGCAACTTGTTTCTGTGATGTAAAAAGTTCTCTCTAGGATTTCATTCTGACCTGAAAAAGGATTAATGAAGATAGATAGGTTCTTGGCTTGAGTACAAACCTGCTTATATTCTAGCTCCATGACTCCCTTCTAGGCATCCTGAAAGCAAAAGATTATATAATAAAGGTCGCTAATCACAGAGGAATCCAATATCACATTTTATGGGTCTGAATGCTTTTCTAAAATGTGCCTTATTGATAAATACTGAGGTTGAAATCTTGGCCCAGTTAAGTCTGTGATAGTTCTACCACTGGAATGGGGTGAGAGGAGATACAGCTCGCCGTTAAGGTAGGTGATATTGAAGGGCTAGTATACATGCTAACATGAAACCAAGAAGCTGGAATTATTATATTATTATTATTATTTTTCTAATGGTACAGCATATATGAGGGTAGAAGAGATGGATTTTTCTGTTAGGGGCTTGAGGGTTTTTAGGTTAGTTGTGGAGCAAATTTTCTGTGGGAGAACCATAAAAGACACATAACATTTTTTTCTCTTCTTATGAATGATGTGAAAAATTGGATGGTAATAAGATACCAAAGTTAACAAAAATTCAAAAGTTATCAAAGGTGAAAAATTTCAAAGAGGTCTTCACTGAGGAGAGTGTTAACACATGAAATTTAGGTGTAAGTAACGCACAGCGATACACCCTAGAAAAATAATCCTTGGACTCCTTCATGTACATTACTGACTTCTGAGTAAAGTACCAGCATGCAGGTAAGAGAACTGCCATCACTGTGCAGAGCTATATGAAATTTCTGTTCTTTATATAGTGACAGAGGAGAAACAAAAGAGCTTGCTCCTCGTATTTGGTGCAACTTGAAGGGAGAGAGTGGCAAAGGTATCTCTAAACATTTTCATCTCCTGAGGGTGATGATGATCCAGGCTAACTCAATTATGAGTGGGAATAAATGTGAAACTGCTATGAATACGGCACCTAGGAAGGTCTCCAAAGACCTTGTTACTGCCATAGTTTGTTTCTATAGCACTCAGCCTAGTGGTATCTGAGCAAAGACTTATAGAAAAATATGCTAACTACAGGGCCAAAAGACATTAAATACTAACTTGATCCTGATGCAAATTACAGTAGTACAGCTTGTGGAATACCAGCTGTGAAGCAAAAGGCTTCACAGATAGTGGAAGATCGAGGCTGTTTGTCCATATTTAAGCTGATATGTATTAAAGTAATGTCAACATCCAGCACTTATTTTTAAAACCGTGCTCACAAATGGCCTCAGATGCCATTTGTTTTCATTGCAGAAATTTGAGTTGTTCCCTGTAATGACCATTTTTCTTTTTGCACACAATTAACCTTGCTTGGGTTTTCATCTAGGATGAAGCTCTTTGCTTGATCTCAAGATCAAAAAAGGAGTACTATGATTTGCATTGTTAGATGGAAAGGCTCAACAAGATAGGAGATGAAGTTTGCCATGAATATCAGCTCAGGGATTGGAATGAGGAACCATTCATCATTGAATGTAGGGAATGAAATAAAAAAATAAATCTTGATGAATGTTAGACTTGCTTCACTACTTTGAACTATGTACATGGAGAAAAATAGGTCCATAAATATTCAGTGGAAGTAAGCTCAGAATGTGAGCTTTCTTTTCCAGTGGAGCAGGCACAGCTCGACATCCTAGGTGACAGGTAAATAATTAGGCCAAAGGGTTCACTAACATTATTAAGTCAGGGCTCAAAAAGCAGTTTCCAGTGTGTCTTTTTACAACTAGACCTGCTACCCTTGTTGGAATTGAGCATGTTATTGTTAGCTTGCCACCTCTTTAGCCTGTAAGTTTGAGTCTCTGTTGAATGATGGAAGAATAAAAACAACATGACAATATTTGGCTTCTCATACAGTGCTGGTAAACTCCAATGATAATAATCAGCGTAGGTCAGTCTCACTCAGCAGAGCATGAGCTCAGCCCAGACAGATATTGACCACACAGGAAATTTTTTACATGCTTTTGAAAACTGATGATTTTGTCTATTCCAGACCGAGTATTTCTTTCTCTTCTCCACTGCCTCCAGACCTAGAGCCCATCATGGGTCTTTTTGTCCTCACTGTGAAAATTTGACCAAAGATGTTTTCTGGTAGCATAAAGGAGCTAGCAGTACTGGCTCACTGCATTCATTGGCTCTGGACAGATAGAAATGTCATCATTACCATAAAAGTGGGTTTTCAGCAGCAGCTATTCTTGAATTTAGTTGATATGAGAGTTTAAGTTGTCTGCAAAGTCTCTCAAGTGCAAGAATATCATCTTGCCTCCTTCTTTAATCTTGTGAATAATCTCCTAAAATCTTCATTGTAATCATGATAATTGCATATTGATTTGTAAAGCATCCTAATCTTATCATCAGCCTACTGTGCACAAGACCATAAAACACAGGACAGTGCATGCAGCCGGCTCCTATGCTGATGAGTCCAGCAGGTTTTTTGCGTGCTTGATGTATTCTTTAACACATAAATAAAGGTTTGGTTGTGTTTGGGAGGAGGAAAAGTGCTAAGGAATATGTAGCAAATAGGAACTTCCTGGACACTTTGCTGTTAGTTTCTAAGCAATATAACTAACAAATCAGGATTAATTCAGACTTCTTTCCTCAAATTAGTGCAAGATGATACATAAAGATACTTGTTGGACCTCACTTGCACTTTAATTTCCACCTGTGGTACAATCATGAGATTAGTTTTCCAGGAACTGAGCTAAGAAAAGAAATAATCAAATGAAAATAAACTGGATTGGAGAATAACCTCTAGTTACCTTCCGAGAAATAATTTGGGGCCAAATAATTTTTGCTGTTACACCAGTTTTAGGGATGAAACTGATTTCAATACAATTATTTGAGAAGTACAGTTACACAGCCAAAAGGCAAAGAAAGCCATCAGTTTCCCAAACACAAAGAAATAGATTTTTTAAATGAACTCAGTGTTTCCTTTCTGAGTTCTCCACTCATCTCACTGTAAGCTGTGGTTAGTGAATTTTTAAATTCATTTTTAGGTTCGTTCGTGAGGCAGATCCCTTAGAGTATGGATTTAGAAGCCTAGTTGCAGGCTTTTTCTTCAGGACATTCTGACTTTGCTCTCTAATCTACTCTTCGGATATAATAGCAATATTTATTTTCTATTAACAAGCAAGATTAAACAGATTTATTCTAATTAGCAGGTAACTTCACTGTGTTGTGTTTTAAAACAGACGATACTTTGGTGAGAAAATTGGGCTGTACTTTGCCTGGTTAGGCTGGTACACGGGGATGCTCTTCCCAGCTGCCTTCATTGGATTGTTTGTCTTTTTGTATGGAGTCACCACTTTGAACCACTGCCAAGTCAGGTAACGTGGGCACTTTTATAAGGGAAATTACAGCTGTGAGTTCTTATGAATAATTTAAGATATCTTCATATGAATTTTTAATTATTTCACTTTGAACTGTTGAATGAATACTCGGGAAGACCACATTTGATTCTCATAAGGTACTCAGTATTGAGCTTCCCTTGTTTTGTCTTCCTGAGTTGGGATGGGAGGCAACGTTTCTTGCCCAGTGAGCTGGGATGGGATGCAATGTTCCTTGCCCAGCTCCAGTTGCCGATGGTGCTGGCAACACAGCATGAAGTAAGAAAAAAGTAGGGCTCCTTCATTACTGTTGTAACTAGCCAGCAGAAGAGTGGGGAAATTTCATCCTCTTCAAGGCCTTTCCCAAAGATCCACCACAGGCAGGCGTTCTTCAGATGAAGAACTCCTTGGACCTCCTGCTGAGGGCTGCATCTCTTGTTCTTGCACACTTAAGTCACAAGAATAAGTCAAACAATGTTATCTGCAGTCATCCTCACCCTCCTCCTACCAAAGCTCACTTCTGACTCAAGGAGAAACTGGAAATGTTAAGGAGCTGGCCCTGAAAAGCTGTCCTCTGCAGTTATGACTGTAAACTCTGAAGTCTTAGACGGTCAACAAATATTAATTATACACATGCAGTTATCATACAATCATAGAATGGTTTGGGTTGGAAGGAACCTTAAAGATCATTGAGTTTCAACCATGGACAGGGACACCTCCCACTAGATCAGGTTGCTCAAAGCCCTATCCAACCTAGCCTTGAACACTTCCAGAGATGGGACATCCACAACTTCTCTGGGCAACCTGTTCCAGTGCCTCACCATCCTCACAGTAAAGATTTTCTTCATAATGAACATGTAGGCTTCAGTTACAGAACCAATATTGTTCAGTAGGTAACTGAATATTCGTGAAACTTATCAATGCATTTTAAGACTGATTGTTGTGTATCAAACTATTAATTTCTATCTTTTCTGTTTTTCCAGTAAAGAAGTCTGCCAAGCTACAGATATCATTATGTGTCCTATATGTGATAAATACTGTCCCTTCATGAGGTTGTCAGACAGCTGCGTTTATGCCAAGGTACGTTTTAAACTACGCAAATAGAAATGTGTTATGGTTTGAGAAACCCATGGTATTTTATTGTCATTTAGACAATTATTCTATCACCCGACAACCCCTCCCCACCTAGGAAGGGGAATCAGAAAAAAATTAAAGAAAACAAAGCGCTAAAATATAAACAGATGTAATAGAATAACACTAAATAATTAACATTAATAATACTAAAGAACCAATATTGATCCCGATACCAATGTACACAAAATTTTACCAATGTAAAATACTCAGCCCATTCTATCAGCAGGAAGCTGTGCACCACCAGCAGTGGACAGCAAGAGTCAGATACTGCGAGCACTACGGCTTCGGGAGGAAAGGAAGGGCTCAGGGCTCCAGCACCAGGGCAAGAAGTTCTCTGGATCACCTCTATCAAGGAAGAGAGAACTTCACAGAAAACTTTCTAGTTTATGTTGAATGTGATGTTCATGATATGAAATAATCTTATTGGCTAGCTTGGTTCAAGTGCCTAGGTCTCACTCCTCCTCATCACTACACCTGGCAAGGCTCGAAAAGACTGAGACCTTGAAACCCACATAGCCTAGCTGGCTATAAAGTAAATATTTTCACAAATTCAGACACTAGAGTCTTCTAAAAGTGCAGTTTTCCCAAGCATTATAAGAGAAATTAGTCCTGTGTCATTCAAACCAGGACAAAATGCATTCCTGGTAAAAGCATTAATTTTGCCTTTTGAATTTGTCTTTAGTGAGCTTGGGTAGATAAAATCTTCAAAGGACAGATCAAGTTCAGCCAATATTAACATTCATTGTCTTTTACCAGGACTTAGTTTGGATTGTAAAGCACTCAAGTGTAATTTGCACTTAGAGATTCAGCAGCCCAGAGGTCGTGTCCTAGATCATAGAGTAGAATAGAAACATAGAATTGTTTGGGTCAGAAGGGACATTTAAAGGTCATCTAGTCCAACCTCCCCTGCAATGAGCAGGGACATCTTCAACTAGACCAGGTTGCTCAGAGCCCCGTCCAGCCTGACCTTGATGGTTTCCAAGGATGGGGCATCTACCACCTCTCTGGGCCACCTGTGCTAGTGTTTCACCACCCTCATTGCAAAAATTTCTCCTCTGGGCGCACTCCAACAGGTCCATGTTGGATGCATGTGGTACGGTGCCCTTGGCATGTACCTTTACCTTACGATCCATCCTTTGTACGTGGCTCCATAGAATCAATGCTTTGGGTCTGAAGTAATGGTCGCACATGGTGTTGGCAGGGGTCAGGCCCAGGCCAGGCTGCCAAATAGTCCTGTCAATTGACAGGTACATTTCACACGTCAAAGGAAGGATCCTGCTGCACTCATGATCACATTAATTTTATTAGGTGAAAATTGAAAATAAAGCCTTATTATCATAAATTAATCACACTATTGATATATCCCTCAGGTAACCCACCTTTTTGACAATGGAGCTACTGTCTTTTTTGCTGTTTTCATGGCGGTGTGGGGTAAGTTTTTGTTTTGATATTAAATAATTGCACAATCTTCTTCTGAAAGCTTGTAATGCAACATAGGCCTTTGTAATTTCCAGCACATTTTTTTCAGATGCTGAGAAAAACAATATTGGCTTGATTCTTTTCTGTTTCTGCAAAAGGAAGATGGAAGTGGTTGAAATCAGTTTTTTATTTGATAATTTAATTCAAATAAAAACATAAATTCAGTATGTAATGTCTATGTAGATAGTTAGATTCTAGGGTGTTTTGTAATTGTTTTTCAATCTGTTGGCACTGAAACCTTTTCTCTGTTACTGTTCTAGGGCTTCTCTTAACTTAGAGCAGCTCAATTTATTCATTTTAAAATGAATTCATGTATTGTTTTTCCCACCTTTCAGAAAGGCAGTAAAGCATAAATACATGTAAGCTGGTTGTAATTAAAGCAAAACTCTGATGAAATAAATGGCAGATTTAGTTGAATGACAAATTGCTGAGAGTGGTCTAACTGTTGCCATGGAGGCTGAATTTTGCCTATAGGACAGTTGTATTTCCGACTTAACTGTTTTTCCTACTGTGGTCTTGTAGGCAGAATTGAAGACAAAAGAAAACAATAATTTCTGGCAACACAAAGAGTCTTCCAAACATGCCCTGAGCATGCCCAGGCTCTTAGCTACTACCATTCTGAGAGAAGGATCACACCTTTAGAAAATGGCTGAATGAGATGCCTCAAAAATGGCATCCATCTCACAGCTCCAGGTGCTTGAGCTATCCTGATTTAGCCATTGGTCTCCTGTTCTTGTTCACACATCTGCAACTGCTTTGGAAAGGTGTCCAAGTAATTATTATAGTCTCAATTTTAAACTGCAAATCTCTTTACTGAGCCACAAGAGATATCCAGGAGCCAACATCAGAGCCATCAGGACAACATCAATTAGCCCACCAGTCTGTCTCCAAAACTATGTTTTTGTCTTACTTTAATTAAATTAGGTCATATACCAGTCAAACCTATAAATGCCATTACATGTAATATTGACAGTATTAAAATATCACAAATTACATTAGGGAAAAAATCCAGATTGTACAGATTTTCTGTTTCTTCTTGGTATTTCAGCTTTGGTTTAGAGCTACACCAATGCTGAGAATCACCAAAAATTTCTAAGTCTTAAAGATTTTTTTAGATATTTACTCAGCTTTTCCAAACTCTTTCTCTATGTGCTCACTGAAGTTGAGAATTTCCAAGACAGTTTAGAGGCACAGACTTCCATCTCAGCTAGGAAAGTTGGTGGGTTAACGTTGTTGAACATTTATGTCACTGTTCCTAACTGCTGGTGAGCATGTCTTTGGAGTGCAGCTTTTTGCACCAGTGCTTTTGTTCCTCCTTAGCAGTAACACTGCTTTCAGGAAACAGCTATGCTCCAGCATTGGATTTTTCATTTAGCACTGCTCAGAACCAGGGGTGTAGAAAAAGCAGCTTTAATTAAGGTAAACTCTGGTAGCCGTGCCTGGTCCTGTCTCGTGGTTGCTACCTGGGAGAAGGCAGCAAGCTGAGCATGCCTGCCTGCAAAATCTTGTAGGTCCTCTCTCTTTCTGTCCCTAGCTGACAGGAGCTGCACTTCGCTTTGGTAAGCCTTTCCTTCCTCCCACTCCTTCAGCATCACTGTCAGGCTCCGAGACCAAATTGCCTCTGCGGATATCTCTCCACCAGCCTGCTAGGACTGAGAAATGCAGTGCCCGTCCTTGCATCTGCAGCACCTAAGCCCACAGAGGGATAAGAAAAAATATAATAAATGCTGGCCTCTGGACGATTTGGCTAGTGGAGAAGAAACTATAGGACAGCAGCTTTCCCCATCACTTTTGTTGGCTTACACTGAGCTTTGAGGTTGGTGTCAAGAGGGATGCAGAGGCAACAACAGGAAGGAGGTTGAGAGTGTAAGGTAATGGTTTGGGGAGTGGGGAGATCCTATGGCTCCACCCAAACTGTAGTTTCTTAAATAAGACTTTGCTGAGACAACAGTGATGTTTTGGAGGTACTTTCCATACAGTTAGGGGTAAAGCAGCATTAGAACAAGGAAAGCCACACTTTCCAAGGATTTTCTGGTACTGTGTTTATAAGCTGGCTTGTTGCCTGTCTTAAATGGATTTTCAGTCAGCAGTAGGCCTATTGGCAGCTGCAGGCGTTACCATCATCTCAGTATATTGTAGGGGAAGAGAAGAAACAATGATAGCAGTTTGATTGTGGAAATGCTTTTTCTGTCAGCATGAAACAACTGGCAAGTGCATGACAAATTGGCTGTGAAAAGTTCAGCCTTCTAGATGATGCAGTTTGGCAGACAGTAGCATATAAAATAATGATGGCAGTGCTTTTAAAAAAAGAGAATGAAAGCAAAAAAAAAGGCAGCTAGGTTTGTGCTACCTCTTTAGCTTGAGCTTAGCCACTGTCTTATTATCTAAAGTACCTTCTTCACTATCTTTAGATCCATTAGTGAAGTCCCTTCTTGAGGGAGAAACCTCAGCCATTTGCTTGGGGTTTTCAAAACCAGGCGTGGTCAGGTTGAACTTCCTATGAAGAGGTGGTCTGTATAGTGATTTCCTCCTTTAACTCTAAAGACGTCTTTAATTGATGGACAAAGTGGGTTGCTCACTTTTTAAATAGAAATAACATGCTTCTCCAGATGATGAGCAAACTGCTGTGGCCAGGCTTGGGAGAGAAATTACCATTACAAATGTCAGTATGGGCTGCTTGATTTGTGGAGCAGCAATGAGCCTGGCTGTAGGACTCTGAAGCATAGGAACCCATCTTTTATAATGTTTCATTGTGGGATAAGTAGGTCCTATCAAAGTATGGATGGAATTGTCAAGTGCACCAGAGATATTGGAACAGAAACACACTTTTCTTCAAAAAATTTATGGACCCATTTAATATTGTATTTCTGCCCCGTTTAAGCAAAGTTCTATGTAAGAAGTAAAAGTAATTGATACAATAGGTAAAAAATCTGATACTTACTAAGGTATACCCAAAAGACATAAGACTTAAAACAACTTTCATTTTAAACTGATGTAGTGAAGGACGAAAGAGTCTTGCTTCAGTGCACTGAAGGTATTCACTGGTAGTTTGTATAAACTTTTCCGTACTGGAGCTTCTGTTGAAAGGAAAAACCCTCTTGAAAGGACCAAAGCTATACATCTCTGTGGTTTATAGGAAACAGAAAGTCCCCATAAACACTAATACATTTTTTTATTGATGAACAGGTTGTCGTTGATGCTCACTGAGACGTCATCATCTCAGAAGCTGGAAAATAATTTTTCTTTTTGAGAATCTCCAGTCTTGATGATATTTTCCAGATGTTCAAAGCTTTCAAAAAGAGGGGAGCAATAGCATTTTTTGTATTTCTGTGCTAGAGGGAAACACCTATACTTTGCCCTTCATGTATGCCTTGAGATTCATGTCAAGTTTGATGAAAAAGTAGATCCCATTTCTAGGAAAAACTCCTCGCTTTTTACTGCCTGAACTGGATTCTTACCAAAGACAGAAAATGGGAAAAAGTTGTTCATTCTAAATAAATGTTGTCATTTAAAGTGCAGAAAAAAAGTCATTCTCAGAAAAAAACCCAGGTAAATTTGATAATCAGTTGACTCCCATCATGTTGCTGTAAAGCGCCAGAAGGAATTGTAGCTTTTGCTTTTCCAATTGAAGTACTGGGGAAAGCTAGCGCAAAGATGTCACTGTCTAGATGTTTCCTGAAGCTCAATAGCAAAGTTCTGTAGCTGTCCAACAGGAGAGTCCAGCTACTTACCATTTCTGATGCTTTGCTGGAAACAGGGTGGGCTGATGGCAGTTTCTCTGTCTCTCCATATCTTTGGGGGACTAAAGGACTCAAGAAAAGTCCTTTTTGAAATTTCTTCTTGTCTGCCTAGGAGCATGTTTCCTTTGATAAAGGAAGTAGCTTTAGAACACTTGCTAAAAGGCAAAGTTGGGAGGGGAAAAAATGAAGATTTAACACTTTTTTTCAAGCAATAAGAAATGCCAAAATGAAACAATTTTTCTAAATATATCAGTCTAATCAAAGATATTACTTTCCTAGAAACTTTGCCTCTAGCATAAAACATTCACATTGATCTGCTCTCTGAGGAAACAGAACTTAAGGAGGTCTTTCAGCATTTTTCTTGGAATATAGGATATATTCCAGAAGTCAGGATGGATATATGAAATGCTGTTCTGAAATACAACAGGGACAGGATTTCTGAGAGAAGGTCAGGACTAAGCTATTTGCTGCAAGAGGCCATTTGCATCACTAGATAGCATCACAACTTGTTTCAAAAACATCTGAGGAAACGGTGTTAAGACAGCTGTTTGTACAAGTGGATGTTGAGGACTGAGCTGCAAGGTTGAGCTCTGAAGCAGGGCAAGCATAGCATAGAAAAAGCTAGCAAAAGACCTGGGAGTTAAGGTCAATGAGAAATTCCAAATTCCAAGCAGGATTTTTGGAGAATTCTCAGCATCTGGTTTAAACATACCAACTGGAAAATGGGAAAACGATAAGTACAACTGTGTCCTGTTGAGCTGCCAAAGTAAGAAGAGTGCTGAAGTGTGAAGTATTAGCGATTACTTGACTCGAAAAGCAGCAGAGAAATTTCAAAATGCAGTACTGTTTAGAAGACCTCAGTAGTACAGTGAATCAATCAAAGATGGTTATTTATAGCATGTTTTAAAATACTAGCAAGGGAAAAGTGCATACTGACCTCAATAGAGGGATAAAAGTGTAGCACAGTAAAAGCTAAAAGAGCACTGTGCAGATCATCCTATTTGCTATTTAATGATTTGAAAATAGCTTTCTAAAGAAGGTTCAGGAACTGCACACGCTTACTCTGACAGGTGCTAAATATACTAAATATAATATGTATAGATTCCTCACTCCAGGTGTGTGAAAAACAAGAAAGAAAGGAAGTACGGCTCAGCACCGACGTATCTGAGAGGTTCATGCCTGTGGACTCATACGCCCACTTGAGTCCTGCTTCCAGCTGCTTTTTGGAATGGAAACAGAGTGCTAGCAATCAATCAGGCTTGTTTCTCCCAGGTCTCCAAAAAGTGCAGGGCTACTTGTTTCTCTTGTACAAATTAATTCAATATGAGCTGATAGGAGAGAAGCAGCTCCACCAGAAGACAAGTCAAGGAATGAACAATGTGGTGGTTCAGCAGCAGCGGAGCCTCATTAGCACTTACTAGTTTTGCTGATCCCAACCAATCATACTGCAACTATTAAAAAAGTCATAGGCACATTAGGCTCAGGAGATTGAATTGACTTTCTTTATTAGATTAAATCAAAGCAGCTGATTACCTGGTGTATCATAACTCCAGCTTTCAGAAAAAGGTTGATGTGATACATGAAAATGCCTTCAAACCAAATAGCTGCCTCCTTAAACATGCTTTTAATATCTTACCTTATCTGCTCACAGTGTTAATTTTCTAAGCATATCTTAGCTGCATTGGCTAATACATTAAAATATAATACCTCTTACTGGCTAAAAATTCACTTTCACTAAACTTACACCAGTGCTTAGTATCATCTCACGTCATTATCAATATGCTGCAGTAGGGCAGATAGTCCATTAAGGAGATCCTTTTACGACTGGATGTGGAACATATTGCCAGGCTATTGTGACACTGTTACAGCTGATACTGTGCAAGCTCATGAACAGAGAGGTTTATGTTCTCTGTGGTTATCAGTCTGATGCTTTTCAGTGAGCAATAAACAGAAGAGCCAAACCTCACAGTGGAAGAGGAAGCCTTTCCATTGATTTGTGTTAGCTTTAGGCAGCTTCTACATTCTTTTGACCAAAAAAAAATTAGAAAACCTGTAACCATAAACAGGCTCAGTATTAATCTCCGGAACATGAACATATGATTTTATGACTGAGCGCTTCCTTGATTGTTCTTTCCATCACAAAATGCAAGCACAGTCATGTATAGCATAGTCATGTGTCACATATTATACTGTCTGGAACTCTGTCAATAAGGGCTGTACAGCACAGAATGTTTAATTGTCAGCTGTTAATGCCACACCACATGTACACACTCATGTAGTGTAAAAGAAATTCTCTGCACTAGGATGGTGTAAGACAAAAGTTCCCATTTCCTCAGTAGTACTCTACAGATTTGCCCACGCACTGTAATGTACTTCCTTTGGGTTCTGGTTTCTGTGTGTTGTAAATGGTCTTCAAAGAAGGAAAGTTACTGTTTTATCTACAATGGCCCCAAGAAACCTTTAGCTTCATCAGAAATCTACTATATCTAGTAATGATGACTCACGGGAACAATTTTATTCTTTGAGAGTCCTCTCTTGGTTGGTTAGAAATTAAACTTTCTCATTTAGCACTAAATGAAATCTCTAAAGCCTCAATCATACTTGAAATAGGCAAAGTAATCCTTAGAAAGCAATGCGTTTTGAAAGCAGTTTTGATCATCAGCATGATTTGCTGTTCAAAGGAACCCATTTATGCAAAGAAATTAAAATAATGTAGCAGCTTCATTCAACAGTTCTGTGATAGTCGTTAATGCTTTCTTGACTTAAAAACAATTTTGTATTTTTTTCTATTTGCTATAGCAACTGTTTTTCTGGAGTTTTGGAAAAGGCGGCGAGCAGTAATCGCTTATGACTGGGACTTGATAGACTGGGAAGAAGAGGAGGTTTGTATAAAAAAATGTATTCCTTAATCTTTAATACACAAAGATTTGTTTAAAATGTAAGCATGTTTTTGTGTTGGATTTATTTTCAATTCATTCTTCAAATCTTCATAAACTAGGAAATTAGCATTTTTCTCCTCAGAAGTTTCCTCTGGAATGTGAAGAAACTTTCCACAGGCCAAACTGTCCTCTCTTTTTACACCTTTGTAAATTCAAATTAATTTCAACATATCAGTGGCTGTCATTGTGGGAGACTTCAGGGAAAAAATGCACTTTGGGGGAAGCTAACAAATTTTGCTTTGGCATCCAAGGAAATTCTTGGCACCCCAGAGTACCATGAATTTTGGCAAATGGGCTTTAATCTATTCTTTTAGATAGCCACTAAGAATATTGATGGAGACAAAGCTTTGTGAGGCTTGTACCAGCTTCTGAATGTTCAGGTGCTGGTTACCTAAGTATACAGTGCTGCAGAAAGACTGGGGGAGATGAATCAACTAAAAGGACTTAATTCATCCTCTGTTGTAGAGGAAATCTCCTTAGAGAGGAAACTAAGCAGTGAAAAATAGCCTTAACCTTCTTCTGTGGTGGTTACCAAAAAGAAGCATCATGCTCTTGGGACTGAGAGCTGAGGTCTAAGTGGAACTAGAAGGTTTTATTATGCAGGAGAAAAACAAGATTCAGTGGGTATGGCAGAAAAAGTGCTGTTCAAGTGGGATTTGAATGTACAGGTGTCCACAGAGTCTGTTGTCCTTCCTCTCCAGAGACTATCCTGAAGCTGTTGGAGGGACTGTAAGAGCCTGCTGTGGTGGTCTCAAAGCAGTTGAACTTCTATATTGCTGCCTCTGTGGAAGAATTTCTTTTTCATTAGTCTTGCCAGCAAAGAAACAGACTTCTGAGTTATGGGAGTTTTGTCTGTATGAGGCAATGTAGTTCAATGAGGCCATGAAATAGTACAGTTGTTCAATTGCTGGTAGGATATCTTTTTTTTAATGCTTAATGACTAAGAAAATAATCCAAGAACATAAGATGAAATAACTTACACATCTGGAAATTGGTTTCTTTATAGCAACAGGAACATCATTATTTGTGCACATATGCTGTCAAGCCTTGGTGATACTTGAGGACTTTTTTCATCTATGTAGAAAACACTCTAGTACTGATTTAACTCTCCTGAGATTAACAGCCTGCTCTTGCCAATGCTGACAAGTCACAGAGAGACCACACTGAGATAGTTCTGCCTGAGGTTCAGACATTGATCAGGATTGAACTGCAGTGATCTTGTCATTTCATGGCTAATTGGAAAAAAGCCACTGCTGCTGACACCTAAGGTAGAAGACAGATGTACCAAAATGCAATTTCCAAGTCAGGATTACAGGTCATCTAAGAAAATACACAAGCAAATACAGTATGAGGCCCTTTTTATATTTTTCCCAGGAAGCCTGGTCTTGCAGATGCTTATAATTTGGGATGCTATTTATCTGCACCTTTTACCATTTAACTTTCCTGGATCTGGGATTTATGCTGATTTATAAACCCATCCACCTGAATTTTTTAATTTTTTATGATCAGTTAATTTACAAATATTGAATATCCTGTTAAAGAAGTTGTCCTTAACAGATGCTTTGCTTTTTGCTTTCTTTTTTTTTTGCACACACACACACACACACCCCTGTAATAAAACTAAGTGATTTCTGGCTGTTGTGGTAATGCTTGGAAGAGTCTTTTGCTCAGGTGTGAGCACAAAAGCTCCAAACCATTCAGGATCGATCCCCATTCTGTTTCTTTCTCTTCTTCATGCACATGCCCACAACTCTGCTTGCAACGTTGCTGCTACTACTGAAAGTGCATATCCTCTTGCAGAGCCTGGAGGACAGTTTTCCCATGGAAGATTTGCTCTCTTCCTAAGCTCTTCTTGAAGGGCATTATTAGGTCTATGCAACTAAACCTTTAGCTGGAATAAACACTGAAAAGACAGAAGAGAGAAGAGTTGCTAGATTTTTCCTCTTCCAGTCAGAAAGCATGTAAGAGCTTCTGGTAGTTGAAACTATCCTCATAGAAATGTGTTGTGTTTATTTTATGATGTCTACCAAATAACATTGTTTTTTCATAAGAGATGATTATGTTCCACTGGCAGATTATTTCAGTTTGGCCTGCAGGATAACATATGCATGATTGTAATTTTCAGCGGATACCTGCTCCCTGCTGATGGTCAGCTGGTCTTTTATTCTCACACCAGGCTTTTTCCAGTGAGCTCTGTCAACAAGACCTTAGTCAGGTGCCCTGGGGCAGTTGTGAGTATACCTGCTCCAGAGCATCTTCTCCCAGTTCTAGAGGGAGTGTTATAAGTCTCTACAGCAGGAGGTAGCAGCCTTTTCAGAAACTGTGCCATATAGTACCTTTCTCTTTCAAATTAGAGATTAAAGATGCCAATTGTAATTCAACTGGCTGCTTCTCAAAGATTTATGTGACCAGTCATCAGAACATCAGTATCTCATTGGCATTTGAGGCATCAATTCCTCCTTTGTTCAGCGTTCAGTGGGATCCCAAGGGTGGGAGCTGATTGTCTCCCAGAGGTGTCTTCTCTGAAGATGCTACAGCTGCCAGTGCCCATACTTACTGCACAACTCAGACACGTCCTTGCTTTGAGGTCAGCTCTATGGATCACTGCCTCCTCTTCTTGAGTATCGAATGCTTCACTTTTTCATTGGCACTGGGGTCTTTGCAGGACTTTGTCCCTGAGACAGTCACAGCTATGGAAGCAAGTGTCCCAGGTGAAAAAGTGTTGAGATCATTTTCCTGTTCTGTGGTTCACAGTCCACCCCTTACTTACCATTGCCTTCAGCTGAAAGCAGGATGACCTGCAAACCACCGGCTTTGTAAGGAGACTTACTTCTGGGAGTGCTATCGTTGTCCCAATGATCAGGATTCTGGTTTTCAGTCTTTTACAAATCGCTTTTCTACATCTGGGATATAGAGGACCAGGAAGGATAGGGCTCCTGCAAGAATTCGCCTGTTGAAGGACTCGGAAACCTCCTGAAAGAAAAGGATATATTTCACAAATAAATTTAGAGTAGCTCTTTTAGCGCAGAAAGATCTGGCCTGAGGCAGTGCACATTAATCCACATTTGATACTCCAGAAATCAGTGTGGTTTCTCCTGTGAGTAAAGAATTGGAATGATCCATGTTTGACAAGAGAAGGAAGGAGAACAGTATGTTTTATGTAGATTGAAAAAAAGACACATCCTGTGGAGTTTGATCATGAAGCTATACACGTCAGTGTGATGCCCGTGAGAATTTTGTCTCCATAAGGTGAAAATTTTACTCCTAAAAATACTACTTTCTAATAAAATCACTGCTAATTAAATTTGCTCTCTATATTCCATTCAGTTATCACTGGATAAAATCACCCAACTTCCTTTGTTAGCTATTTCAAATAAATCAATTAAAGAGTTCTAATTACCATTTTAAGTCACAAGCTTTTGTTAGTGAAGATTGGTATTTTTATTAACATTTTCTGCCATGTCTAGCTTTCGCTTGCTTTAATTTTCGTTGTCAAATTGAACAATAAGATTTTGTTACAGAGGGCAATGTATTAATTCCTACCAACAATAGATTGGAAAAAAAAGAAACATTTATAAGGCTTCCTGTCACTTTGCTATCACTTTTCTGTTCTAAATGAAGAGATGAAGAAATGAAACAATGAAGAGTGATGGGAAGGAGAATTCATTTTGTTCAGATATGCAACTTTGTGAATTCCTCACCACTTTATCTTCTCACCCACGGAAGGCATGCCCCAGCCCCTGCAGTGTCCAGGTGCCCCAGGCTGGGGACATGGGCTGCATGTGTTCTTGGTCTTTCAACCCTCCATATCTGAATTTCCTTTTCTTGTAAATGAGGTGCAAGGTTGGACACATGGAGAGTACCTGGGTCTTGGCTGAGTGTGCGACAAGAAAACAACTGCTCAGAGTTCCTGGCAGTCCCAGATGAAATATGGCTTCTGTAGCTATATACAGTGTACTTTTTTTGTCTTCAGTGTCACTTCCTTTATACCATTAACCTCAGCCAGATACAGCACTGTTCAATTCCTGCCCCAAGCTGCACTCAGCATTGCTGAGTGTCATTAAACAGGTACTGAAGGTTCATGCCATAGTTTCAATTTTGTGTGGAGATATGTATGTAAAAATAGCATTTGCATTATCTGAATTGATGGGAGATTGTAGGAGACACTTAGATTCACTGATGGGTGGATATGATAAGGAATTCCCTATAGTGCAGATTGTAAAAGATAACCAAACCTTGGCTTAGAGGAAGCTGCAGAGAAGAAAGGGTTTCTTGTATATGACTCAGCAAGTCAGCTGGCAGAGCCTTTGCACAATCTACAGGGTGCAATTCTCAAGTGCCCTGCTTCAACACCGTCACACTGTCCTTTTGCATGTCCCTGGGCACACAGGAATACTACTTGCATTGTTTCTTTTGCTCAGTTATGGTCTCCTCAGCAGCCTTCAGCCCTGATATGGCAGGAACAGCTTGAGCAAGGTAGAATAAGAGCAAGGTGTTACCCTGCCTCCACAGAAACACGCTTAGCCTTTGCAGCTGAGCATACATGCCCCTTAACTTTTTTTTAATACCATGTTACCAGGTTGCTGCTTGAATTTGGAAATTAACTGTATGGAGAAAGTGCCTTCAATATTTGAGAGAATGAGAATGAGACATGAATTTATTTATTTTTTTCCCCAGGGAAATTTTATAAAAAGGATGTAGAATTTTAAAATATCTTATTTTTATTCATATTCTAAAGAATTGTATGAGCAATTAACATTCACCTCTTTCAATGCAGTCATTTTAGGTCTGGTCATTTACAACTTTCAGTCAGTCAAAGTTCAATTAAATGCAGTTGAAGGACTGGAAGTGACTGAAATTGGTCAGCTGGGATCTTGGCTGTTACAAAGAAATGCACAACAAAGGCTTGGTGGGAAATCGGCAAAGACAGTCCATAGCTGCCTTTGTGCTCCCTTGTAGCCAGCTATACTGTGGGCCAGTTCTCCAGCATTCATCAGAGCAGTGTAAAACTTCATCTAATGTTAATGGACTGCCAGCAGCTGTGAGAGTCCGGCTTCGCAGCCTGGTGCTTTCTTTTTTGTCTAACAGCATCCCTGATGTCAGACCTGTCAGACAGGACACATGGCTGTTAGTGAACCTCCTA
Source organism: Numenius arquata (assembly GCF_964106895.1). Lineage (NCBI taxonomy): Eukaryota > Metazoa > Chordata > Aves > Charadriiformes > Scolopacidae > Numenius > Numenius arquata. The sequence continues at coordinate 80,156,182 of NC_133577.1, read as the reverse complement.
GATGGCAGGGCAGTGGGGTACCTGTACTGCAGCTGAAAACCATGACGTCTTACTTGAACTGAGAGTGAACCCTGTCTTCTGACAAGGCTGTAAACAGATGTCACCAAGCCTCGTCCTAAGAAATCCCCAGGTTTCATTTCAGAACAGTTCTTACAACAAAGCAGGACTTGACATTGCTGCTGCTGAAAGCCGTTCCTTCCAATAATGTTGTGCAAGTTAGGAAGGAATTGAGCAATATTAGATGGCACAGGTCCTTCTTCAAATGGTGAGAAACTTTTGCTGATAACACAAAGGTAACCAATTACCTAGCAAACAGCAATTGGCTTTGGAAAAAGGAGCCGTTGGGTTTTTTCCTTTTCCTTTTCTTGTAAAATTCCAGTATCAATAGGATAATACCAGGCTGGAAAACTCCATGGTACCAACCTTAAAACGATTTGGCTTACAGCCACATAGTTTGAAAAACTACTGTTTAGATGAGTAGCTAATTGGGGAGTTTACTAAATACTTCCAGTACAGTTTTATGGGTATGGTGATTTATTCTAGGTCTCATGAAGGAGACCTGATTTCCCAGCTCAGCTTTTATAGTAGCTGTGCCAGCTGCTTAATTCAAAGATGTAATTCCCAGTAACACTGATCTGATAAATGCTCTGAAATTTCCTACAGAATCTTTCCTATCTGTGTTGATGTGAACATTTTCTGTCTGTTCTTTAGGAGGAAATACGTCCGCAGTTTGAAGCCAAGTACTCCAAGAAAGAACGAATGAACCCCATATCTGGGAAGCCAGAGCCTTATCAAGCATTTGCAGACAAATGCAGCAGGCTCATTGTTTCTGCATCTGGAATATTTTTTATGGTTTGAGAACTTTTATTTATTTACCACTTGAAAAAGTACAAAATAACATTATCTTTGCTGAGAGAGTATGGGGATATTGGATATGATTGCTTGAAAATGAAATAAGCTCTGGCATGTTTACTGCAGGCTGAAAATCTGCACACAGAAAATCGTTTGAGCTTCTGTAAACTCCTGCACTAGTTCACTCTTCACTGAGTCTCACACTTGGTTAAGTCTTTCCTTCGATATCCAGATTCAGCAGTACTATTAAAGCTATACACATAAGGCTATATGTAGGTATACACATGCCAGAAAAGTGATGCTATCACATTTAGGCACCAGCTTCAGCTGTCTGAATTAATTCCCTGATTTCTTTGCCCTCCCTGTGTAGACAGTGCAGAGTGACGGGGAGAGATGCCGTGAAAGAGGCAGTTCTTCTTTGTAGACTCTACAGAGAACCTAAGGTGCCTAGAGTGCTTAATGATGTTAGTATCTCTAGTTTTTCAGTGTATTGCCAAGGTAAGGAAAGAGGCTTCATATTCCTAGTGCAATTGAAATGGAGAAACCGATGTTTCTCGTCCAAAATGAGGCATCTCTCCATCTTCCAAAGTGCAAAACTAAATGCAGCAGCGAAATCTCCCCTAACAGAGCGCTGCACGCATTTCTGCTGAGATGCCTCCATCCTCTAACTTATCTGAATCTGCTGTTTGCTGCTATTCACATGACAACAGCAGTGGTAGGACTGGTCTTGAAAATACAGTTTGCATCAACTCAGACCCACATGGAATTTACTAGGGCTTTTCTAGGAGGGTAGAAAGTGATACATGTGTGTAACTTGGGGAGCTGTGGAGAGGCAGGTAGGTGAGCTAGCCCAGCAACTTTGTGCTTGAATGTGCTTGAATGAGATAGGAGGGAGCAGGGCAGAGGCCTTATAAGAAGCTGATGGCTTCAAAATTGTTTGAGGCAGTCTTGGACAAGAAAGGCAAGAATATTATTGAGTTGAACTGTGCTCTGGTATGTTAGATGGATGGACAAAGATGCACAGAGAAACACTGGACACGAGGAGCCAACATACTGTCTGACTCAGCCCTTGAAGATACTTGTATCTGCTCAGGACTGCAGTCTCTTCTCAGAATTGATTCTACACCTGCAACATTTTGCATGTTTTCCCTACGTCTTTATGTTGAAGGGGGACAGCTGTCACTCCCTACCCCTTGCAAAGGCAGTCATTGATCTTCTTAGCCTAGTGATAGATCTTGCTCAAAGTGCCAGGGAGAGTAGCCTTGCTCTGAACTGTGTGCACCACAAATTGTCCCCATAACAGTCCTTGAAACAGGACAAGGATTATTTTCACTGAAGATATTTTGTATCACTGGTATAGCATAGGCTTCCAGTGAGTTAGAAAAAATGCTGAATTTCTCCCCATTTACGTAAAATATTCCTTAAAAATTACGGCTTTAAGCACAGGAGATATATCCTTACCAAAACTTCAAGTTAGAGCAGTTTTCAAAATTTTACATCATTGACACTCACGGTGCAGTTACTAATACAGCTTCAATCAGGTTAGTGATTTCCTGTTAAGAAGGGAAAGCTCAACAGGTTCTTCACCTCAACACTATGCAGGGAATCCAGAGACAGTCCTTCACATTCGCACACACTTTTCTTTTTCTTCTGCACTGGGATTATGTCAATCAATTTTGTAACTAATGAAATATGAAAACAGCTTGATTAGCAGTCAGTGTTTTAAAAATCATTTTTCCCATTCAATTAGCTCAGATATACTTCAATTTTTATAGGTTTACGTTGTCTATGCATAACTTTGGAATACACCTATCTTTTGCAAATAATCATGTGTCTACTACTGAAGAAACTCTCTCTCCTTATCTAATAAAGTAGCTAATGGGTACTGTGTCAGAGTTTCTATAAGATGAGTCACCCATACTAATTCCCAACTGTTTGTCCTTTAGGTGGCTTGCTAAACTGTGGCATAAATTGGTCACAATGGAAAACAGTTGTCATTTAGTGCTCAACTGTTGTATATGGAACACCAAGTCATTCAGCAGCCTGGCTCAGCTGTGTGGCTTTCACATTTTAACTGTCACATTTGCTGAAAGTCTCATCAGAGAAGAAATTACAAGGGCAATTGAATTTGTTACCTTCCCTAGATAGAATCGTTCCAGAACTGTAGAAAGAAACAGCTTGCTAGGGTAGCTTTCCAGGGTTGATGCTGAGGCAGTGTTTACAAATGGAGACATTTTTCCTGTAAATGTAAAGTCCATCAAAGCACAAAATGCATCTCAAATATGGCACCATCAAGTTGGGACATCAGCTTGAGGCTAGCCTTTGCACATTGCAGAACATACATGTAAGGAAATTTTCTAATTCTGAGAGCTGGCAACACTGTTTCCCACATTAATGCTATTTTGAAGAAAATGTTTAAAACCAAAATTTATTTTTATATGATTTCAAAGATACTTTGCATTATGGAAAATAAAAAGGATTTCACAGTAAGAAGAATATTCATGTTGAAACCTTTATCTGGAATTAAAATGGATGTATTTTTCAAGTCTTTAATTGTTTTAGTTTTCAGAGTTTCAGGGAGAAGTTAAACTCCTGTTCTATTGAAAGTTTTCAGGTTCTTCTCTCTGATTTTTTCTTCCTTTAGATCTGTGTGGTGATTGCTGCTGTTTTTGGCATTGTTATTTACCGTGTTGTGACTGTCAGCACTTTTGCTGCCTTTAAGTGGGCTTTAATCAGGAATAACTCTCAGGTTGCAACTACAGGGACTGCAGTGTGCATCAACTTTTGCATCATCATGCTACTGAATGTGGTGAGTAAAACCAACATATCCAAAGTTATACCTGAGCCATCAGAACAGTAGGTATCTCGGTCTGCAGACCGCCGAATGCTTTTGGTTCCTCGTTCAGCAGGAATGGAGCATCTTGTTAAGCCAGACATGGCATTATTGTTCATGGACATCATTCACTATTTATGTAAAGTACAATAGCAAACCCAAAACACTACGTAAAACGTGTTTGAATGTTCTAAAAAACATTTTAAGGAGACATGTCCATACTCCCGTTTTATCCTCTGCCTCTTTTTTTTCCTTTCATATATTTCCAGGTTTCAGTCCATTAATATTCTTCTTTTTAATTAGCGTTTTAATATTATTTTTTAAATACAGTGGCCAGTCTTAATTCTTATTTATACTAGTTTAAGTAATTCCAGCTTCAGTTTTCACAGTAGTTTACTGGTGAGGATATGCAAATACAGACACAATGTCTATATGCAGGAGAACTCCCTTGGGCTGAAAACTTCACAAGGCTTAAGCAGACATGACTTATTCCATGAGCTGCTGATGGCCTTTGCCAGGGTACTCAAGAGACATGGTCAGGGTGCATTGTAGAGGTCTAGCTGGCTGAGGTCAGGTTATTGTTGTGAATTGGTTTGGAACCAGACTTGGGACAAAGACAAAAATTGAATTTCTATGTAGTAACGGCCCCAGTAAGACAGTGTAGCATAGATTAGATGGGAAATTCCATCGAGATGCAGGTACTTCTGCTCTGATATATAGGTATATATACACAAATATATATATGTGTATATATATAATATACAGGTATATTGCTGTGATAGCAATATATTTTCTATTAGTTGCTCTTGGCAAGAGGTGTATGGCCTTTTACTATCAGGCTTTTGTCAACTGACATTATAAGAATGCATCTCTAGGATGAACCTACAAATCATCCAGGTTCTGGAGCCAGGGCGGAGTATCTCTGCCCGCTCAGTAGCTAGTGTCTTCTGCAAAAAACATATTAGGCTTTGCTCCAGGAGATATGCTGACTTAACTCCTAGGGGAAGTATAAGATGGTATTTCAGGCCTGTACATTTCCAAGTGCTAGCTCAGAGACTACTTTCTTTGCTGTGCAATACCCAAGCATTTCCATCATCTAAAAATTAATTTTAACAGCTCCTCATTTATATAGCAGGATATTTCAAGAGGCTTTGCTGCAGGACTTCACTTCTCCCTTTGGCATAGGCAAGACTGCATAGGTGACTAGGACAGTCTATCACGAACTGTTGACTTTCCTATGTTTTTCCTAAGGTGGGACTATAGGCTCAGAAAGGGCAGAAAGAAGATGTGGAAGATGTTATTCTCTCTGAATTTGTACCAAGAGCTCTCTTCTTTTCTGTTATTTTTGATTTATTGTGTGTTGTCTGCAGCTTTTGGGGGTTTTCTTTAATACACCTAGAGCACACAATAAGCACAGAAGAAATAAAAAGAAAACTATATATATCTATGTCAGTACAACATCCATTTCCAAGCTCTCAGTATAAGTCATTGTATATGCAGTGAAGCGGGAACAAAGAAATACTGCACAAACAAAATTATTTAGTTCTCAGAGTTTTACAGCTTAGAGAAATTTTTAAAATAATGGAAGATGGCTTGAAGGTGCCTTTTGAGAAACTTTGTTTTGTTTCCTAAAATACATCAAATAAATAGAGCACTGCAAAGACGGATTTCTTAAGCCTTATACTCATTACCATGCAATAAACACCACAGCCTTAGATCTGGATATAACTCATGGAAACAAAAGATCCCCAAAATATGAAACTGCATGAGCTTTTCAAAAGAAGCATTTAAGAACATAATCCCTCACTTCCCATGATGGATTAATGTAGTTTACTGAAGGACAGTAGTGGGATTTCTTTTGAAAATAATAAAAAAAAAAAAATTCCCCAGGAGCAATTCAGGTAGTTGAATCCTCTACAAACTGTGACTCAAGAAAAGTAGCCGGAGAGCAAGCAAAGCTACAATAATAAAACCACAATGGACCAACACGTTTATAACAGTAGGGGGGAATTCACTGCTAGGAAGTCTGGAAAACCACCAGTGATTCTGATGTGAGTTGACAACCTTTCTAAGCATCAGGGGAGAGGTCTAGACCACAAGTAACTTCCAGACTGGATGCTCTGAGACCTAGGTACATACGCTGACACATCCATCCTGACAAAATGAAATGACCTTCAAGCATAATGTTTGCCAGATAACCCTGCAGCCTGGAACAATCATTAGCTTTATGTAGGTTAATAAAAACTGTTAATTCCAGTGATATCACGAATAGAAAATATGAAAACAGAACAGATCATGATCCTAAACAAAGCCCCTTGGAACTGGTAGTAATAAACTGCAGTAGCAGATAATTAGATCCAGACATTGTTAACAGAATCTCTAAAACAGTCTTACTGTTCCAGAAGGAATAGCAACAAAATACAGTTTGATACCCCCTTCTTCAGAGCAATGTACATATATAAAATAGCACACTCCCTGCTGGGATCAGGGTATAAACGACCAAACAATTAGCACTTTTACAGTTGCCCTTAAGAGATGCTTTTAAACCTAGAAGAAACCACCTTTTCCATTACTTGAAACAAAACTGTTCACTCCAAAGGCAGCAAAAAGCTATTCTAAGCAAGAATTGGTTGTTAACACAGATGAGATAATTCAGGATGGCTTCAGTTCTTAAGCAGACAATGTGATCTGTAAATTGTACATAACTCAATTTAAGCAAGAGTTTATAAGGATAACTGCAAATGAAAAGAAACACTGCTGATATGCACTTTAGGAATAAGTAAGTACTTGAGCCTGAAGTATGAGGAGCCTGAAGTATGAAGAGCTTTGTATCCCTGTAGGCATCAGTGAGAATTAAGGACATTTAGCATTGTTTAGGAACAGGCTCCAGAATAATTTAAAGCAAATGGAAGTCATTGTATTAATTTACACTAATACGGATGTTGGTGGTGATGTACTTTATAGGTTCAAAACCTCTTTGTAAATACTAATTGTGAAAACCCTCCAAGTTAATCTTTGTAAACTTTTTGAAGTTAGCAGTCTCCTGGGAAGTTTGAGAACATGGTATACGCTAAGTGCAGAAAGTACCATTTAGGATGTAGAACAATGTCACTGACTCATAGTAAGAAATGGGTCTGGTGGTGGGGATTACTAAAGACTTTCTCTGAAGTGACCCTGTCTCTCCAGTGTCTTTCAGCACCAAAAAAATCCCCAAAAAAACCAAAAAGGCCAAAATACCCAATATACCAGAGCATGCTCTTACTAGGGTGATTTTTTTTGTGAGATAAATGTTCCATAAGTAGCTAAAACAAAAATCTCAATTGTGCTATTGTTCTGCTTTGTATTTTTGGAAAAGTTATCTGACCCTTTTTCATTGTGTATGTAAAATAGGGAGAGTGAAAGCATTTTTGTTCTCCATATGTTGTGGATGAAAAGACCTGAGTATAAGCTTTAAAAATATTATTCTTTCTTGTTTGATTATATCATTATTGTATTATTACTATATAGTTTTATTTTCATCATTATCAGAACATCATAGACATCATCTGGATGTCAGATTTAACATGTGAGAGCAGTTAGTCTACCTAGAAAGCAGTTCTATATTTTTGAGCTCGTCTTGTAACTAAGAGGCTGTTTCTTCTCTGTTGCAGCTGTATGAAAAGGTTGCTCTTTTCCTGACAAATTTAGGTAAGCAATGTTGAATACAAAATTGAATGACATTGTCCTGATTTTTTCGTTCGTATACTGTGATAGCATTCAAACTGTCTGTATAAATCTGAAAAACCCTGATTAATTTGCAGTCTACAGGAATTAATGTTTTTCTTAAGTTTATAATAAAGGAATATATAAACTAAACTATAGTGACATTCAATCAGTGGCGACAACAATCACCCACCTACTGTGCTTGGTTCTTGTTCCAACCCCTTACCTTGTAAGAAGGTAAACAAATTGTTACCCTGGGAGAAAAAGGACGAGTTTTCAGAGAGACTGAGCATTCACAATCGCCAGGTTTTGTGAAGACCTGGAAATGGGGGAATCACTTCTGGAAGCTAAATTTATAGCTTGAAACTAAGGTGCTTATTGTTACTGACTATCAAATATATGCCTTTAAGAAGGGAAGTAATTTGGAAGGAAAATAACTAGATGACTCATCAGCTTTACCAACACCTAAACTCTAATCTTTTCAGCTCATCCGTAAGGTGATGTTTATGCTAGAGTAAGGAGAACATGTTTTCTAAGGACAGCATGTACTGTCACTGTGGTAACAACAGGCCATCACTCATATATTCATGGCTTAGGCAGAGTCTCTGGAGATCCTGTTCATGCTCAAAGATTGCAGTAGTTGGTGGCAATTGGCAAGGGCTCCTTAGTGTCAAGAAGCCTGAAATGAGACTCTTGCTGAAGGCCTATTAAAGGAATCATAGTATGGTATGCGTAGAAGTGGTCTGAGGAGATTATTTTGAGCTTCTGCATACCTGTGTACATTGATGATGTTCAGTAAGGTATTTTGGACCAGGTGGACAGATTTTGGTGTCTTCTCAGAGGAAACACACAGCTGATTTTAACTAGTGTCAGGGCTTTTCTATGTGTGGGAAGTCATAGCTGACGTGTTCAAAGCACATCTGTGTAAAATAGCATTTTATTCTGTTGTTTCTTATTAGACTGAGTCCTCATTTGTATGCTGCAAATTTAAAATAATTTTGCCGTCCCTTATCCAAGGAGAACATACCTGCTAGTTACAGTTGAAAAATATGACTTTCAAGTATGTGATTTGCACAGGCTATACCATTTTACTCCCTGTGACACCCTGGGGACAGTAAGATATGGTCTAGAGACCTTGAAGCTTGATTACTTTCTGCCAGGTTATCATCAAGGTAGATCTGCTCCTTGTAGCCTGTACAGAAAGCACTTGTATGAAAACTCAGTGGGTCAAGCTCTTCTGATAGTGTTCAGACTGTTTTGTGGCTTTTACTCTGATGGCCTAAGTAGCTGATTTGGTTTGAATGATCTTTATCAGTGTAATAAGTTCAGAGTGGGATTGGCAGCAAAGCTACATTCAGGATGTCCTTCTTCTGCCTTTACATGACCTTTTTCAGAGCTCACATCCATGCTTTTCAGAGCATTGCCATTGTCTCTGATGGGCATATGAGCAAAGTTTCAGCTGTAGCAACCTTGTTAAAGTCAAACTTGTCCTTCTGACAGACTGACGAAAAAAAATCTACAATGCTTCATTTCTTTCTGCTTAGTTAAATGTGTATGTACTGGCATACACACAAACTTGGGTTTCTTGACAGGCATTTCTAAATCACTAGCACAGTAGTTAATTTATGGTCTGGTTTATGGTTTTGTTGATGCATCTATTTCCTCATGGGTGGGGTGGCTCTAACCAAAGAGAGTTCTGTACTTCCAGTACTTTAATCTGGAAGTAGTATGAGTGCTAACATTGTGCTAGTCAGAGTCACCATTAGTACCTCCACTTCTCTGATTACTCCTGTTCACAGCAGCGGTTAACTAATAAGAAGCTCCTGCCAATGGAAAAGTATTTCCAGGATGTGGTATTTGTGTGTTGGCATAGAAGTTGTTTTGTTAACTTCTGTCTGGATATCTCTTTAGGTGGAGACTTAAGGGCCTACCTGAAGGGAAGAATATGTCTTCCCCTTTCCCATTTGCTTTACCCCATCCATTGCAAAATATTTTTTTCTCAGTCTTCTGTGATGAGCTCCCTGGGGCAAGGAAAGGGAATCATGCTGTGGCACTCCACTGATACCTGTGTAGAGTCCTTAGGTGACAGCATGGTGGGCAAATCCATGAAACAGAATTACAAGGAGGATTTTCTCCAGTTCAGTGTGACATCTCTAATAAAAAGGCACTTACATTGCTCGTAGTGGGGTGCTTTCTGCCAATGCCATTATGGTAGGTTGCAGAAAAGGAAATGAGAAAACCCCGAGCCTGTAAAGTACACAGGAATCCAGGAGGGATGTTTAATATACACATTATCTCAACCACTTTCTTACAGTCTCCTGGGAATATACATATTCAGATATCTGAGGAGATTTTTAAGAGTCTTTACAAGCTCGCTTGCTGTGTGCTGCTTTTTGGATACAATTTCTTCTGTCAGCTTATATTTTGAAATCAGCAGGCTAATTTACAAATGCTCTCCCATTTCTGATAGGTGCCTGCAGCCTTTGTGCCAAGAGAAATTTTTAATCTGATTAAACCTCTCAAACTGTGCTTTCTTTCTTCACAGAGCAGCCTCGTACTGAATCCGAGTGGGAGAACAGCTTCACTCTGAAAATGTTTCTTTTTCAGTTTGTCAATCTGAACAGCTCTACCTTTTATATAGCATTCTTCCTTGGAAGGTAGGATTGAGATCTGAACCCCCATATATGCAAAATGAAGTAGAGAGAAGAAATAAAATTGATTGTAATGAAACAAAATGGGACCATATTATCACACATCTCAAAATGCAAATTCCATACGAGCAAAGCAGGACAGATTGAAGTTTTATTTTCCTTTCAAAAGTCCAGAAACAGACATGTAGTTTTCATTTCCTAGCATCGTATTGGCTCTATGCTAACTATTAACAATTTCTGGGAACTGATGCATCCCACAATACTATACATGCAGATCACTTTGCCTTGTCTTTATGCGTGTGATTTTTACAGGTAAGTAAATAACACTGTGTCTTTTTCTTTCAGAATAGAACAGAACAGAATAGAATAGTTCAGTTGAAGGGACGACCTACAATGATCATCTAGTCCATCTGCCTGGATACTTTGGTGCTTCTATTGTATGATTTGAACTGTTAAGAGGGAATTATGAGCTACTAGTTGGGGTTTTTTCACAGAAAGTGAAATATATATGTATATATTTGTATGTCTCTCCCTGCAAGCCTCCTAAAAGTGAAAGAAGAGCCTTTGAGTAGAGAAGGCTTGAGTAGAAGAATTCATCGGTATGGATTATTTGTATGTGGGAAGTTGTGGGAATCATTTTGGCAGAAAACATGGGAGAATAGTAAGAAAAGTATGTTTTCCTAACGAAAACGTAACATTTTCACTGATTTCACAGAAAAGCAGATATCACAGCCCACATTATGATGTAAGGAAATGGACTGGCATTTGAAAGCCGTTTTCCAAACTGACATAAACAGTTTTATTCATTTTTTTTTCTCTTCTCTGCATATGCTGAATATCCAATGGAAGAGTATTTGGTACTGATATAAAACTGGAAGTAAAAATATACTTAGCCCTACATGGGAATTATTCCAGGAATGCCCCAGTTATTTTTTTTTTTGCAGCATAATGTCTTTTATAGTTATATCTATCATACTAAGATGACATTAGATTAAAACAACAGTGTGAGCTTTCTTTTACTACTGTGAACAGATTGCTTATACAACATAGTTGATGTATATTCCTGTGTTAAAGATTTACAGGACACCCTGGTGCCTACTTAAGGCTGATAAACCGGTGGAGACTGGAAGAGGTGAGCATTCGCTAACTACACACTGATATCTCTACTACCCACAAATGCAGTGAACACAAGCAGGGGCAGACACATAACTCTGTCTAGGTATTTTTGAGTGTGTTATCGGGTTTTCAGTTGTTAACTCCACTCTACCATCTGCTACAAAAATATCTACATATTGGTGTATGTATGCCCTTTTCAGTGCTAGAAGTTTCAGTGTTTGCATCACATTTGGATAGCGGTATCAAATGGTTTAAACTTTACTCATATTTTTACATTGGAAATATTTCATCCTTGATATGAATCAGTCAGATATGAATCTGGTGACATTTTGCTTCTAACAAAACTTTTCCTCTCAGTTTCTCCAGCCTTGCTGACCAGCAAGCTAAAATAATAAACGGATAACTTAGAAATCCAGACACAGAAAATGTATTTGAAGATTGACATAAACAACTGAACAAACTTCCCCAAAGAGCTACTGGCATAATGTTACACGTCTATAAAACCAAATAGATTTGGAGAGCAATGAGGGATTGGTTTTGCAAGTCACTCAAGGGCCAATTCCATTTTTTTGGCAAATACATTCAGAATTCAAAACCCATTTGACAGTTCTTGGAGGTGAACAGCAGCAGTTTCTGGTTCAGTCATGTAGTTTCTAGTGCTGCTATTTGCACTCTCAAATCCCATGGTTTCTTTCCTGCTTCACAGCTGAAAAACTGAAACAGCTTTGCAAATACATGACAAATGGCAAGTAGAAAATTCAGATCTTATATGGCCAATGTGAATTTACAAATACCTCCAAATACATAAATATTTTGGTTAATAGAGGTCATATCTAAACACTAGCAAAAAAAGGAATAATATACAAAAGCCATTCTAATTTTAAAGTAGTGAATTCTGTACATTAAGGGAAAGAAAAAATGATAAATGAGCAGACAGAAATTCACTGAACATCCCTCCAAAGTTGGAGAGGGGCCGAGCTGATCTAACAGCTTGCTGCTGCCAAAAGAGGACAGTTCTGCTCTTCCTTTGAGCCTTTCCCCAGAAGTGTTCTCCTTCCTCTTCCTCTCCAATGGCTCTGGTTTGTCCAACCCTATGAGGAGCCTATTCAGTTCCCTGTATCAGCAGGAAACTTTCTTTTTCTGGCTGAATTAGTTTTCTGATGAGTTACTGGGCTGAATCATCTCACAGAGGCATCAGAGAACAGGGAAAGAACCTCAGTTGCAGGAGTAGAGACAGGAAGAACAAAGAACAAGGTTTGGGAGGGAAGCGCAGCAGCGAGGTGTTACAGGTTGGGTCAGTTGCTCGTGAAAGCTACTATTAATAGTCCTTATTATCCCAGATATCCCTCCAATAACACTCTCTTCATCTGTTGAATGAAGTCAAGTGTAAGACATTTAATAACATGATATAGTCTAGCCCAGTGTCTGTGGGCATATTCAGACCACAATTTATATAACAGTGATTTCATGGTTATAACATCATTGCTACTTCATTAATACTCTACCTAGCTCTTTCAGGTTATATTGGCTCATGTGACTGATTCCTAATAACAGAAGGATGATGATGTAATAATAATTCCAGAGGAGTTAATTTAAAAAAACCCAGTAATTATCTGCCACCCTGTTAATCTAAAGAGAAGTTGAATGAGGTCAACACAAACCTCAGCAGGGACCCAGGTTCTGAGTATAAATCAGTATGTATAAGAAATACACATCACATTTTGTTACAGGTCATAACTAATTTTTCCTCCCTAAAAGTTAAAGAGAAATAGTTCCAGTCCTATGACAGTGATCTGTTCAACTTATCTGTAATACTCAGGATTTAACAATGAAGCTTGGACTCTACTGTTTGGATCCACAAAACAATTGTGCAAAATGCTCTTTGAGGACAGAAAGTTTTTTGTCCTTTTATGTTTATTCCAACAATAGATGGAAAATTGTAGAATTACCTAAATTTGTACTAGCTGAGCATCTCTCCTAAAAGCAGCACCACTTCTTCAAGGTCTGGAGCCACTGCTAAAGGAAGCAAGCACTCGGCAAGAGACACCAAAAGCTGTTGTTTGACAGTTAGAGATGTTTAGTTCTTCAAAAAGAGAACAGCTTTGCATAGTCTACTCAGTCATATACATTAAATAGTATTCAATAAACAGTATTGGTTCTATCCTCTAGGCATGAACTCTTTTCCTGTGCAGCCAGGAGGCATTTTCTGTTCATTCCTTGACTTGATACAGAGTCAGCCTCCCCAAAAACTGTTAAAATCATTGCAGAAATTCAGTAGCCTTTGCCTCTGTCCTACCCACAGTTGCACAACATATTAGAGGCTCTAATGTGAAAATTGCATTGGTTTCAGCTGATTCTGACCTCTGCAGAGAATTAGATGATAGGCTTAAAAGTCTCATGGTATGATACAGTCTCATATGCTCCCATGAGTTTATATTTTTTTAAAAATGAAGAGAATGGCATTTAATTTCCTTTAAGTAAATTGTCTAATATCAATTTCTAGTCTTTAAGAAATGCTTTAAAACTCAGAATTATTTCTGTTTAACCTTTTGTTTCTTTTTTTCTGTAGTGCCACCCTAGTGGATGCCTTATTGATCTCTGTATGCAAATGGGTATTATAATGGTGCTAAAGCAGACCTGGAATAATTTCATGGAACTGGGCTACCCGTAAGTAAATATATTGCTTATGCTTCCATAGGTCACAGAAGAGTACTTAGTTTATGCTTTCCTTATGACCAGTTACAAAAAAGTAAAATACAGCAGTCATTACAATAGAAAATCCCCCATAGGATACAAAACTCTTTATATAAATTTCCAGACATATACAGATAGATGGTTTTGGTTTTTTTTTTCACATTGGACATGGTTTGCAAAAGTGAAAATGTAATATAAATATTAACAAATAAATATTATATTAGAAATACATTATTTCATTGAATTGTATTCTGTGTTAAGACTCCCTGAAAATAACTGTAGGACTGCTGTATTCCTTACACAGGGAATATCATATGTATCATTTTTCACTATGCCAGTAAGTTCTAAATTGGATTTCTCCTTGCTGGGTGATAAAAGATGCCTGAAAGGGCAGGTATGAGCTGGAAAAAATGCACTGCTGGCATATACACTCTCAGAGATAGAAAAATGTACTGACTGGTATATAGGCAAGTTCCCTGGTGATCTTCAGGGTATGATGGAGCTATGCCCTAGCTAAAAAGGTTGACGATTATTCATTTCCTATTGGTTCATTTCTTATTGATTAGTATTTAATGAGCATGTTTAATATGATTAATATTGACAGTTGATGCTAGAGACAGTGTGGCAGGTCATCAAGGAAAATCAGTAAGTGTGAAAACATAAGAGAGAGCTTACATTGTCAGAAAGTTTGCCCTTGCAAAGTTCAGAGGGATTTGCTTCGCTGCAGGATCCACAGCAGAGCTAGTGCAGAGTTGAGTCCCTGAACTGCAGAAACATGTCACAGCAGTGATTTCAGGCAGCCTCAGTGCTCATCACATCTAGCTGTAATGAGAACGGAGTAAATGATTTAAATGCACAGAGAAATTGGTAACAAAGGTACTCAAAGCTCGCTATCTCCCTCTCTTCCAGGGTTTGTGCCCAGTGCTCCTTGACAGGATTTTGCAGCTGGAGGAATTAGCTGGGGTGGGGAGGAGGGAACAGCAGCAGCAGTATTGATCCTTCTCTTTCCACACCCTGCCTCTTTTGTCAGTTTTCATTAGATCTTTCTGCTACCTATTAATAGGGATTTCAAAACCTAACAAAGAGCACAGAAGAGGATTAAAGAAGGTGACTGAAGGAGATAGGAGGAGATTGTTTAAGAACAAGTGATTTAATGGGAATAAACTGCTTTGGGTGAAGTCAGTCTCTTCACTTCAGAGTCACAACGAAAATCACAACACAAAACACACAGTCACAACAATGCGAGATGCTTCAACTTATTATGATAAGAGATGTATTTGCTCTCCAAACCTTTCAGTTAACCTTCTAGGCCTTAAGTGCTGCAGGCAAGTGCATTTCCTTTTGTGTGGAAAAAACATTTCTGCTAAAAGCATGGTCAGAGCAAACACTGTGTGGATGGCCAGAGGATTTGGAGGCAGTCCTTCAACCTGTAGTAGAACATCACTGCTCCTTCACCCATATGCTGGCCACTGCCTGAGAAGACACAGGCAGAGCCAGTACCAGGCAGTGCCAAAACTGATAGCAGATAGCATTTCCCTGTAAGACAGCCCTAGAAGAGGAGCACCAACATCCTGTTTTGAAGAGTGGTTTTTTGCACCATTTCAGGGTGGCAGCCTGGCTCAGGTGCAGGAATGTGCTCCTACACCGACTGCAGAGACACGCGGGACAAGTCAGAAATGCCACCAGGTGTTCCTTGGTGACAGGAACCCCGCCACATGCCATCACATCTCTCACTGATGCATGTGGCGTTGTCTTGTCTTCTGAAATTTTTGCCTGATGGTTAAAAATTAGGTTTCAAAGATATTAAAGAAGAGGCCCTGGGGTTTGTGTTAGAACATAGATTGTTTAGTGGTTACTTTTTTAATACAAATACTGGCATGTCAGAGTGGTGCTTTGGCTTCATACAAACATCACCTCAAAAAGTGTGCCTTCATTCTTCTCTCCTGCATAGATATATTTGCAAAAACTAAGAAACGAAGTATAAATTACTGCTTCATTTGGAGGTGGGAAACTGCAATTTCAAGTTGATGTTTTTCTTGGAGGAAGAACATATACCCGTATTAAAACCACATTACATTGCATTGCTCACATTTTGCTCGCATATAAATCAGAAAAAGACATCTCTCTGAACTTTACTAGGGACCTTCAATATTAGTAACACTGCTTATGGGTTTCCTTTCTCACAAAAGAGGAAGTTAACCAGGATCTGTCTTGGCGTATTAGTCTCCCACTCATGTCACCCCTCAATTTGCTGCCTTTGCAGGAATTCAGTTCTCAGTCCTGCCACTTTCTCATCGGCAGGTCAGGAGAGGCAGTCCCAAATTGTGCTGTGGACTGCAAAGATGTGCCCTTAACTGTCCTATAATCATAACCATGTCTCATTCACAGGCCTTTTTAGCCTTTTTATACACTAGTGACTGGCTGCAAGCTGACAAAACCAAATATTTTCATATTTTCTCATACTTCCAAATTTTGGCTTGAAGTTCATGTACTTCTAGGTTTTTTTGTTGCACTTCTGAATTCTAGATTTTTAATGTCCTGCGCTCAGTTGCAACTATACTTCTTTAAGGAAGACAGAAAAAGCTATAACCTCTCTGGTAAATGGCCTGAATTGAAAAATCATCTCTAAGTCTGAAGAAAACATCCAATTGGCCAATTTTTGCTGTCTATACTAACCGTAACTCGTGTCATTTGTTGGCCAAACCAGTGCAACTCCCTGGCCTGGAGGAGCAAAGGTGTTTATTTCTGACGTGAGCACTCATTGCCCTTATGGCTCAGTGCCTCCCACATTGCTCCTACATGTTTTTCTTAAGGAACAATATGTTCCCTCTGAAGTCGGGTACAGCTCCCCACTTCTTGAGATGGAGATAACTCTTTTGTCAGCTATTATATTTCTTGGCCATCATGTCTTGTCAGTAATCCACACATTTCTTTCTGTCCTTTGTTCCTCTGAATGTTTGTCAGCAGGTACCATTTAAGGTTGCTTTTTCCCTTCCAGGACTACCCAGGGACTGTTACCCCTGCGCACTATAGAGCCCTGTAGAGATGTCGTCTCACACACAGAAAGCGTTAGCACTCTATTTACGGATTTCTCAATTAGAGCTCAGCTATCTCCACACAGCATTGCATTCTGCCATATAAATAGGCCCTGAAGCAATTTGCCATTCTGTGTAGAGAAAAAGAAGGTAAATAAGTAACGAAAAGGTGTCAATATCCCTCTTCTATTTTAACCACATCTAGGCCTGAATTACAGTCTATCAGCTGTATCTGTTTTCATACCTATTACACTGTGTCATGAGTCACCTGTATTACTAATGCTCTATTTTCCTGTGCATTGGGAAACTTATTTTGTAAGCTGTGTTGTGCGCACTTAGCCTCTTCCAGTTTTGCGATGAAAAGCTAATAATATTCTTCACCTTGTTTCTTTAATTTATTTCAAAATGTAGGCTAATTCAAAACTGGTGGACCAGGAGAAAACTACGACAAGAGTATGGCACACAGAGAAAAACAAGCTTCCCACAGTGGGAAAAGGACTACAATCTGCAACCTATGAATGCTTACGGACTCTTTGATGAATACCTAGAAATGAGTATGGCACTGACCTTAGTTCTCTCTCTTTCACTAGATTTTAATGTTATTGCGGGCTGGTGTATTCTTTTAACTATTGCTGTATGAAGCTAAAGAGGCTGCAAAATTATTTTCACTCTCAAGGAATGGGAGTGAGTTTGTAGGAACCAAATCAAAACAATGTGGCCAACCACACTGCTGCTGGTTGGTAACCTTGCAATCTATGAAATACTTCTCATTCTGGCTTTGTGTGGGAAAGGTTGTTTTCTAAACCAGAGCCCACCTCTTCACCTGTATACATTGCTGAGGAACTTTGCCGTTACTTACTAAAGGATATTCCCTTGGGCTTTTATTTTTAAACTGCACGGCACAGGCGTGTATGCTTGTTTATATTCAAAATTCACCATCATTTAGTACCTCACATTTACTGAATTTCACTGAATTTCACTGAATTTCACTGAATTTCACTGAATTTCACTGAATTTTTTTAGAGTTGGAGGGGACCGTATAGATCATCTAGTCCAACTCCCCTGCTGAAGCAGGATTGCTTAGAGAATGCTACTCAGGACTGCATCCAGGCGGGTCTTGAAAATCTCCAAAGAAGGGGACTCCACAACCTCCCTGGGCAGCCTGTTCCAGGGCTCTGTCACCCTCACCGTGAAGAAATTCTTTCTCCTATTCGAGTGGAACCTCTTATGTTCCAACTTGTGCCCGTTGCCCCTCGTCCTGTCACTGGGAACCACTGAAAAGAGTCTGGCTCCCTCCTCCTTCAACCCACCCTTGAGATACTTATAGGTATTAATAAGGTCTCCCCTCAGCCTTCTCTTCTCCAGACTAAAGAGTCCCAGCTCTCTTAGCCTTTCTTCAGAAAGTTGCTTTCTTTCAAAGTGGCTTTCTGTCAAAAGGCATTGCTCTATGCAGAGAAAAGGGGAGGAAGACTGTTTAAAGAAATGTTAAAGAACACGAATTCTTGCCCTATGTGACTGAACTACATATATCACAATTTTGTTTTTTTTCTTTTCTCCCTCACACAATTCTTTTCAAATTAATGGGAAATTTAGCAGTCTGAAAACCTGCCTTTAGAAACTTAACACAAAATTTTAAACTGCTGCCCATCTGTACTATAAAAAGGAATGTATTCAGCCCTAGTCTTTGCAGGTATTGAGAGATCCTAGTTGATGCTGGAATAAAAATGTCCCTTTCTAAAAGCGCGGTTTGTCAACCTCCAAACTTCACTCCAAATTGCAAAATGTAGATGTTGCTGTCCACCCTGCAAACAGATGTGCATTTGTTCTTATCATCCTTGCTCTGAACTTCTGGCAAGGAATTGCTGTACAAGTGTCGGTAGACTATTGTATAGTGTGGCATAATGGGAAATCTTTGTATATTTATACATAATGTTTGTATGCATATATTATTTGGTATCTTAGAATTTGGGATTAGATCTTAACAGTTCCACCGTGATCTTTCCTTTTTTCCCCTAGTTCTTCAGTTTGGGTTCACAACCATTTTTGTGGCAGCTTTTCCACTGGCACCGCTTCTGGCCTTACTTAACAATATTATTGAAATTCGGCTTGATGCATACAAATTTGTTACCCAGTGGAGAAGACCTTTAGCTTCAAGAGCCAAAGATATAGGTGAGCTTTTTGTATGTGTGTTTGTTATATGTGTGTGCCATTTTTAAGGCAAAGCATTGACCACTTCAAGTAAGAGCAGATTAAGGTATTTTCAGTCATGGTCCCCATTAACGACACACAATTTGATTGTTCCAAAAAACTTCAAGTATCTGATGCCAATCTACTTATGCATTTAATAGTCTATAGTGGAAGATGTCTTTTCATTATTTTCTGGGTGACTTAACAGCTAACGTTTTAATGAAACGGTCAGTGTTCTCTGCAGGTTTTTCCTTGTGTCAGACGCACTGTGGGAACACACGCCGCTGCTCAATTTGAATATAATCACCAGACAGAGCAGCTGAAACATGAAAGTCAAGTTAAAGCAGCCACCATCCTGTAAGGGACCTTGTGTGTTTTCTATTTGCCTGGCCAAAACCAAGCTGCCCTGTGATTCAGTGGCTATGCCCACTACGTCCCTGGTGGGTCAGCCAGGGTGGGTCTAGATCCCAAGAGACAGCTTGCTCTCAGTGAGGCACACCTACATTGCTAAACAGAGGGCTCACGTAACTTTGAGGTCATCCAGCCAAACACAACTGCAAGGGCTCTCTGAACATATTTTGACTATAAATATCTTCTGTCCTTGCAGTGTTGCAAAAGCAGAACATCTTTAGGAAGGACTCTGTAAAGCAAAGTCACCCAACGCTGAATCCCTGGTGTCTTTGGAGGGGTTATTAGGATACATTGCTGCCCATCTGCATTGCAAAAAAACAGTAGCCAATACCATGAAATAGCGGAAGCCCAGGCTTTGTGTTCTCAGAATGGTCTACCATTTACTTAAAGTCTGTGTCTGTGTAAACCTTTGTGGATCTACGAGTTTAGGTACAAACCTGGACATCAGCCAGTACACAGCATATGCTGCAGACATAATTCCTGAAAAAACAGTTATACAACGTTAAAGCAGATAAAAATAGTTATTTTTTATTCAGACTGATTCAGGTGTGATTTCTCAAAATAAGTTGCATTCACTCCCTGTTCAGCAAAGTTTTCAGGGACAGCTTGATGCCTCATATAAATCAACGGGTGTGTCCAACCTTCCTTTGGTGTGGTTCTAAGTGTTGGTCCCCGTGACCGGAGTTGCTGTGTGCCTGAACCACAAGGTCTGTCAGACGGTTGAGGATGGGCCAAAAAGCCCATGTAATGCCTAGGGGCTGTGCCATTGTGCAGCATTAGCGTCCCATGAAGATTTTTATGCCAATAGGTACATACTGACCAGCTATGCACAAGTTATACAAAAGGCCTCTGTGAAAGACGCATCATGGATTGCATATATTCATGGCTGCCCTTGCAGACCTTCCTCAAAGGCTGAATAGCCAGCATCATAAGCAGGGAGGTTTATGGTATTTCTTAAAACTGCCAACATGGTTATGTGGCTTGGAGCAGCCAAGGCCTACATGAGCATGTTTGCAGTTTCCTTGAGATTATTTGCAGATAAACAGAATTCCTGAGTGGAAACAGAAATCCGGTCCTTTGAGGTCCTGCTGTTCAATAAAAAAAATTATTTTTACTCAGTAACTCTTGGATAGGAGCTACATAAAAAAGACCTTGGGTGGTGGGGACAACTGCTTCAGAGCATGCAGTATCATCTCAGGCACTTTGGTTCTTGTTTTTCCCAGAGCTAACATACTCTCCTTGTTGAACAGGAATCTGGTACGGGATCCTGGAAGGCATTGGAATTCTTTCTGTTATCACAAATGCATTTGTTATAGCTGTGACATCAGATTTCATCCCTCGCCTTGTTTATGCTTACAAATACGGACCTTGTGCTGGCCAAGGAGAAGCTGGACAAAAGTAAGCTTTCCTTTGGGAAAACAGATGCGCATGAAAATCGCTTACTACTTGAGTAGATACAGCAGTACTGTCTGCGTATGTTCTGATTCCACTAACTCAAATTCATTGCTTGTGCTTAGCTAACAGATATCAGCCATAGATATTGTTGCTTTGCATATTCACAGAACGGATTGCTGAGTGACTATAATTTATGACATTAATTCAAGGAAAACATGGCAGAGCTGTTACAGAAATTTGGTGTGTGTAACAGTATGCTGCACAAGCTGCGCTTCCCAGCTGCTGTACATGGATATAACCCTCTCTTCATTCTGAAGCGATACTGATATTTGTCAGTTATGGATTTAATGAGCATTTTAAACTTATTCACTAGGCTTTTTTCCTGATGTAGTATTCAGCATGTATTGCCGAAAAAAGTAGTGTCTAACAAGAAGAAGCAATTCCCAGCTAATAAATCAAGATATACTTACAGACCAAAGTAATTTGTTTTTCTTCTAAAACTAGAGTCCTTCGATTAAATCTTTCAGGAGATATTTGTGAACTGAATCCCTGCTGCCTAAGTGGATTTTCTTCCAGTGTTGCTAAACAGTGAGATTATATTAGCGTGTGCACACTACCAGCAAGTATGACTATAGCTGCTATGTGGCAACTTGTAAAATCGAGGCTGTTGGGCTCAGGGAAAGTCATTGAATCCAGCTGAACACAAATAGACACAGTTTGCAAATGAGCTCATAGCAGCTCCATTAGCAAGGACCCTACTGTTCAAAGAAGCCCAAGCTAAACAGTAGACAGTGACAGAGAGCTTACATTCTGCTATTAGACATATGGCAGATTGATTTTTCTTCCCTGCTACAGAAAGCGAGTTCTTCTGTTGCTGCTTTTTTGCTGCCTTTTGGTTGTCAATACTGTTTAAACATACTGACAGAAGAAGGGAAGTCTTTGTGGCAGCTCCTGATTAGCAGTGCTGCTAACTTGCTGTCCTATAAGGAGCTTGGCATTTTAGTCAGTACCAGGGGAAATGTTCCATTTATTTTCATGAAGAGTTAAAGTCCCTTCATGGGTAAAGTGTTCTGGTGCCAGTCGTTCCTGAGCATGTGCCTCTGCTTGTGCCATTATGAAGATCCATAGGACATTTAGGCACTGTCAGCAACTTTCCTTGCTACTGATTTTCTGAGGACCACCACGTGTGGAAAAAACACCACCTTTAGAAATTTTATTTTTATGAAGACTCCAGTATGACTCACTGGCTTTGAAACTGGTTCTGTAGAGGGGAAGTAGCTTGACGCACAGAGGAAGCTCATCATCTTTCCACAAACATCTTGTACAGTGTTTTCACACTTCTGCTGCTTTTCTGAGTTAATTTCTAGATGAAACCATCAGACAGTAATCCTTTGAAGGAGCCAAGTTGGATAAAAACTATTTATGTCAGCATTCTGGATATTGTTATTAATAAGTATTACTACAAAAACAGGAAGCTATTCAAAAATCCACAGGAATTTTCTCAAATTAAGGAGTCAAGAACATCTGCTATTGAGTAACTTAAATGAGAGAGGTGTTTTTTTCTTTCAAAAAACATCTGCAGGAATTAGACCCATATGACACCCAGTGATGCTAGAAGAGCATTGTAATTAAATTAAATTCCAAATCCAAACAGTATGGAGACTTTGAGACAAAGCCAGATGGTGTTTAAATCTAATTTCTCGAAGACTGCAAAATCCATAGTTTAAAAAAACCCAACCAACCCTTATTGTGCATTATACTCTGCACCAAGCTGAGCAGTGTGCTTAGACTTACCTGTGCTTGGGCAACACGGAGCCAACAGCACAATAGTCAATAGTCCTGCCATATCTCTCCTCGGCTTTATTAAAGCCAAACATGAGCCTTCTTGTGACTCCCACAGCCCTTTGTCAGGCAATGTACATTCTCCTACTCAGTGTTCTCCAAACTCTACTTGACCCTTCCAGTGCTCAGCCACCCTGGGATCTTTTAGTACTGAGTTCTTCTGATCTACTGGACATTTTGTAAAAGCTGTTTTAAATGTATTGCCTTTCCATCTGATTTAATGTCCCTTTGTGCTAGTACCATGAGGGTAATGGTGGGAATATTCTGATTGTCTTCCTAGTGCTAGTCATTATTTTCTCTACCTCTATTGTGTCACCTTTTAGGTGACTTTTCATTTTCAAAAGTAACCAGTACCAGTCTTCACCATTTCTTCTCCCATAGAAGTCTACCATTGCTTCACTTTTATTGTCCATCTGACCTGCTTGAGCATTTCTTTTATATTGCCTCAACATCTCTTTCAAATATTAATAAGCATCACAGTTATACTGTGGATTTCATGAAACCCAGAGAACATCCTCTTGGGTACAACAGTTAATGGAAAAACCTTTCTGTGTCCTGACTACAGGATTTTTTCCCCTCTAGGTGTATGGTTGGCTATGTTAATGCCAGTTTATCAGTATTTCTGGTGTCTGACTTTGAAAACCGTTCAGAGCCAACATCAAATGGAAGTGAATTCTCTGGTTCACCATTAAAATATTGCAGGTAAGTATCAGATCAAAATACCTCTCTGCTTTAAGACATTGCAAGGGAGAAGCATCATGATAAATTTGGGGTTGGAATTAATTTTCAGAACTTAAAAAACAGTAATGGAAAGAATTAACTGTGCTATTCAGGGACATGCCCATGGTACTGCTTTGCTGTTACCTGCATGATTCTTTCATTAGATACAGGAGAAGCCAAAAGTGGATATCTGGCAGGTGTTCCTAATGCAGGATTTCTGTGGTGTCATGGCTTGAATCAGACAGAACCATCGTGGAGAAATATGGTATCAAAGGGACAATAATAGGTGACTGATTACTTAGGTATAGGTGAGATGAAACTGTAATCAGATAATATCATAGGACATTCAGAAGGAAGTCAAGGTTGCACAGGAGTGACCACACAAGTTATTTCACAGGTCTGCCAGTCATAAACAGGGTCTGTCCTAAGATACCTTTACGAAACCTCAAATCCAGCACTTCCTAATTGCTGAATGGTTAATATGTCTATATCATTGCTTACAGGTGTAATTATTAGTAATAATCATATACTTGTGGTTTGAATCAAAGTGAGCAGTTAATTATCTGTATGTCTTTGTCCTCAGCTAACAGACTGGAGAAATAGCAGTATGAAACTAGTCTGTAATGATAGATTTGCTCCTGATTGATTTTAATGGTCCAAAGAATCAAGGATCTACACAAAAGTCTTAAATGGGGCCCCAACCAAAAATACCAAACAAATAAAGCTACCATTTTTTATTGCAACACTGGTTTACAAGTATGAGTCCTGGTAGCTGTAGATACACTTAATCCCAGTATTTTTCACCGTGAAGAATTGAAATATCCTTTCATGAGTGCCTAAAGAACAAAAGATATTCTGTGATACAGCAAAAGTCAGTGATACTTTGTGGTACTGTGGCATTTTTATTAATAATAATGTTTGATTGGTATAGCATAATGAACTATCAGTTAGTTAAATATCATTTAACTAACTGATATTTAAGACTATTGCAACTTATTTGGCAGAAAGAACATCCCAGTGTTGAATCCATAGATAACATTTTATGTGGAGCAGAACCACTTCGAGAATACTCCATTCCACATTGCTTGCCATAGCACTGTTTAATAACGTCTTGTAATTCTGGTCATTCTCTTGCCCTTCTTTAATTCCTTTCCTCCCCAACTTTAAGCATGAGGTTGCTGGTACTTAAAGCCGATGGTGGAAATCCCATCAATAGAAAAAGTTGTTCCCTCAATATCCCATAAACAGAACGCTATTAGAATTGATGCCATAAATCTCCAGAAGATAAATCTGTTCTTTTGAGGGACACTGAATTGTTATGTATATCTACCCTTGAAAGAAAATTAACATCTTACATTCTTTAGCTGAGTTTATCAACTACTTAACCCACCTGAGTTCTGCTAAAACATCAGTCATTTTAATTGCACGTCAAGCCAGATATTGATAGCAAGGTAAGGAAATATTATGTTCTGCTGTGCAATAGTGTAGGCCTTTTTCCAGGAAGGCAGCCTGCCTGAACGAAAACCAGTAGCCATATTCAGTTAACTTCTGCTCGTTTGGAACCCAGATGGTGCCATGCTGTTCTGGTTGTTTATAAAAGGTTTCCCCATTTCTTCATGTGTAGTGCATACTCTACTGAGTTGGGACTTGGTCCAGGGACTTTATTTTCAGGATGCTTAAGATATTGTAAAACATCCTAACTCTGAAGTCAGCATGCTGCTTGCAGAAGGGAAGATCATCTCGGTTTTAAGAATTTGCACTAGAGATACTGCAATTTAAGAGAGGGTTGTTGCTGACTAAGATGTCAAAACACAGTTTATTTCATTTTGTGTAGCACCCTCTGCAATCTAAGAAGGTGAAGCTTCAGGGAGAAATACAGATTATCATAGAGATAAAATAACTCTTTATTTCTTTTGCTCATCTGAGTTTTCTTTAGTTGTTTAACTTAGAGATCAAGATTAAGTGTATTATTTACTATGGTATTTTCAATATTTTTTATAATGGTTTTTCTGTCCTATCTAGGAAACAGATTAAGAAAACTATTTTTTACACTATTTTTGAATTCAGTTTCTGCAATAGTATTTTGGAATTAACACACTGCTAGTAGAAGTGGACTCCAGAATGTGTGGCTTAAACAGATTGGTGATTTGTTAATGTAGTTTTGAAGTCTTCCTGAATCCAGCTTTCCCAATAGATATCTCTAGTTACTTCACTGAGACCTGAAGTCTAGAGAAACATTCTGCGAGACAAGACAACAGATCACTTTCTTACACAGCCCTGGCCCTGTTGATATACCAACAGGTGTAGTTCTGGCTCCACTTAAGTCAGGATGAGTCATGCTTTACACCAGGGATGGACAGCTAATTGATGAAGGGCCAGATGGAGCCCATGAGGCAGTTTTATATGGATTTTGGGAGGGCTGTCAGGCTGAATAAACTGGGGACATTTATGGTTTTAAAATGAACTTGTAGTGGGAAGAAAGTGGCGTTCAAAACAGCAGAGCATCCCATCCTGCTCCATGTTCTGAGGAGGTGCCTGCAAGGCACACATTGCGCTGCCAAGGGAGCTGCTGTAGGGTCAAACTGCAGGTGCCGAGCACCCAATACCCTTTGTATTTGCTTCAGCAGTTTCACTTCAAACAGGCACTGGCCTGGTCCTTTGCAATGAATTTCCATTAGTAGCTGGAGTGCATCTTACCATTAGGTTTCATCTGAAAGGAAACCCATTTGGGTGAACCAACACGTGGCAAGTAGAGGTGATCAGGACACCAGCTTCAAAAGCACGCGCCTGATGTGAAATAAAACATTAGTGTAGGCCCAGCCTAAGAAGCAAGGAACTTACACGGTCTGAACTCAGATCATTTTGGTGCAGAAAATGCGATGATTAAGAGCAGCTGGGTTTTGGGTTTGCCTTCCTCCCAGGCAGCAGGGCAGGACCTCGCTAACTACCACACTCTGCTTGTCTTTCAGGTACAGGGACTACCGAGACCCTCCTCACTCCCCAGTGCCCTATGGTTACACGCTGCAGTTTTGGCATGTCTTAGCAGCACGGTTGGCTTTCATTATTGTATTTGAGGTCAGTGACCACTCAGGTGGCAAACGTGTCTGTTTCTCTGTTTTATCAAAAACAACAAAATTAAACAAATTTCCCTTTGAAGCCTTTTCACTGGACTGATTTATGATGGCGGCTGTTGAGATTTTTGGGTTAGTTTCTGCTATTTCTATTGTGCTTTCTATTCTCAGATCTGTTTTCTGAACAGACGCAGGTATTTAGGTGTTAGGGTATTAGGGTGTTAACGAAAAGGGGAATGCAGCACATTGAAAGCTGTAACAGTGACTTGCAAAGAGGGGAAATAAATGAAGCTTTCTGAGTTTTGGCTTTCATATCCTGGCTAGGCTGGGAAGTCACATGCTAACTAGTGTGTGAGAAAGGGGTGAAGGAACAGGAGAAGAAAAAATGAAATCTGAACAACTGAAAAATGAAGATAATTTAAGTTACAGTATTTACACATCTAGCTTTTTTCCTCTATTTTTTTTGGACCATTCATTTCCCCACAATGATTAGCATCACAAAGACGATGATGATAAAAAGGATTCAATACCTTTGCCACTGTTCATAATATTGGTAGTTACTGTCAGTATCTCAGAAATCTTTAAGACAAACCAGAGAAGATAATACCAACTTCACGTGACTGGTAGTCCTATGCTGATTTTGAAAAAGAGAGACAGGAAGGTAGATAAATAGGATGAGATCATTTACAAAACAAAATGCAGCTCTTAATCCCTGAGTTTCAGGTGCCTGAATATCCCTGCCAGAAACCAGGGGCTCAGCATTTCTCCAGCACAAGCAGTTTGAAATGCCTTTTACACTATGAAGAAGCCGAATAGGGAACAAACGATTTTTAAAAACTCTTTACTCAATCCTCTGCTCTGAAATCACACCAGCAGAGCACGCAACACAGATATGGAAGCAGTAATCACCATAAGTTATTGGCATAATGTTCATGAGCACATACTGCGTTTCTGACTCAGTACTGTGTAAATTCAATCTGAACTGAGCTTTCGAAGCACCTCTTTGGATCACTCAAGCATTTTAATTAGAGGAAAGGTGAAGGGGAAACATTTTCTAGATAATTTCTTGTGTAGGGATGTCTTGGTGGCTCAGCAGAAGCCCAAAGGTCTGCAGTGAATTCCCCCTGACTGTCATTTTCAGCCCTTCCCAGTCGAAGGAGGAATATGGCACTGCAGGTTGGGCTCTCTCCTTCCTCCACACTGGCCTAACTCATTAGGGGTTGGTCCTAAGGAGATCAGCTCTGCCATCATCTCTGCCACACTCAGGGCAAAATTAAGGGAAAGAAAGATTTGATAGAGGCCTGCTGGGCTTGATCTCTTTGTTTCTTGAGCTGTCAGTACTGAGAGCCAGGGTATGTGTCTCCAAAAAGGACTACAAGAATGGCCTTGGCAGGTCCACCTAAGCGGTTTTAAGGTTGAAGAGAGCCTGGTTTCTTGATACACACTTGGCATATCAGCAGCATGGCATAAGTGCAAAGACAACTGAGGCAAGAAAAATCAGCTCTGCTGAAGTCTCAATGCCCAGCAAAATCTGTGACCAGCTGCGGAACAGCTTCTTGTGTCCACCCAGTACTTGCACAAGAGATTTGACTTTGCTTTGCCCCAACCAAAGCCATAGGCTGACTCATAGCTGTCTCCTTCAACAGGGGCACCTGTTTATTGGCACTGCAAACTGTTTCCTTAACTATATCTATGAAATGAAAGAGGTAATTGCAGCAGAAACCATGGCCGTCTTTCTCTGTGGAGAACACTAATAGGTGAATTGTGATTGCTATAGCAATTACAGTAAAAGATTCCACTAAGAGATAAGTGATTCAAGGTAGGTTTGTTCATAAGAGAACAAGTCATATGTTCAATGAACAAGTTCATTAGAGAACAAGTCATATGAGGAGAGGTTGAGGGAACTGGGCATGTTTAGTTTGGAGAAGAGGATGCTGAGGGGAGACCTCATTGCCCTCTACAGCTACCTGAAAGGAGGTTGTAGAGAGGTGGGTGTTGGCCTCTTCTCCCAAGTGAATAATGACAGGACCAGAGGAAATGGTCTGAAGTTGTGGCAGGGGAGGTTTAGATTAGGTATTAGGAAGAATTACTTTACTGAGAGAGTGGTCAGGCCCTGGAATAACCTGCCCAGGGAGGTGGTGGAGTCACCATCCCTGGAGGTATTTAAGAAACGTGTAGACATGGCACTTCAGGGCATGCTCTAGTGCCCGAGATTGTTGGTTTGTGTCTGTTTGTGGGTGGGGTGTGGTTGTGGGTGTTTGTTTTGTTTTGGTTTTGGTGTTGGTGTTCTGGGATTTTTCGGGTGTGGGGGTTTTTTTGTTTGTTTGTTTGTTGTTTTTTTTGTTGTTGGTTGGACTCGATGATCTCAAAGGTCCCATCCAACCAAAAATATTCTGTGATAAATTAAGTAACTACCCAAGCTCAGACGCCTTTTTGTCACTGAGGAAGTGGGTGTGGTTATTTGAGCTATATTGACCTCCCTCAAAAACAAAACAAGTATTTCCTATATCTGCAAAAGGAATTGTTTGTCCAGGCTAAACTGAGCATTCAGTTGCAATGCTGCCAGAAGCAGCTGTTTTTCTTTTTTTTTTAGGTTTGGCAAAAAAACCCTACCAATTAAAATATTGCAGGTTTATTTCACACAAGGGAAGAATAAATGGGAAAACATGTTACATTTTCTTTTCAGTGGCTTTGAAAGGAAGGGTTCTGCTTGGAGAAGAAGAAATACCTTTATTTCTCCAATCTGGAATTAATGTAAAATTTGATGGAGAATTTTTCTGTTTCTTTTCTCCTCATTTTAAGTGGAGCAAGTAAATCTCTGAGCAGCATCTTTGATTAAACAAAAAAGGACACTCAAGCAATCCTCCCCCATCACACTCAAGCTTTGCTGTGTCATGCCTAAAACATGAGGAACAAAGGATCAGTTACCTTGTATTTAATTGTGATGTTTAGTAAATGGCAATACGACTTTGGACAAGAGACTCAGTATAAGAAAAAATGTTGTGTTTTGCATAGGTAATTCATCGTTTCCGATACTGATGCAAGGGTTTTCTCATAACAGGGAAGTGTTGTATCATTTGGTCCTCCTCTTCCTGCAGCGCAATCCACTAATACCAGGCCCTGCCCAAACAACATTACACCAAAGCATGGTCTCAGGGCTTTGAACACATAGTTTTGAGGCTTTATTTGAACCCAGCCGCTCTTAACCTTTGCTGAGATCCATACGTCACTCACTTTGGCTGGAGTTTTTGTGCAGAGAAGTCTTCATGGTTTGGTTTCTTCAAATTTAGCAGTAGATTTAGGTCTAAATACAGCATCTTTTTTTTTTAATTGGAAGGAGAGGGTTTTCGGAAGATATGGAAAGTACTTGTTTTCTTCCTAAGATTTTAATTTTTCATCCCTTTTTGTTTTCACAGCACCTTGTCTTCTGCATAAAGCACCTGATTTCCTACTTAATCCCAGATCTCCCAAAAGATCTGAGAGATCGGATGAGGAGAGAAAAGTACCTGATTCAGGAAATGATGTATGAAGCTGAACTAGAACGTCTGCAGAAAGAGCGGAAGGAAAGGAAGAAGAACGGAAAATCTTATCACAATGAGTGGCCATGACAGGGTGAGGAAGAAACTACTTAAAAGAAGATAGGAATTCTGTTTATAAAAATTTCCTGGTTTTCTACACTGGAGAGAGCACTGAAAGGAATAGTCAGTCAATGTTGTATGCACTTAGCACTTGTGCACCCATCTTTAATGGGGTGCACATTGTCATAAGCCTTTTGAAATTAGAGGTCTTGCAAGGCTTAGTCTTCTCCAGAGCTAATGTCAGCATGAGCAGATCAGACCAATGCTTAAGTCTCTGCACTTTTTCCAGGAAGTTCCCAGGCCCTGACTTAAACTCAAGGCCCTGAACTTCAAAGCAGTATATATCTTACAGTGCTTTACAGAACTCAGTGATCTTACAGCTTGTTCTCATGACCAAGTTGCTGCTTCATAACCAGTGACTGTGCATTAGCAACATGGCAGTACTTGTCCATGTGTGTGGCCACCACCTGCAGCACATGTATGGCAACGTTGCTCTCTTCCACAGTGGACTAAGCTGTGTTAGCTTGCATTTACCATGAGTTAAGATCACGTATGTGGACCATTTCCATTACTCCAACAATACTGAAGTATTTTTTAGGAGGAGATGCTTGACCATGAGTCTAATCAACTGGTCTAACAATGCTGAAAAATTTAGGTGTGCAGACGTGCTGACAGATAGACGAGCATCTAAATGTGACCAGAGGTATCTAAATGTAGGGTCATTTATTTGAAAACGATACTGTGAAAAGTTGGTAAAACATTTTAAAGATTTGAACAGTGCCTTTTCAGCTATAGGACTGTCTGATCTCTGAAGGAAACAAATCAGGCTAGGGCATCTTGCCCAGAACTGCCTGTGTATTTGTATTGCAAGATCACATTGAGACCTTGTCAGGAATTAAGAGTGTGTGATACACATAACAGAAGACGGACTGTGTCTTAAAGACCTATCTGCATAAGTAAAACAAACAAAAAAAACCAACGGATGAACAAGGTCAGGAGAGCAAAAGAACACAGTCATCCAGAATGTCTACACTTGTAACATTTTCTTTATTCATTCTTTCATTATCTATGAAGGAGTGGAGGGGAAAAATAAAACAACAGACTGTAGTATGAAATAGCTTGAAATCCTTCATGCAGAGCAATTCTACACAGGCTGCAGAATTCGATTTGGGCGAAATGGGCCACTGTCTATATCCTTCTGCAAATTCTTTAGCATTAAGAAATTAAAAATTTCCCAGATCATTAACCCAAAAGAGTGGACTTGTAGGTCTGAAGACAGCAAAAGTGTTGGATCAAGCAACGTGAATCAAAATCCTGAGTGTTGTGAAAGCTCTACCACCTCTTGCCTTAGAGTGATAACACTGCAATTCTTGCAGAACAGGCAGTGGCATAATCAGCCACAACACGAAGAAAGAAGTTCACAGGTCAAGACTGTAAGAAATCAAGTGGAAGGAAGTCTTTTTCCTGGTGAGGATACAGCTAGATAAAAAATACTGGAGCTGATCCATTTGCTTAGCCCTTTTCCAAATAATTGGAGCTCCATAAAGATTATAATTTTCTCAGAAATCTTAAGGAACTGTGAAGATATTCACAACCTTGTTAGTTGAAGATATTTAAGAAGGAGGAAAATTCAGCAAGTTGTTTCTACAAGTTCTCCTGGAAATCATCTCATAGAAGGGCTAGAATTCACCCTTCTGGACAGACCACACAATGCAAGACCTTATGTATGGCTGCCTCAAGCTCCACAAGACATCAGGACCACTTGCACCAAGACCCTATATTGCCAAATTAGATCTATTAACTTCCTTCTGCTGCAAGGGAGAACTGTGCTATTTGCATGCAGGGGGAGGGTTTTAATAAAAGGCAATATGGCTCAAGGAAGGAGAAGGGTGGAAGAAAATGTGTATACCTTCATCCCTGTAGCCACTGCCTGCCTACACTTCACATTCTTGCAGCAAGGAACCTCCTCCAGTAGTCACCCACTATCCTACATGAAGGGGATAAATGACACAGGAGCTCCCATTTAGCAGGTGCTCATGTCTCAGGCCTGAAGGTCCCATAAGCACTGAAAGAATTTCAGGATTAATCTGTTCTCTGTGGACTCGGTGCCAAACTGAGTGGGGAAAACAATTAGAGGTTGTGGCGTGTATTATTCCTGCCTAATGAGGAAGCAAACTTGTTCATCTTGGCTTCAGCTTACAGCAGCTTTGGGCACAGCCCATGTGGGCAGTGGAGAAATGGGGGTATTTCTGTCTCTGTAAGTAGGGGGTGGGGATTAGGCAACGTCATCCTCTGATACACACATGCCAGATGGGTTAGTATTTACCATCCAGCACCTACAGGTGCGTACTGCACTCGCAGTCTGGGGACTCTCGGGACTCTCTGAATCACGTTCAGACCAACTTCGCATAAGCAGTTGGGTTAGTTTGCATACCCTCTGTTTAATATCTAAAACGACAGATGACAAAAGCTTAGAAACTGTTTGCTAAGTAGTAAAGCGAGACATGAGTCATGCATAAAATCAGTGTCACCCGTATGAGCATGAACTGTTGCAAACTCCTGCAGTAAGATATGGCTTTGTCAATGTAGATATCAATAACTTCAAGAACTGAGCTGAAGCCTAGTAGAATATAAACTCACTTCCACTCCAGAGGAACTACTGCAATATAATGTGCCAAAACAAAGAAAGTGCAGCAGAAATACAATAGAAAATAATTGCTTTTGAGACTAGTTTTCAACATAGCTACATTATGATGAGTTTTCATGACAACACGTTGCTAGAAGTTGTGTCCCATTCTGCTCTAAATGAGAAGAGGAGCTGGCTGCTTACCAAGCTTGTGCTGAGTATGATGCTGAAAAGGAGACCTGCCAGGCAGATCCTGAGTGCATTTGTGTCACTTTATGTTGACCACTGAGGTTTCTGTACTGCTGGTCTGCAGGATAGATTTCCCTTGAGTCCTTCAAAGCTATACAGTAGAACACTCAGGAAAGAGGACCCTTGTTTATTTATTTCATTAATTAGGAAAATATAATACAAATAATAGGCTAATAATAAGAAAAATGTAATTTTAATGGTCTCTAGATAGCAAATTTATGCCATTCCCTTCGTTCTGATCTCACGATGGGTTTTGTTTAAACCTCCAGGTGACCGTCCTATATGTTGTTTACTTATTCCAGCTCCACAAGAGCACTACCTTCAAGGGAATGAGAAAAAAATGCAACCTCAATGCATGCCACAGACATTTTACATAGCAAGCAGAACAGCACACATCAAAGGATTTACTGTGAAATCATCTTGCAATCAGCATAGGATTGATCTCCATAGACCACCCTTGACAGCAAGCATGTACTTCATGAGCAGTTACACGCCAGTTTTTAAAACCAAGGAAAAAAAAAATTGTATATTGGGACTGTTTTTCAGCCTGTTTGCTACATTTTTTGCATTCTGTCCCATGTTGGTCTTACAGATCTTAGAATAAACAATGTAAATGAACAACCTGGATACTTTGACAACAGAAAAAGCCTAGGTATAGAACATCACCCGTGTTCAAGTCACCAAATACTATAACTGAAACCCTGTTTACAAATCAGTTCTTTTTTATTTTAAATCTTTCTGAGGGGAGTTATGTTATTTACCATATATATAATATATATATAAAGTATATAGATTGTTTATTTGTAAATAGAAAAATCCTATGGAGAAGAATGTCAAGTTTTCACACTTTAAAAAAAATCATCAACATAAAGCCATGTTTAATGCTTGTATAATGTGATGCAATAAACTTTAAAATAAATTATGCACATGAAATATTTGCTGTTTGGCATTCATGAGTTATTTTCTGTTTACATAATTATTCAGAAAGCAAACAGACCAGTCAGGTGGAAGCAATTTTAAATGCAGACCAAAAAGGGCCAAAATCCATCACTACTTTCTCTCTGTGGATCCTTTGTGTATTCACATAGTCAAATATTGTTCCTGTTGTGGTTTTAGTTCTTTTTTTAATGTTCCTACTTGTTTTGTCTCTTGACCCTGCCAGATGCTGCATGTAATTTGGACAGTGTGGAGTGCTCCCACTCCCATGAAATTAATCGGCTTGGAGCATCCTGCATTTCTTTGTCGGGTGAGCTTTTAGCTGGGAGAGATGAAGGATCAGCGTGCAGGAGTGTGATGCAGACACCAGGAATGATTTTGCTGCTTTTACACGGGCAAGGCCCTGGCTGAGAGTCCAACTAGCAGAAGACAGTGTATGATCCCAGAGAAAATATTTTTAAAAATTAATGGTTTAATTAGCTTTAGCCAGTGATGCCAATTAGAACAAGAAGCATATAGAAAAAATAAAGCAGAAGGAGTCGCTTTGTGGCTCTGCAACAGTCATGGGAGGTTAGTTAGCAAG
Organism: Numenius arquata; assembly: GCF_964106895.1. NCBI lineage: Eukaryota > Metazoa > Chordata > Aves > Charadriiformes > Scolopacidae > Numenius > Numenius arquata. The sequence continues at coordinate 80,121,701 of NC_133577.1, read as the reverse complement.
AAACGGTGTAATTGCAGGCATCAGCTGCAAAGGTTAAGAATGCCTTTAAACCTCTTACAGCAAGATATTCTCGCCCGTGAAAACTCATCCCGATGTTGTCATTGTGGACCGATAGGTATCACCTGGCTCAAACTTTCACTTCATACCAAATATAGAGTTAAATGACTGCTCAGTGCTCAAATAGTGACTTCAAGCAGTAAGTGAAGGTAAGTTGGTCGTTTATGCGTTTCTTCTGTTCTAAACAACTATGTGTATTCAAGGCACTGAGAAAAAAAAAACCAAACCTCTGTGGTGCAACATTTTTTCTTAACTATGACAACTGGGAAGACTAGTCTTCACAACAAACCAGGTAGAAGTCACAGATCATCCAGGACAGTTTAAGGCAGTATCCATTACAGCACAAACAGTGATCTTGGCACAGAGTGGTGCAGCGAAGGCCCCGCTGATGCTGCTTCACACAGCAGTGATCAGTCAACATTCAGATGAGAGTTTGGGAGGGCTGTAGCCATCCCAGCAGGTACAGGTCAAGAGCTTGCCACAGGCTTCTGTTCTCTCTGTCCACAGCTTACCAAGCACAGGTACACAGAGGCACACCAGTCCATTTCAGCACACTGCAGCAGAGTGGAGATGCCTGTACTTAACCCTTTCTCAGAGCTGTAGGCTGAAAGTACCTGGTAAGTACAAATTATTATACTCTAAGGCTCAAGGACTATTCTGTAGCACAAAATGCAGCATCTATTTCTATGTCATGAAGAGAAGGCACAAGGCTGGATGAGCTGCACTTATCTTCTGAGGCTTCAGAAGCACAAGCCAGCTCAATGCAAACCACTGCTTCAGGAGGCAAAGAGGAAACCTGCCTCCATCACGTAGTTTTGCACTGGGTTAGCCGATGGAGACAAGCCCTTGGTGGCAACCCGTACAGTGTCTGTCTGGCCTGTGCTTCTCTAGTAGAGGTCTGCTCCTTGGAGTCCATTTTTTCTTCCTAATTTTTTCTGAACCTGTCAGTTTATCTTATGCAGTAGCTCATCAAGTGTCCTCCATCACAAGGGCATGGGATAAATTGATTTAGATGGTAAAGGGCCCCCGTCAAGGTAGATAAACTAGCACTGTGTCATATTCCAAGTTACAGCAGCTCAGCACCTGGCACAAATGCAGCATAACTTTTGGAAAGCATTTAAGGCACGCAGTCAGCCAAGCATGACTGCTTTATCAACTTCACAACTCAACTTTCCTGCAGTGGCTTTTATTTTTCAACTTGATTCTGCTGCTCTAGAGGGGTTTTAAACAACACACATGTAAAGCCATAGGAAAAAGTCTGCAGTACAAAAACAACAGAGTGGGTCAGAGTCTGTTCCCTGCTGCACCAGAAAGCACACAAGATAAGGAAGCAATGGGGGTTTCCACCCTCCCAAAGCACAAGTACAGTGCATGGTCTAGAGTGGACGTGCTGTTCAGCTTCTCTTGGCAGCCCAGCCAGAGAAGAAGCCGTCCCATACCCTGCAGCCCTGGAGAAGCCTTCACCAAGTGACAGCCTCTGCGACCCCTTCCCCACCCTGGGGGACTGCACAAACACACGACGTACTCTTGCCTGATCTGGACTGACCTTGAACTTGAATTCCCAGAGTGACAACAAGGACTGCACCAACACAATTGGCTACATGAGGTTTCAGCTTCGCAGATAACAGCAGTGGCAACCGCAGATGCAGCCTTCTCTCTTGTCCAGTAGAGCAAAAGGGGCTGCCTTGCATTAACGTCTCTGCAGTACTATGCCCATCCCAGAGGAAGTGTGGGCCTAGGCCAGCACACTGGGCATGAAGCAGAAGACTACTGTGGTTCTGCCAATAGCTCATTTCCTTTATAAGGACCAGCTCTGTAAGGGCAAGACAGGGCGGAAGGAGATGGAGAGTGAAGGGAAGGATATTACTGACTCTTGCCTCTGCCCATCACCAAATACTCTCTTGTAGCTTCCAGCAGTGACCACAGAGAAAAAGATGCAGGTAACCAGGGAACAAGTGGCTTAATAAAAACAAACATATATGACAAAACCAGCAAAATAAATACACTTTCATGATCAGTTCTACAGAGGAACCAGATGGCACTAAATACACCTCCTGTATTAAAAAAAGACCCACTGTTTCTTGCAATCTGATGAAGTCCTGCAGCCCTAAACTCTTCATACTTTTAATGCCTTAAAAGAAAAAAAGAAAAAAAAACAAACCAGAAAAACATCCGTGTCTGGGGGAACAGTGCTCTTACCAAATAAAAAATTTACTCTGAGAGTGAACTGAGATTAAAAGCAGATATTTTCCACGAGGCTCAAGAATATCAGGCAAATATTTCACATAGAAACATTGCCTTAAGCCCTGTCACCAAGATCCAGAGTGAGAGAGAGAGTGAAGAAGTGCAAGAAAGACTTGATTCCTTTCTTGGCTAATGTCAAGGTCATGCAAGGGTGACAGTGCCATGAAGCTCAGCAGACGCCTGCCCGTGACCCAAGCAGGGCTGGTAACTGACCCAGCACAGGAATGTCAACGGTGCTTTACATGAACAAGACTGTCCTCATGGGCTGACGTGGCCCCGTGTCATATATGAAGGCCATTGACTTTGTCCTTATCGCTTGCAACATCCATTTCAATGTGGCTGAAAGCAGGGTTGTCAGTTCCTTCGGCTGCCACAGTAAACGGGTTGTAGTTCAACACTTCCACTTTCTCTTGCTAAAAAAGAAAAGACAAAAGCCATGCTGTGAAGTGGAAGAAACAGTCTTCCTCTCTTTGACCAGCATGCAAGCAGAGTCAGGCCTGACACACAGGATGCCTTGCAGGAAAACACATGTTGGTTGCTGACAGAGCATAAATTCATTGTAGTAGCTGGTATTTTTCTAGGGGCATGGAAAGTTTCTTATTGCATAAGGTACTAGTTGTGTAAAATATTCTTGTCACATAAAATGTTCTTGTCCTGCAAAGCGTCTAAAGTTGTTTGGGGTGTGCAAAGATCTAATTGCTGTTTTCATGTCTAGCGATCTGTCAGCACCAGGTCCTTGAGGTATTGGCTCCTAACCCTCAGTCCTCGACCCATCTTTCACGTGAAGAGCACATTAACATGCATCATTGCTTTGATGTTCCATCTCTGTTAAACATAATGAGATGTTGAGCTCTTCATGTGCAGGAAGTTGCTCAGTTCCCCCTGATTTTTTTCTCAACAACTTTCTGCATTATTTGTGACACCAACTACTTGTTACTCAGCTCCCAGCTGTATAACCAGGGAGACACTTGTTTCTGACTCTAGGCATAAAATAGTATGGCTGTGGACGTTAGCTTCCATGTGGGTGGGGTTTTGTTCAAAAGTCTTCAGGGATTAAATTCCCAGATAGTGAAAACAGATCTTGGCCCATTAAGGACAGTGAATGACAATAACTGGATAGCTGGTCTCCAGTGCTGACACGAGCAAACAGCATTACAACAGTATTGTAAAAATCCCTTTCTATTCCTGGTGTTCATATCCATAAGCTGAAATACATGAGATCATACTGAAAGGAGTTGTCATCATGGAGGAAAAACATTTTGCAAACTGGACCATCTCAAAGATATGATCCTTGCCTGTAGTGCAGCACTCAAAAAGCACTGAACATCTACAGTTTATTCTAAAACAAAACAAATTTCCCCTATGTTTTCTTTACTAAGGGACGTTACTACCCAATAATGTCTCCCTTTTTCTAGTATCTTAGGGAGGGAGCTAGGAAACAGATACACTGACTAGAAATGTTTTCTCTCAAACAGTAGCTGAAGCAGAAAAAAAATTCAGACTTTAGAGAACACATGTTTACAAACAAAGGAAGCTTTTCTGAGCCCAAATTGTGCCTTGGGCCAGCTTCCAATACACTAGTGAGGGAGTATTTTGGCAGAAACCCGGAGAACAACTGTCTCTTGTCTCAACTGCTGCTCTGTTGTTCAATGATGTCAAGCTGTGGCCAAACATAGCCTCTCGGCCTATGCCAGCTGCTTTAATCCTATCCGCCTTGTGCTCTGCTACTGCCCTAAAGCAGACAGTCGTATCAGGCAGCATGAGGTGCTATTCATCCTCATGGGAAAAAATAAGCCAGGGACTGTTTGCCTTTGTCCCCAGGAGAAAAGATTGATTTAAGTCAGAGACGTATAATTACACTTACTGTCTCAGATTTAGACCATGAGAAATTGGACAGGAAATCTTCCTTAGTCAGCAGGAATTTAGGATCTGTGTTCTGCTTTAGTCCTCCTGCAAAAGAGGCAGGTTTCAATCAGCCAGGTTACCACATGCAAATGATATGTCAGAGCCCAGCTATGGGCACCAGGCCAGGTGAGCAGGACAGAGTCATGCAGCAAAAGCTATCAAGCAATCACAGGCCTTAGGGATCATTTCTTTCCAGTGATGTATACCCTGCACCTCTCAAAATACAAAATGATCCCTCAAGGTCTATTTGAAATGCCTTAGCCATTTCCCAGACTTTCCTAGACCCTCCTCAGGTTTCTTACTGTGTAAGAAACCTGAGACAAACATCAGAAAAGGATTAATCCCATACAATGATATCTGGGACCATCCTGCCAGTCCAGGAGCTGTGGTACCAAGTGCTGCCCTGGACCCTCAGCTCCCTGTTAGCAAGACTCCCATCTCCAGAGTCACCAGCAATTTTTGTATTGAGTTATTTAAGGGCAGCCCCAAGGTGGGGGAAGAGGGTTAATGGGATGTTTGAGCATTTTTAAGGCATGGAAGATTAACTATTTGGGGCAGGGTGGGGCGCGGCGTGCAGAGGAGAATGTGTGTGGGAAAGAAAGGAGATGCAGGTGCTAGAAATTAGCTCCAATTGCCACCAGAGGCTTAAATGAGATCTTGTGCCACAAAAAAAAGCAGGGTGATGCTGTGGTTGGGTTAGTTCTTTAGGTTTTTTTTTTTTTTCTTGGGCTGAGGATTTCTCATCTGGATTTGCTGAGTTGTCTAGATTTTGTGTTTTGTTTCATGGCCTATGGGTGACCTGATCCCAACCTGGTAAGGAGCAAAACCTGTCTACAAGCATCACTATATCAATAATGGGAAAAGCTTGTGATGGGAAGAAAGGGAGGGGAGTAAATCCTCTATAAACTCACAAGGAAAAGAATATGGTAGAAGTGTAACTTGTGCTTATTAGTTGCAAGGCATGGGGAAGCTAGTGGAAGTGAGTTTGTCTGCTGGGTTTGGAGTTTAATAGTCCTGGAGTAGTTGTAGGTCAGACTAAAAGGTCTGTAAATCTAACAGCCTCAAAGATGAGGGCTGTCACAGGAATCTGGCTGGGCGCACTGGGGAAAGCTGTGAGAGCAGCTGCTTTAGTCCTATTTCTGCCATGCGTGAGCTGGGCGACAGCTGCGCTTTGCATCTCACCTAGATGCAAAAGTGCTGAGGTCATGGGCTGGACCTGAAGTCCCCGTTCTTACCTGTGGGGTGCTGCTTTTTGCCCCTTGCACAAATAGTACAGGGAAACCGAGAAAGAAGCTAACGTAGCCATGCACAGAGTCTGCAACTCTTAAATACATGCTTGGGGGATGTGGTGAAAAGCATGCACTGTACAGGTGCAGACAATAACCCTTGAGTGCTCTGAACTCACTCCAAACTGCTTTTGTCCTCTAGAAGCATGGGTGTATCTCCTTGCTTGGAGTTGTTGCCATGTTCAGGGACAACCCTTAAACATCCAGCCCCTGCTGGCATCTAATAAAACAGGAAAGACAGATGTCTTATATTATTATTCTTTTTCACCCCTCAGGTTAAAAAACTGCTGAGACTTCTTTCTCCTTAGAAATTTGAAGTAACTTGTACTGTGAGCAGAGACCAAGAGTGGGATGTGGAAGGGCTGAGGGGAGGAAATGAGATTTAGGATGGTAACCTTTACACAGCATTTGCAATAGCGTCACTAGTACTTCCTGTGGCCATGACAGCTCTCTGGTCATCTTAGTTTGAAAGAGAACTAAAACACATTTGGTCACAGCTCTGGAAGTAGTACCTGTTAGGAGGCTGATAATTATTCCCACAACTACTGTGATAAGTGTCCCAAGTGTGCTGAAGTAGAGATAAGACAAGGAATACCAGTTGTCTGCCAGGGCAGGCCTGAAAAAGAGCAGAAAAAAGTGTTAAATCTCTGCTTTCCCATTCCAAGCAACTTCAAAATGTTGTGTTTCCACACAGCATATAAATATAAATAAATAGTGCATACTTTATTGTATGGAGGTAGGCATACTTTATTGTATAGAGGTAGTCCAGGACTACCTCCATACAATAAAGTATGCACTAAAATTTTGTTCTACAATTTGCAGGACAAGTTTCTTCATATGGGAGGAGACTGGTCAGCACAGTGAGGCAACGCACGGGACAAAGCAGGTAAAACAGGACAGTCCTGTCTCCACTAGGAACCTAGCGTGAAGCTGAGCACTGCAGCTGTCTAGATGAAGGGATAACCTCTTTAGAAGGGGACACACACAAACACATAAAAAAAGGGTAGGAAATCAGCCATGTGCAGCTGTAAATGGCCAGAAACAATATGGCAACTGACACACCTCAGGTTATACCTTATTTTGACAATGAGCTCTGTTGCAACAGCTGCTTCCCTGCATCCATGAGCAATGCTGGAGGCCTCGTGTGAGAGGTGCAGTATATGAAACTGGATGTTGGGGCATCCGTGTGTGTACTAGGTTACCTGTTGATTGCAAAGTGCTGTAAGGTGTAAGGATTGTGAATCCCTAGAAGTGTCTTTGTTCAGCTTCTTTCTGTTCCTGCTGTTCCCTATATTGTCATTCTGATTGTCCAAAGTAAGACATATGGTAATTGCAAAAGGGAGAAAGTCCCTTATATTTTGCCACTTATATGGATTATGCCCGCTTCTGAATTTCCTGAATAGAACTATTTCTGCATAAGGAAACCTGGTGTAAGTGGAACTGTTAAACTGGGAAATTGCCCTTTAACTGCCTACTACTTTAATTCATGTGATGGACTGTGGAAGTTAATCCAATAACTATAAATGTTATGCTTTCTTTGACACTGTGGGAACCGGTAAGGTATATCCAAGCCTTTAGACTCAAATATTGAACTGAAGCTTTTCAGATCAATAGGAAGATTCACTTTGACTTCTGTTCTGGGATAACTCGGACAAACTTCACTCTGACAGGAAACAAAGAAAATCAGAGAAAACTGCTTCATCTTAAACAGGCTCCTAGGTAAACCAGGGAGGGACAGTTATAGTAACCCAAATGCTAGGCAGATGTTCGTGTTGCTTTAAAACAAATACATGCTTTGTTGATTGCACATGATGAACGTGTATACCTCTCCGCAGTTGGTGTGTTGAAGACTGTTGTTAATGGATTTTCTGTTGATGTGAAATTTACTGAGGATATATTACAGCCTGCAGTTGAGAGATATAGTGGCTTGGTCCTCTCTGGGAGCGGAGGATAAATCTGAGATCCGATTCCAACCCAAAGCGAAACAACAAAGCCACTGACAAGACCCACAAATGCACCCTGCAAAACAGAAAGTTAAACTTGATTTACATGAAAGGTAAAAGGATATTTAAAAAAAAAAAAAAAAAAAAAAAAAAACCAAAAAACCAACACCTAGATGACTAAGAAACAGTCAAGATAATCTAAAATGTAGGCTCCATAGTAAAAATGAAATATATAGTTGTGGAGAGCTGGGGAGTTTACTTCATTCCCCGTTTGGGAAATAGTGTTTACTCACAGCTCCTAAGCATTCCTCTTTATTTTGCCACTATGCTTTTACAATCAAAGAATAGCTTCGGGCTGCATGGTATGTGGGAAAATACTGCTGTATTTGAGGCCCTCTTTGAACAAATACAGAAGCAATTTTTCCTCTTTCTCATGTGATCTGTTTTTGCCAAAGTTTCTTCTACTTCAGGGTAGGGTTTTTTCTGGCTGACAGAGAGTGATTTTTTTTTTATTTTTTTTTTTTTAGTATATACATAAAATTTGCAACTGCAAAGAGGTAAAGGTTAGTGATTAGTGAACCTTACTAAACAGCAATCCTATCAGACTAACCCATGGACCATATTCCCAAAGTTTGTCAAATCTATTTTTTGATGGAATAGCTTTTCCCCCTGGAAATTATAATTTCACAATACTCTGAGAACACTCCAGTTCAGTCTGCAAGTGCTTGGGCTCTGTTTTCCCAGCCTGACCCCTTTTTGCTCAGACGGGCCAGCATCCTCTGAGTTTACTGGTGGTTCAGCTACATTCTCAAGATACATTGTTCCCTGCTTCTAAAACTGTGTTTTCCAGAAATCCTTGCCAAAGTTTCGTTTTTATTCAGACTTTTCCCCCCAACTATGTTCATGTAAATCTCTTCATAGGATCGAAATTCAAGTTCCTATACAGCCCTGTTCATCACTTCCTTGGGATAAGTAGGAAAGGGAGCAAGGGAAAATGTCCTCATGGAAAGTATCAATGACATCTCCCTTGCTGCCCAACATAAAATTCCTGAGGGGAGAGGGGAAGAAGATACCCAAAATTATCAATGAATTTTGGACGGACAGGGATTTAAATTTCTACTTACAATTCCATTTGCAAATGAGCAGAGGATTCCCAAGGCAAACAGTCCTAAAAGGGGGCCACCAACCATGCCAAAAATACTGAGTGCTGCCTGAGGAAAGAAAAGAGTCTGCTATCAGGTGCTGTGCAAGACAGTTAAAGCCTCCAACGTGGCAAGAAAGGAAGATGTTGAGAAGGAAATTATACGGTTTTTTTAACTGCTTTGTACTCAGCTGGCAGGACTTGGTATAGTTACATGGGTGCTTAAAGCAGAAGCTGAGCCATGGGCAGTTTGAGGCCAGTACACAACAAAGGAAAAAAAAACTGATCTCATAATGGTATCCAGCAATTATTTTCTTACATAATTCATTCTGGGTTATTCAACATGGACACGAAAAAGCAGTCTGATACCTACCTGCAACAAGGCTCCCAGGAGAGATGCCAGTGCAGCCATAGCGATGCAGACTCCGCCATAAAACAGGCCTGTGTAGGAAAGGCAGAACGATATGTAAATCTGACAAACTATGAAAATCACTAATTGAAATGTTTCCATCTCACCCGGCATGATCCCTGATATCTCCAAAACAAGCCTGATAGCATCTGGGTTTTTTCTAAGAGCCTGAATTGGCCAAAATGTCAGGTTTCTGGTGGTTTCGGTTTACTTTAAGAGGAGATCATGCAAACTTGACAAAATCCTCTTCTTGTGTATTACTGAAGGTTAGTTAATAAATGGCAGCCATACGGATTAGCCACAGTGGCAATATCACATGTATTGTTCATATTTCTAAGTTAATCTCCTGGGTCATAGTCATTATTTTGAGGGAATGATTTTTGCTTCTCAGTCTAAAGTCTTTGGAGCAAGAAAGTAAATGCTTGCAGATTACTGGGAGCTGGCACCGTGACAACATCCCAGGTCACCAGGATGTAATGTCTCTTCCCAGGACCCGTAACACTGGCTTATTTGTTTTTTTCACCTCCACCCCGCTGAGTTTCACTGCACAAGCAATAGATTAATCCCACTGTTTAATGATGTGATACGTCAGGGCAACTCATGATAAGACCAACAACAATTTTGGCATATGCATTGTTTGCAATAATGTTTAAGAAACTGCTCTCCAGTGAAAATATTTAATACTTGTCACCTGCCACCAGTCTGCTGTGCTCCCTGGCATGGGCTATGACACCATGTTGGGACTGTGGTTTTTCCACTCTTACAACAAACACTGTCTTGGGCAACACCTGCAAGCTGGTCACAGACAGTACAATTAGCAGAGATGGAAATTGCACTTCAGAGATTTAAACCATCCACTCAGCCTAGTTCTGGCTCTCTTTGAGCTACATTTTAAACAGAGGAGCTAAGAAGACTGAGGGTCTGAGAGCATATCAGAGAAGACATGGAGTTTCTTGTTCTCTGGAACGTTACTGGGACACAATGCTATTGCTCGCGTACCACTCAATACAAAAGGTTTGTTGCAAAATTTTTTCCTATGCTTCTCATTTTTGACAGATGAATGAAAAATAACAGCTGTTTCAGTCTAAGACATTTGGCTTTGCAGTATTGCAGATCAATATTGAATACAGATGCAGTGCACCTTTCCTGCTTAAAGATCAAACAAGATGGCTTCTTTTTTTCCTTATACTCACTTGAAATAGCTTGTCCCCCATTCTGTGTAAAACCTACGCAGCTCATCTCTCCCTCACGTATTGCACCAATATAGTTCTATTGGTGAGAATGCACTTACTCCTGACTTAAACTGCTGTAAGCTAGATCTGAATCAAGCCCTCGCTTTGTAAAGCAAAAGTGGAAAAGATATTTTTGCAGACATACTCATCCCCATGGAAATCCAGGACAACTTCTTTTCAGAGAGGGATTTGAAGTACGGCTTAATGAGGTCTTCGACAGTCACGGCAGCCAGAGCATTGATGCTGGAGGACACTGTACTACATAAGGCAAGATTTATACAATTTTTTTATCTTGGAAGCTGAAATCATAGATAACACATGGGTTACTGGCAAAGAGAAACTGCCATTGCCTAGAACAGTGTCAGAAAACTATACAGCAGTTACATACTGCTGTATTGGTTGAAATAACTCATTATTCCAGGTGATGCAGTTAATAGCTTACAAAAGCTATTTAAAATTATTGCTCTTAGTGAAGACAAGGCAAAACTTGATGAAAAGATGGGCCTGGAGAAGTCAAAGAAAATATCTATTATATGTGGCTAAGCTGTAAACACTACTGGTATACACAATACCTTCACAAATGATCTACACAGTATACATCTGGGTAGGTAAAATTCCTACATGCAGGTCACTGACCACCTTGAATGCACTCTCAGAGAAGGATTCAGATAATCTAATTATAGTTATCTAAAAATTAGGCACCTAGTCTAAACTGGACTATTCCAGGCTCCCTATAGAGGTCAGTGGAAGGAGCGCTCCTAAGGCACAAAGCCAGTCAGGTGATATTGCGTCTATGTGTACCTTGCTCTTGCAAGCTACCAACTGTTCCTCAGCACGTGAAAAACAAATTTCCTTGCTGGTCCCTCTATTTATGCAGCTATAAGTACTCAGAACAAAATAATTATTCTGGTATCACATTCTTAGGTTTCCTTATTTGTATCTTCTTACTATTGTTCAGAGCATTGCTTGAGAAAGGTGATGTTTCCTAAAAGATGCTCCTTGGGAAAGCTGAACAAAACAGTCCCCACTATGGGACAGAAGCAGATTGATTTGTCTCCTTCAGTAAAAATATATGGTGATACTTGTTTTCATGGGGTTCATTCAAGACAATTGGAAGTCCAGGAACTCTTTTGTAAACAAGACTCTCAAGATCAGGGATGAAGAAAGGGAGATGGCTTTAAAGTTATGCAGGTTTGAAACTGGAAAATTAAAGATGAGCAGTAGGAAATTCCCCCAAACTGTAAGTCTTTTGTGTAACCAACCACTTATAATACTTAAAAAATTCCTGTAGCAGAGGGGCTTTAAAAGCACAGAGAGGAGGATTTGTTAGTGCCGTGTGGCTAGCTGTTTCCTCATGTTGCTAGTAGGGAATTCCAAACAGCTTTGAGTCCTATGACCTCAGAGCACCACGGTTAGAAACTATGGATTTTTAAGCTGCATCATAAAAGATCTTATAGTGCTTTTTTCAAAGAAGAAAAATTAGCTAGACAAAGAAATGAAAAGCAAAAGTTTTAGTATAAATGCAAGTTTAGCTCTAACAAATAAAAAAAAAAAGAAAAAGGTACTAGGTTCCAAATTATTAAATTACCTTAATGTCCCACTGTAGGCGCTAGCCACAAAAAGCCCTGGCACTCCTGGAAAATCTCGGAGAATATCCAGCACTAGATACGGCATTAGCTGAAAAAGTCAGAGAGTAAGAAATATTACTAACTTGCTCTAATTTTTGTTTTTGTGACTGTATTATTTTTGTTACAGCCTTCTTGCTGGCATTCTGCCCAGCTGTTCTAATTTTGAATGTCCCACCTTGCACTATTTGTTGGGTTTCTACAGAGAAGGACAATCCTAAAACATCTGCTTGAGACAGAGCAAAGTCTGTTCAGACCACCTAGCAGAGGTGAGCGTATAGCCATGCTGTCAGACTCGCCTTCTGGTGGTGATGGAATAGGAAACTAGTATAGGAATAGGAACTAGTATAGGAAACTAGTGCTGGGCAGCAGGTAGTCTGTATTGTACATCACTCTGTTGGGCTTGGGTGCCAATGGTAGATGCTTATGTCTGCTGTAATTGACTCCACAGAAAGGTTTTTAGATACAGTGCAATAACCTCAGGATACGTGAGAACAATTTCCTTATTGGAAATTGTGCATCATTTGTTGGCTCTTTGCAAGATCTGAGTGCTGGAAAGAGAGAGGAATTTTAAGATTTACTTCCTGTGAGCCATTTTTTTCACAGATAAGTTGGCCTTTTTAGTAACTTGTTTCCATTTTCCAACAAAGAATTTGACTGATGGGAACAACTTAATTTGTTCAGGTTTCCACCTTGGTTTTCTGTATCATTTTATTCTACCCTTAAAGACCAGGTGGTCCTGCCTCAGGTACTCCATTGTCTGTGCTCTTCTCCTGGTTTTCCAGCTACAGTCCATGGGGCATTATCCAGAGCCTGTATGAGTATCCCAGGCATAAACATACAAAAAAAAAAAAAGATTTGTATGATTTCCTTTGGCCCTGACTCTGGTCAGTCTATGGGCTCCCAGAGCTCTTGCTCCTCAGGTAAATCTGCTGCTCAGGACCTATTTAGGGAGAAGCTGCCGTGGGTTACAAAGTGTTTTCTCTGTGGTGTGGTACAACATGGTTTGATTGCCCAGCTCTCCCCCCAAGGAGGGAAGGATGCACCACCACTAACGAAGAATTGCCTGCTGGTAGCCTTCTTCCAGGTGTGGGCCACCTGATACAGGACTCCAGCATGTCATTATTCCCAACCCCCTGACTTGTGAATCCCTCCTGGTCTGGTCTTTATGGCTGCAAAGGAAGGTCACCACCTTCCCCTGAAACATGGGGCCCTACCTGGTCAAGTGCCGACACCTGATTTGCCGTCCATGGGTCGCAGTCCTTGTAGATGGAGTATAGGGCCAGGCCACACAGGGCTGCGCAGGCCAGTATGGCCCAGAGGCCCACCAGGTTGATGTAGAGGGACCTGCACCAACACACACAGAAACACCATCTTAGAGGTCGATGCCCCACAAGAGCCCACCGGGGCCAGGCGAGCAAGTGCCTGCGCCAGCAGCAAGAAGACCTCCTTGGTCGGTGGCTGCCTGCTGGAAAGGGAGTCACGATACGGCTCCCAGCATTTCGTCCGGTGTGAGATCACATTTTTAAGTATACAAATTACACTTCTGGTTTTGGTGGTACGGTCTGAGTGCCCATCCCCTGGCAAAGTCTGCGAGGGAGATGATGGGAGCAATATGGCAATCCCCACGTTTCATCATGTGCACGTTTTACATTGCAGGCAGCTGGCAAGAAGATGCTCTTCCCCCCTCACCACACCCCTTGGTAAAGACAAAACCCAGACAGATTTGTAAGGCGGGGTACCCCAGATCAAAGTGTGGGGTTCCTTTTAGTCAGCACCAGCACTCCTTTGCCTCTGGAGTTGCAGTGCCACACTTACACAATGCTGGAGTTGCCCTTGTAAAGCAACAAATCCCCCATTTCCTCCTGGGAGAGCCTCCATGGGAGGCAGCAAGGAGGAACTGGGACCTGGTCTGGAGTCACCTACAGCTGTCACTTCCAGAGAGCAGGAGGTTGCCACTGATCCCAGAGCTTCCCCTTTAGTAACTAAACAACTTGGAGCCTGGTATGGTCAAGAAACCCCATCGCCTCCCCATGTCTTGATGGGAGCTTCAGTTAATGCTGAGAGTAGAGATGCTCTCAGGCATTAACGCTACTTTTGCCACACACAACAGGCAGCCTCTACTGGCAGTGAAAAACAAACTGTTTTCCTTGCTCAGTGAGGGCCTTTCCCTTCCATCTAGCTATCCGATCTTCTCAAATGTTTCTCAGCTCTTGATGACTCCTGGGTCGCAAAGTTCTTCTCACCAAGGGTGGTCAGTTCAAGCAAGCACACCCACTGGGAGCTTGCCCTTGAAACACAGTGTTCCTTTCCAGCAGCTGCCTCCCAGCTATCTGTGTGCCATCCACTGATCATGATCTAACTGCCTGACAGATCACATACCTTGGACCTGTGCCAACTGCTAAGACCTCTGCTAGGAGGACTTTTGGTTTCTGTGCAAATATAGCCATGCTCGCAATGCTTCAGGAGGCCTTTTAGTGCTTTCAGTTCCCAAGAAGGTAAGGGGCATCAGCCTTTGGACTGATCCAGGGGACCATCAGGATGAATGAAGAAGTAAACCTAACTTCAAACGCTTCATTAGGCATTGAAACGGACACTTTCAGAAAGGCATAATGTAGATTAGCTAGTTGAACTATCAGTTTTATACCATATAAAAATTATTGGCAAGCACAATGTAAATTCTTTAAAAAGACCTATATAAATAAAAGCTGATTTACACATAGTAGGGTAAACTCTGCATTTATGCTTTGTATTTGCAATTAGGGATGGTCTAAACACAGCATGAGCAGCACTTTAAATTTCTCTCCAGGCTAATTTAGTAAAAATTAAATAGTCCTCTTCTTATAGATGCTTACAGATTAGTTGGATGTCTTGCATCCATTTAGCTGAACCTGTTCGTGCACTGGTGTAATATACCTTGATATAAGCTAATTTAGCACAAAATTTAACCAATGAGTTAAATCAATCCAAATACTTTGAACAAATATAATAGCGGTATTAGCCTATAGCCTGTAGTAAAGATTAGAAAGTCAAGAGAAACACACTGAAGCAAAAGAAATTGTTTGTCTGAATCCAGCACTTCTGGTTTTAAAACGGCATCAGTGTTTGACAGTGAAAAGAAAGATGTTTTTTTTCTTCTGATTTACATCCCAGCTCATGGTACACCCTATGACTAAGCACTGGAGTATAATAATTGTAACACTATTGGAGAGAAGTGTTCCCATTAATTTTGGGTGAGTAACATGGGGTGGAGTTTGGCTGAAGTACGCACTGTGACTGCACAGGGCTTATTTTCGGTTGTTTGTTTCAGGCTAGCTCTAAGATTTTAGTGCTGAAACATGCCAGGTGATGACCTTGAAAGGAGAGTAGAGAAAAATGTGTTAGTAGCCCATTTTTTTTCTGAAAATGTAGCTCTCCTGCTCTGAGTGCCAGTTATTGTTCATATATTTTTTTTTTTTTATTTTTTTTTTTTTACTGTTGGTTGGACTCGATGATCTCTGAGGTCCCTTCCAACCACTACGATTCTGATTCTGATTCTGATTCTGATTATGTTCAATTTGCCTAGTTACTGTTTGAGGATGACAGCATGTGCTCCTACCTACTGGTGTGTTTCTTGAATGGGGTGAAATCCCTTCCCAAAGCGTGTCACTGTTAACGGCTTCCCAAAAAACTGCAAGTTGGGATCTGTGAAAGAATTATTTTCTCAGCTCTGATTTATTATTGTGCTGTCTCTTATAAAGCCTTACAGTAAATGCCACAGGGTTACAAAACCCTATTATTTTGACCTGACATTTCACACTTCTGTGTACAGGTTAAATGGCAATAAGAGGTGCAGGCCACTGATGGGACTTGCCAGGTGTGTTTAATTACATTTCCTAATGAACTAGATAGTCACCACATAATGGAAATGTTTATAGTTGTGACAAGCTGCAATCATTATAAAAAATGATTTCTCCACGCAGGGGAAATTCCCTGCACAACCAAGGCACAAGTAAGATGCCATGGAGTCCAGCCACCCACGTCAGCAGGAGAGGACTCCACTAATTACGTCTGTGCCACCAATAATACGGTATGACTTATAAGTCCCATCCAAATCCCTTCAGAACTAGAGAGCCTCCAGCCCCCATCAAAGCTGCTGCAGCAGCTCAGAACATCTGCCCAGAAGCTGACATGGTGCCAGATTCCCCTTGGCCACACTGGGACACCCTGGAGGTGTCCCTCCTTGTAAAGAGGGTAGGGACGGTGGGATAGAGAAGCACAGCCCTAAGCGGAGCAGGTGGTCAGGAAGAACAGTCTCACTGGCGCACAAATCTGGCACAATGTATGCGGCTGTTTTCCTACACACAGCCATGCTAGGCAGCATCCCAAATGTGGGTTGTACCTCCTGCCTCTGCAGTGCCGAGAACCTGGCACCCAGCCACGTGGCAGAGATTGTGGAGAAGCCACGTGGTGTGTTGGAGATGTGGCACTGTATGCTGGAGATGTGGCTGATGATGAGCATCAGCTCGTTCCTGTCTGCGGCGCAGATGGCTGAAAAGTAGATTAATGCCATGACCAAAATATTTCAGTTCTAAACTGTGCGTGATTTTGTGGGTATTTTGCTGACTTCATGAAGTGACAGCCTTCATAAAACTCCTTCTCTGTATGTCACTGTGTTATAGAATTTATAGGGACTACAGTTATGATGTGCATTTATATATTTCTCCTATAAATGGACTTTATGAGCTCACTAATAATTCTTAAATCCTGACTACTGGAATGATACTAAAGATAGAGTTAGTAGGTATACTCTGTTCTAGAGTAAAGGCTCATCAGAAATGTTTAAATTCAAGGAAAACAGAACTCTCTGCCAGTTTCCATAGTGAACTCCTAAAAAAAAAATTCATGATTATTACAAAAGCAAAATATGTGATTCCTCAGCAACGTTATCACTGAATAAAACATTTCTGCATTTTCTCATGCCTACACGCCTATACTAATCGGTATGGAAAAATCTTCCAGTCTTTACTTATGCAGAATTGCCACACAATGATTTAAGTTTCGTAAAGTAGCAATTCAAGATGCTGTCCTGATATGGCTTCAGCACAATTACTACATATATAGGTCTTTAGGTTGCATATAAACTTAAGGCAGCTATTTTTATGCAAGAATACCGGCACAAAGTTCAATGTTACAGCAATTATACGTAATTCAAATACCAGAATTTATTGTGCCGATTTGTCTTCTACCTGGTCCACAAAACAAAAGGCCAAAGTTGCTACCATTCACAATTGGGTTTTATATAGACAAAAAAAAAAATCTCCCTTGTAAAGAACAGTCACTGCTGAATTCAGACATTAAAAGTCACCGTAGGCAGACTTACAGTTTTGCATGGAACCTGCTTTTGCATGCAATGTATCTCTGTACTTGAGACTGGTTGACCCCATATATGCCAGTCCATGTGAAGGTCCCACCTATAACAATCGTCCAGAAGGTGTGCCGTTGCAAAGGATTGGGATTAAAGCTACAATGAGAAGGAAAAGAGAAAACAAATTCAGCATATGAAAATCTCATTATGAGAAGACCTTAATGGCTAGGAGAAAAAATTTCCTCATACTTATTTTAATACAAACTCTCTTAATTTGACCAGATTTTGAACATTCAGATACATGAAATCTGAAATCACGGAAAGCAAATTTAAAACTCAGAGCTGAAATCCTGATCTAGCAAAACTCTCTGATCTGTCCAAAGGTGAAGCTTAACTAATTTATTTGCCTATAAACTACAATCTTACGTAAAGCTGTATAATGCCTGTTACTGTTGTGATGAAATGATGCTCCAGTAAAAAGTCTAATATGTCTTCTTATCTAGACGGATATCAGTCTGACACCAATATAAAGGTGTGTTTGCACGCCCAGCCTTTGTGGACATGGACAGAGCCTCTGGAAAACATTTTGCTGGTTTAGCTCTAAGTGAAGAACAGATTTTGAACGGCCATAAATATTTTTTTTTAAAATCACACTTTAATATAGCATTAAATTGTGCTTCTCTTTGTGAACAATGGAATATTATTTCACCTATTACATGCCTTTATTTCTTTTCTTTTCCCATCTGTAAATTCTATGGCTGGGGGAAGAAGGAATGCAGTACAACTACCACAAATCAGCCAAACATTGAAAAAATGACTGTTCAAGAGAAGAACAAGAAAGTACCCACAGATGAATTACTTACTGAAGAACTTGGCAAAGAAAACAGAAAACCTGACAAGTACACTGAACTGATGGACAAAAGGTAATACGTGTCGCACTAAACTTTCACTAATAGCACTGGGTGAAGTTTCTCATCGAAAGTACAATAACTTTTTTTTTTAACTTAAAGTGGTTTTTGATTCAACACTGTCAGAATAAATATTCTTGACCTTGCAAAATGATACTTTTAGGCTATGATTATTTACAATAATGGAGGCTAAAATACTATTAAAACTACTTAATTTTTCTTTCAGGGAAAAGAAAAACATTGCCCTTTTTCAGACTAGACAAAAACTATTATTTTCCCAGTTGTTTTGGTTCAGCAGCTGAAATGCCAAATCAGCTGGTTGCAAATTATAAATACGGCTGTCCTCTCCTATTCACCATTTCCTTTCAGTGGAATCCCAAATGTATCCTTAAAACACCTAAAAAATATCCCTCAAACTAGGTAAGCTTGTTTTAAAATATATAAAAATGGGGTCACAACTCCCCTCCTCCTCCTACTTCAGTAGCAATTTGATTCCACAGTTAGTCGCATGGGCTCCATTTGTAGAAATAGAAGGGCACATCATCTGCAAGTACAAACTCACTCCCAGAAGTTTAATCTTCCTCCATAGTAGGAATCATTTACAATGCGTCCAATTCCCTCCTGAACCACCACAGCTCGTATGATCACAGACGAAAATCCAGCAACCATGATTCCAACCTGGAAAACGTCTGTCCACACCACTGCCTTCAGGCCACCCTGTATGAGGAACAGCACATATCAGATACAACAGGGCAGCAGCACTCTTGCTTTGCGCTCACATTCAACTAACAGAAATGTTACTCTCCGTATTATGCATAATAGATTAATTTCATCTTCTTCTTTAATAGAAATAATGCTGTACTGGAGAGTTTAGGAATTGGATCCTTGAACCTATTCAGGACATCCTGGCCTTTTTTTGAAGTGCACTAGAATTTTCTTTGGCCATACACCTAGTTTAATCCAGTACTTCTGTCATCACATAACCTTGTTCAGAAGTTTGTATCAAAAGATAAATTGGCAAACAGTGCTCATCTTACATGTATATACAGTACCACTAACTCTAGAAGGCATACCATTCATCTGAATAAAAATAAACATGATTTAACCCAACATATACAAATAAATTTGTCACTAAGGTTCCATTTAATAATTTCTAGACACTTGGTTAATTAACAGCAATCTAAAGACCAATCTGTTCATGTGGCACTCGCTATTTTCAGTGGCTCTATTCAACAACAGACAGGAATACTACAGTTGCAGTAAGCAGGTGCTTGACAAATTGCACAGCTAAACCCTACTAGATTAGAAGAAAAATTACAGGAGCGTTTTTAGGAAAGGAAATCTATCTTTTTGCTGTTTTTTCAGCAACAACAGGAGTTGGAATGTATCAAAACAGAGAAGGTTTGAGTCACATCATAGCTACCTTTGCAACCAGAGAAGTCCCTGGGCTACAGCTACACTGTGAAATGTACTCCCATGGGGCAACCCAGTTATTAGGCCACTTTCTGATAAATTCTGTATTTGATGTGAATGGTGAAAGGAAGAGAAATTTTTCTCAGCCAAAGGGCCCACGTACCAGCGTGCAGTAGAAAGTGCAGACCACGCCGGTCGCTACCACTGCACCCCACAAGTCGAAGCCAGTGACTGAAAAAGAGGGAAATGGCACCAGTGTGAATGAGGCATTGCGGACAAAAAAATTATAAAGTCGATTTTTCACCCCCAATCTGTTTGTTGAAAAAAACTAGAAGTAAGTTAAATGCAAAAGTAAGAGGTAATAAAAAATGGCAATGAAAAAATTTGTGTGTCTAAACCAGGGGAATCACCCTAACCAGTTCTAGAAATGAAACGGTTGTTACAGACATTGGAAACTGCTAAAAAGTTAGATATATTTCAGGATCTAAGAAGCTATTTGTCCTTAACGTGAATGCTGACAACCAACACATCCAACATGTTTGTAGGCCCCGAATCAGAAAGGTTTTAAAACACATGTCCTTCCTTGAAGCCTGGGTAGCCCCACAGAGTCCTTAGGCAAAGATTTAAGCAAGTAAACACCATGGGGATGCTCCATGGACATAAGGTGGTTCAAGTATGGTTTGGAAGAAATGTGTCAGCCTAAAAACCTTTCTTTTATTCTTCTTTCTTTTAGGGAAACATGGTAGTATGTCTACACCAGACAACCTGTGCTGTGGTTGGCAAACAGGCTGTCACTGCCCCAGCTTGGCGCACACACGTGCTGCCAGGCAGGGCACTGGGGGCTCCCCAACAGTTAGCTCAGGCTAATTAGAAACACTGTAACAAAACTAATGAAAAGCATTGCTTCTAGTTGGGAGCCAGCTGGGTCATAGCTTGGTTTAGCATCTATTTGCAGGGCAAATATAAACATCAAGGACATAAAACGTGGGACTCACACACTGGAGGAAACCACTGCAGACAGTGCTGGGTTTTTAATTCCTTTTTGCTCAATGAAGAAGCCAAAAAAAAAAAAACAAACCCAACAAACAGAACAAGCGTGATTTTCATTCTAGCCAAAATGATTCATTTTTTATTTGCATTTTGTTATTGCCTTTTCTTTGCCAAGTGGACAAATTAATTGTGTTAGATTAAAAGTTTAATTTGGCTCCACATAAAAGCTCCTTATGCCTTTAAAAATAAATGTGGCTCATTTTCAAAGCAAAGAGTCATTTTGAAGTAGAAAATAGAAATATTTCATTTTGTAAATATCATAACAAACATCTTAAGTTCAAGATCTCTTTGCTGCTGATTTGTTTTTCCAGGAAAAATGATAGGCTGAGTTCTATGCAGCCCAAGAACATATTTACAGATCTTTTGCCTCACTCTCCTCTTGAAGGAGAGCACTTAACCAGGGGAATTAAATGTGTGTTTAGTCTCTCCATTGCCTTCAAAATTTACTTAAGTCTTCTTAACTTTTCTGAATGTAGCCATGACCTAAGGATTCTGCATGAGAGGTAGAGTAAATGACAGCAGATTTTTCCCTCGAGCCTCTTCTATAATTCCTTACAAATAGGGGTTAAGGGACTAGGATTACAACTGGGAGGCCTTAGGTCAGAGTTCCCATCAGGATCAATGGAAATCTTAGAAGACTTCACAGTCAGTCCTTGAGCTGTATCTTCAGGTATGCATTACCAAAAAAAAGCATGCCAGTACTATATGCAAAAAAAATTATAACATAGAAGGAAAGTTGCAGTATACTCATCTTACCTTGATTTAGTGCTAAAGCTGGAGCATAAATGACAATACCAGTGTATAAAGTCTAGAAGGGGAAAAAAGATATAAAATCAAAAGAAATGTGAATTCCTGGAAAAGGTGATAGCTTTCTGAGATGGCTTCTCTTCAAGCATTTATGCAGTCTATATTTCCTAAAGTTGTAACAGTCAAGAAATAATTCCAATTGTTAGAAAATGAATGTCTGAGGCTAACCAACACTGCAGTCTCACAGCCCAGTGTTCTTGAAAAAAATACCACTGACTTTTGAACACCAAATCCCTCTTCAGCTTTTCCTGGCTTTTATAATTAACTTGTTTTATTGCTTTAAAACTGCAGTCATATGGCAAACAAGAGTAAAAGGAAATTGATGAGCTTTACACATGGTTTGCCAAGGAATCTATTACAATTTTTTCTCAGTCTTGGGATCAATATGCCTCTCAGTATGCAACTATAAAGCACATGAGTAAGAACAAAAAATGCAGCATTAGTTAGTTATTATGGATACCATTATAAGGGATTACACTCCTGGAAAATGACGCCATGTGTAATTATCAGCAGATCTGTATTTTCAGCCAATACAGGAAAGATATAGACAAATGAAGGAGCTACTTCATCCACTTTCAAGGGCACAATGGGATTCATACACTGATAGCCTCTATGATTTCTTTGTGTATATTTTTTAATCCTGTTTGCCTTTTTACCTCTGCTGTTAGTGCCTTGTACTACTAGGACAAGTTCAACTGTGGCATGGTTCAGGGGAATACAGCTTTCCACGTGCAGACATGTGGCCTTGATTCAAAGGATCTAAATCACAGTCAGGTCCTGAGCTGACTTGCGTCAGCTTTCCATGACTGAACTCAGAAGAGTCCCTGATTTACAGGGGTGGGATTTGCCACGGAAAAGTGGCAGAATCATACATCATCTGACATCGAGGAAGCCTTTGCCCTTCCCATGAGCATGAAGTCTGCCCCAGGCACAGGCAGTAAACCAGAGCAGGATGGCTAACTGGTGGATCACTCGCTGTGGCTTTTGAGCAGGTCAAATCCAGTCCCCGTGGCACAGCACTGCCACATGGCCAGCGGCTATGCTGGGGAGAGAGCCAAGAGGTAACTGGAGTCAGCAGTAATCCAGCTGCGGGAGGAAATTAGTACGGAGGGGCTGCTTTACCCAGCATGACCAGATTGCCCTGGCCCCTTGCTCCACACCTGCTACCAGCATATGCCAGAAAGGATGCTGGGGCCACTGGGGAAATAGCTATCCCCACCTGTATACCACTCTTCACCTGTGTGTGCGCGTGTTTGTTTCTCTCAGTGCCAAGAGTCCTCTCTAGGTTTTCATATACAGACTGTATGCCAAGAAAGCTGCCGGTCCTGACTAGTCCCTGGGGAACGTCTCCTCAGAACGAGCTGCATCCACTCAGCTTGGTGTCATCTGCAAACTTGCTGAGGGTGCACTCAGTCCCGCTATCTATGTCATTAATGAAAGTATTAAATAGTATTGGTCTCAGTACAGACACTTGCAGGACACCACTCATTACTGGTTTCCATTAGAACTGTTGACTGCAGCTCTTGGATGCAATCATCCAGCCAATTCCTTACCCATCTAATTGTCCGTCAATCAAACCCATGTCTCTCCAATCCTGCTAATTCAGGGATTCAGCATGAGAAAGTGGCTTTCTCATACACAGCAAACAAGTGCAAGAAGCTTTGAACCAACAGAAATTAAAATTTGTCACAAGTATAATCACATTTTTGTGTAAATTAAAACAGGACTGATGATACAATCGTTCCACTTCTTCAGTGGTTTTTCAGGTTGTATTACTACATATCTTTTTTTTTTTTTCTCTTCTTTTAAACACATGCCAATATTCACAGAACAGTTAAAATTGCAACATTAAAATCTTGGGGGATTTTCTTTCCTTTCCTCACTATTCTTCTCGTTATTCAGGTTAAGTTGTTAGTGCTTGGCACAGAAAGACACCTACAGAGATTTAGTTAATTTCCTTGGGTATATATTTAAGTTGTATAGAATTATTTTTCTGATCTTCTCGAACAAAGATTATGCTTGGCTTCTTCCAACTTATGGAACTGTGATGTCTTCATGTTTGCTAGTGAAACGGTGTCAGGATTCACACATGCTAGCACTTCACTTTACTATAAATGCCAGCTAAGCAGCACTGTTCAACTAAGTAAATAGCACTGTATTTACCACCATCTTACTAGTGCAAGTGTGATTGCCTTGTAACACTCTTAAAAATACAAAGACAGGCAAAAAGCAAGCATGTAACTTGAAAAGTCTTCTGACTGTATACTAATTCTTGCTTTGAATTCCCCAAAGAGTCCACTTCAAAATTGTGACAAGAACACATTTTTGTTTCTGGTGCATTTGGCACGCACTCACTGTACGTTTAAAAGCTGTGGTCCCATACTGACTCACCAAATGGGCTGGATACAGCAAACTGCAGCAAGAATAATTGCAGGGACTGCTTTACTTTAACATTCCCCAAGGCAGTAATTTGCTGTTTCTGAGTTTGTAGACATCCAGTTTTTTTCCAGTGCTGGTGGTACGAACCCTGGTACAGCAAATGACAGCTCCTGACAGCTTTTTTTGTCACCTTTCACAGACCCTTGAGAATTAGTCAGACTCCCAGAATCCATGGCCCACAGGATAACTGCTGCTGTAGATAATTGGGGTGTGTTTACATTTTGAACCCATGGTGGGTTTCTCGAGCAGGCAGGCGAACGACTGCTCTTCACGCTGCTACCCTGCAGCGAAGGGTTGCTCGTCTCTTGGCCTGGCGCTGATGCCAAGTGACTGCTCCAGGGGCTCAACAATGCACACAGAGACCAAAGGGGCAGGTAGCCCAGCATCCACTCCCCACCTCAGCGCTTTGGAGCACAAAGAGCTTTGTTTCTCCCACTCCCAGCCACCCATGCACTGCAGTAACCTCATCAACCATTCAGAGAGAACAGCTGGATACACTAAGCTGAAGAATCCTGGTGGCTACAAGGACCCCAGAACAGCTTTGAGGTTTACTTGCCGTTTGGATAATGAAGAGGACTGTTCCACAGAGGCGCAGGTATTTATTAAATCGAAGCTCTAAATACTGCAAAAGAGAAGAAAAACCAAACGTTTATATCAAAACTTGGCATTATTGACAGGACTAGAGTGAAGCGATGAGTGATAAGAAAGGGCATAGAGACATTTTTAAATTTTCATGATGGCCAAAAACTCTTAGTGTCACTTTGATTGATATATCTTTCAACTTGATTTGATATTTCTCTACAGACCTCACTGCTGGGTAATGACACACGAGCAAGTGAAGTAGACATAAGCTAGTCAGTATACAACAGAGATTGCAGAATGGAAACTGGTGTCACCCTGCTGCTTCAAGGCACCCAATAGACAAGGAGCTGTGCACTGTGACTTGGCAAAGACCAGCATGTATTACTGCAGGATCATTGAATATCCTGAGTTGGAATGGAACCACGAGGACCATCGACTCCAACTCTTGACTTCACACAGTGCAACCTAAAAGTTCACAATGACGTACCAGCAAACAATAGAACCTGCTTGAATTGTAAGAGAGAAAGAAAACATTATGGCTACTCCTACGCCTTAGTCGATTTGGAAACTCTGGCATAATGTGAGTCCATCTGAACTGCTGCAAGAGAGGGCAGAAGGTTTTCAGTGGGCAGCAGCTTCCTCCTATGGTAACCTCACCTTCTGTGCTGCCCAAAGCAGCTCGTCATCTTCTACCGGTAAGTGGAAATCCAGTCTTTTGCAAAACAGGAACCCTCACTTTTCTGTCTAGCCTGGGACAGCACAACCTCTGAATGAGTTTGTCATGCTATAGGGCAAATTTCTTCCCACCATCTGTCCTAACAACCCTCTAGGGTGTGTGGTTGCACAAAAGGGATTTCCTTTGCCTGCCAGTCTGTTCAATCGACATAGACAGACACCGAAGTATCTCAAAGTGCTCACTTGTGAACTGAGCATTTAAAACATGAACTGTGAGCGTGTCCACACAAGTAAGCTGTGCTGAACCCCTGGACAGACACAAAAAGTTGTTTAATCTCTGAACTCTGTCCACAAATAGAAGGTATATCTTTTATAGGTGTATTACTCTGATGTAACCCCAAGATTAGCACTGAATTTCCAGTCATAGTTGTAAGTCTTTATTTAAAAGAGCCCTATTTTAAGTATCATCATAACTGACAGTCCAAAGATTAGTAGTTTAAAACACACTGGAAGCCACCAGAGATTTCTGCTGGTGAATGCTTATCTAAATCTACCAACACAGACCTTGTTTTCAGCCTCTAGTGCTGCAACGCCCCTGTTCAGTGTAATAAAATGCAAAAGACCAAAGTAGCTAGTAAAGGACTTTCACCTGCACCCATGCCCCTTTCCCAATGTCCTTGATGAAAAGAGCAGTTTGCCTCCAAATCTGCAGATAGGAACTGTCTCCATGCAGGAGGATAAACAGGTTGCACAGACCTTCTAAATCAGAATAAAGTCCTGACCAGATGCTTTGTCACCCCAAAACAGTCAGACTCGAGCTGTTATGTGTCCCACCACCCCAGATGTCTCTGCGCTGCTAGCTATAGCTTTAACTTACATGCTGAGCTGAAGACCAGCTCAGCCATATTTTGGTGGAAGTAAGAAAACTCTCGCAGACACAGAGCCCTTGCTCACCTCCCTGTATAGGCACGATGGAGAAGACATTCATCAGTATGAACAGCCTCAGGTGGAAAGAGTATCTCCCCAAAATCTGTAGAACAGCACAAACATACTCTGCCAGAGGAGGACTTTTGTGGCAGCACCTGGGCTTAGAAACCTACGGGAAGGGAGCATGACTTGAGAACCCTGGTTTCTATGTTAGATGCTCTTGCACTCTTGGTATATTAATTACACATCATTAACCGCATGTCACCATCCAAGCTGCACGAGGATTAATCCACCTACTGAACTAAATGAGTAAGGAAACAGATCTGGCACGGTGCACAGCTCCAGAGCCAAGACAGCAGGGTTGAGCACCTCTCTGCGGAGGCAGTGCGGGCAGACTCGGGGACAGAGCAAGTTGCAATCTGCCCTTGGGAGTGTGGTGATATGGGGGAGCACTGAGTGCAGGGGGATTTGGAGGAAGAGACTGAGGGGAGACACATAGAAAGCTGGCATGAGAAGCCCCCCAGCTCCCTGAAGGCTGTGGAAAGGCTTCTTGTATTCCATCTTACCTCGTAGGTGCTGGTAATGCCCAGCTTGTAGAAGACGGGCAAGAAGATCTCAGCACTGCACAGCACCACCAGGGCGTAGGTGATGGCAAAGATGCAGAAGATGGCACCATAGCGGTAGATCTCAGCAGGGGTGCCCAGCACGGTGACGGCTGACATGAAGCTGGCGGTGAGGGAGAGGGAAACGGGGAGGGCACTCATGCTGCGGCCCCCCATAAGGAAGTCCTTGGATGTCTTCTGCCCCCCTCCCGCAAAGGCGTAGTAGATGCCGATGATGGCTGAGATGAGCAGCATGGCCGCAAAGACCACATAGTCCCAGACGGTGAAGCGCCCCATGCTGCCGGAGGGACTTGCCCTTGGAGCCAAGGATCTACCCCAAAATCAGAGGGGCAGCTGCCGTCCCCGCAGGACCGGCACGGGGTGGCTGGCGCAGGAGGAAAGGGGATGGGGACGGGACCCCGCGGGGGTGCCGCAGCAGCGTGCGCCCCGCCGGGGCAGGCGCGGAGCGGTGCGGTGCGCCCCACGCAGGTCTCCGCCCGTGTGTCTCCGGCGGGACGGGCGCGGGCGGCAGCGGCAGTGCGAGTGGTGGATCCGGGAAGGCGGGCGGCCTTATACGGTGCCGCTGTCCGCTCCTCCCCGCGGCGGTGAGCGCCCCCGCGGAGCGGGAAGGGGCGGCAATCCTCCCAGCGCGGCCCCGGTCGGGCCATCCCGGGTTATTCCCGGCTGTCCCGTGCCTCCGGGATCTGCGGCGCCGAGGCTGGCGGGACAGCGGTTACACCGCAAACTAGGGTGGTGGTGCAGGGTTTAGGAGAGAAGACAATTCACAGTTCCCCAGGATGGTATTTCCTACCCTTCTTCATTCGCATATGCTACCATCACCCCAAATGAAGTTGTTGAAAATATGTTTTAATACATAGGTTTCTATGGATTGAGCAATCTGGAAGATAACTCACTGAATCATAGCAATTTGCCAAGGCAAGTTGCTGAACACTGCAGTTACATGTGAGAGAAGCCCCACTACCTGTGCTGCGCTCACGGAAGTTTTGATAACGCTCTTCAATTAATTGCAGGTTCAAGAGTCAAAGTGCACAGGAATATCACCGATGGAGCTTCACCTATCTTACCCCCAGGGAATGCATCAAAAACACCTACGGGATGTCAAGGCAAAGGATGTCAAGCAGTGGAGATGTGTTGGATTCTATAGCTAGCAGCACACTCAGGACTAACGCAGCAAGTACTACGTTTGGCCCTTTTCCTGCCCAGCCTCTCCCAGCTTTTCTCCACAGCTGGATTTGCTGAAAGCGGTCTTTGCTGCAAGTCCTCTGGGTTCAGCACAAGGCATTCTGACCTGCCTGCGTCTGACCAATCTGAGACAGTTTTCAGCAGCCTTCTGTATCTTAGACAGAAGTGATTGACCAGACACCGGACAGCCAAACCCAGCTCACGGAGCACTTTTATCTCCTCGGGAGCTCTGGCTTTAGCAGGCTGTTTGGAGATATTTCTAAGAGCATGTTGGAAGGAAGGGGTGCAGGCAGAAGTCCAGTGTGGCAGGGTTATTAAGTTGAGCTGTGAAATCATGCCTGTGTCTGTCTAGCTTCTAGATGCCCATCTGAGAGTGTAAGTGTCACTGAACATACAGAAGCTGGCCGCTGTGGTGCAAGTGGCACATCCTAATCTCACCACAGCAGGTTAGGGAGTCAGTCTCTATGGCCCAATTGCTCTTTAATTACTTATACAATGAGTAACAGCTTCCAGATGTCCTGCTGAGGAAGAGCAAGAAACTTATCCTGTACCCCTACCAATTAGGGTATTGATTATCTGTTACCGGCTTTTGACCACATGAAAAATGAGAAACCCTCCCAGCAAAGCTTCAATCAAACCAGCACCTTCATTCAGTGCAATGAACTGGTGTTGTCCAGCAAAAATATGTGTTGTCATAAAACATGACCCACTTTCTCACAGGAAGGACATAAGCAACATCCTGCCCAGACCCACAGCTTGTGCTGCTCCGAGCTCCACGGTCGGTGTCACTTGTTTGCACTCTTTCAGGTATTACGTTGCTCAAACTATTCAAACAATAACATGCATTTAAAGTATTAACTATATGGGACTAATACGCTTTTGATTCTGCTTCTTTATCATTTTTTGACATAATGTAAACACAGCAAGTGATAACATGTATTGGAAAACAAATTATGTTTCTTAACTGAAACATAAGCAGCTATGAGGAAATGCACGTTACTAGTTTCAGGTGGCATCTTTGATTCTTTTTATAGGAGTGTTAAGCAAACTGTCTTTCAAATGTCATCATGACTGATACGGCAAGAAAGGCTGGATCCTCCCATTCGGATGTTTCCGTCTTAGGAACCAGCAGCAAATCTGTATGATGCCCATGTCCTAAATCACAGTAAGTGGACCTGGAAAACAACGCTAAATGTATTTCTTCTGGATTTTTCACACATGAAATCAAATTAGCTCCATGGAACATGCTAGGCTTGTGCTGTGTAACAGAGACAGAACTACAGGTGTCTGCTTTTTCTCATTGCTATAAATGACTTCCAAACTCAGAAAGCATATTTCATTACTTTGTTGTAGCACCTTGTTCCATCTCCATTGGGACTTACGAGCTTCATCTCACTACCTCTGTGACTCTGTTCTTGTGTGATCCACTAGCATCAGTGGGATTTGGTGTTTAATAGCAGGAAGTGTAAGATTTGCATCTCTCCAGCACCCTCAAGTTAAAAAGGCTGTGAATCTGCCTAAACAAACCCCAGATTGCTCTATGAGGTCCAAATGGTTCCTTCCTTGTGCTGGCATTAGGCTTATTTCCATTACTGGACACCTCTGTGATGTGTTACTGGAAATGTCTGTATTGCTTGGAAGGGTAGTCCCTCCCTGCTCCTTTTCATGTGGATGGGCCACAGCACTGGGAGGTCAGCAGGATGGGTTTCCCTCTATAGATAAGAGGCAAATATGCCAAGCCTTGCACTTGGAGACATGCTGCCCACCTCCCTGAACTAAGTTGTGGAAATACACCTTGAGGGGTTCTCCTGCTTGTAGGCAAATACGGGCATGGGCAAAAGCAACTGGAAGTGAGGTTGGAGAGCACTGGAGGCCCAGGGAACGCTGCTCAGCAGTGCTGTGAGACCCTTTGCCCTGGCAGCCAGTTGATTCTGACTTCCAGTGATTCCTTGGTTTAGTGTGCCGTTTCAGATTGTGTGGGGTTCAGCTGTACCTACACCAGCTCAGCTGAGTTTGCAGATGAAGAGCAGTTCTTGCTCAACTGTACTCCTCTGTAGTGCCAGGACTGGGTTCGGAAGTCTAAGCTCTCTTCTCTTCTGCTTACACAGGGAGCAGTTTGGAAACTTTGCTGGTAAAAACAAGCAAAACATTTCAAAACAAAATCTGCAAAAACTAATTTCTTGTATTCAGTTTGGCCTTTTCTGGGATGCTTTGTCATTTTGAAAAACTCTGTTTATTTTTGTTTGGACGATTTTCTCAGAAAATTAGAGGCATGGGATCATGCTCTGTGTGTATACATACGTGTATGCATGTGGAATTTTTTTGCTCTCCATCCAACAACCATTGAACACTGCAGCAAAATTTGCAGAGGGGTGGAGCCCTCAGAGATATTAAGGTGCTACCAGTTTCATGAAAGTAGATGGGCAAAAAAGAGGGATCCCATAAATATTCTTGCTGAAAGGAAGACTGCAGTAGGAGCTGAACCTCTATTAGATAACAGTGAAACCATATGTGAGAAAAGGACCTTAAAAACACCGAACTGCAGGCAAAGCTTCTTATCTTCTGAAATGCACAAGCCAACCAACACTAAGACACAGAGCTGTGGGGATCCAGGTTCCATTTACTCCTCTCTTCATGAAGCTACCTGTTAAATTTCCTTTTGGTCATTGTTATTATTAGGAACAATATATCAAAATTAATCATTGAATCCTAATTGGACAGTTTGATTTCTCTCAGTGCAATGCTTCAAGTCAAAATGCACTTCTTTTACTTCTGGAAGACTTTGATTCCAGTAAAATTAATAAAACCACAACTGCTTCCTGAACAGGATCACTTGTCACCTTGAAAAGCCTGCTCGGATTTTCGTGTAAGGGAAGTTCATTGCTGATGGTGTTTTACATTTCTGATGATCAGTTAGCGTTTGGCTCCGCTGTAATGTCTCCTGCTTGCTGTGCTTGTCCACACACTGCTGTTTTGAATTACTGGGTTTGGTACAGATACTTACCTGACTACCATCAGCATTGACTTTGCTTCCCCTGGTTTAATGCTACTTCAGAGAAATCTTCCACAGTGTTATTTAGTGGTGTTCTTAGCTGTCTCTTTAATTATTTTTTTTTGGTCATTTGTTCTTCTGTTAATAGTGTTTAGACATGACAGAATGACCCTGCAAGGGTATTCAGAAGAGCAGCAGCATCATCATCGGTATTTCTCGTGAAATCTGGAGAAGTTCTTTAGAGTCATGTGGCACCTGTATTTTGAGCACTGGGATTTTCTTGTACGGAGATGTCCTGCAATTTTAACCTCGTTATTTCCAAGTATATGACTAGAGTACATTTCCAAACATACTTTTAAAAACTCCTTTCCAGCTAGTTGAATTTGCAGGGCCCAAAGCGCAGAATGGTATGTTGAGCAGACTCTGTGCTGTTTGTGGGTACTAGCAAGAATGTGATGCAATTTGCAAGTGTCTTATGCCTTATAACGCCACCATAAACACAACATAAACACATAAACACAACATAAACACAAGTTAAATATTTCAAGAAGCATGGTTCCCTAATTCTATGTCTGTAGCATTTCCAATCTTCTATGATTCTATGATTCAACCTATCCAAATCCTAAATTTGCAGGGGCATAGGTTTGCAAAAGGTCTTTGCTTAAGACCCTAATTATGGGAAGTCTTTCAGGGTAACAACTTCTTTGCTTGTAGTGCTTGTCCACTCATGGTTAGCTTGCTTGGAATACAAAGAGGGATGGAGTGACTTCCAGAGAAAGAGATCAATGAGGGGAAAAGAGCCAGAGAGATGCATAAAAGTTGCAGGAATAAATGACGTTTCAATTGACATTTTGAATGAAACCTCCTCGGTGGTTTATTTTTTCTATTTTTGCGTTCATCAGAAATTTTAACTAATGTAATTTTCAAGCAAAATGATTCAAGTGTGAATGCTTAATGGTCTTGATAAGGAAACTTTAGGTTGCGTAACCCCCTAATAGCAACACACCTTTTAAAAGCAATAGTCACTGCCTCAGGATTGAAGGAAGTACTTAAGTTAGCCTTGAATACCGAGCATTTAAATTGGAATGATTTAGAGCCTATTTGCTGGAGAATTCTGCTCTTTCATTTAAAAGACCAAATTTCAAAAATTCTTTATAGATTGTCCACGCAGTCAGATGCACAATTGTTTGCTCAAGAGGACAATTAGTATGAGAATAAAATTGTGGTACAGATTTTACTTCTTTAACTCAAAAGGATAAATAAGTTACATGCTTGAACTTTATTCTCATGGCTTTGGGATCTTTTGTTTATTTAAGGTGTTCAATTTTGCATCAACAGAATTACAATTCAACTAGTTTGCTTACTTGCAGTTAATGTATGAGAAAGGGCTGTCAAATGTTCACCAGAATGATCAACGAAAAATTGATTTTCTTCTCAGCAAATCTTTTCTGACTTTCTTTATTTTATATCTGTTGTTTTCCCTTTTCCCACTACCTACTATCCAAACAACCTCTGTTCACATGTTCTAGTTGGCGTTGTTTTGAGATGTGTTTGCTTTAGGTGTACAGTGTAGGTACTTCAGTTATGCGGCTTGGCTCCCTGTTTCCTCCCTAACTGAAGCAGAGAGACAGGCTCTTCAGAAAGAAACTTTGCTGCTTTGATATGCTCCCTGGAGGAGCCTGTCTTTTTCCAGTATCTACAGAGGAAGCCTCTGGAAATGAGCCCGCTAACTTTGGCACTTAAAAATACTCTGAAAAAATGTTCCCTGCCACTGCCCCCATGCCCTACGTAGCTCTTCTTTTTGATTATTTTGATTTATTCTTCCATTCATACTCCGGAGTGTCTGTCACCAGTTCTAACATCTCCCTTGTTATCTGCCACCCATCCTTCTTTGTAATTCCTACTGCTAAATCTCTTGTGCTCCCTTTCTCCTTTCATCCCCCGTGTTTCCTTATATTAAGAAATTTTCTCTTCCTTCTCCCTTCCACATTTCTTCAGCCTGAAACCCTTCTTTTTTGGACCCCCAGCCCCAAGAGGAATTTCCCCCCAAATTGTTGTTTGCTATTCAGTTCATTTTTCCATTTTTCGAGTGTCTCTATGAGCTGACTGCCTTGCCTCTCTTTTAAGTTCCTTTTTGATCCTCTCCAGTCCCTCTTCTGCATGCTCTCGAGGCTGCCCACACTAGAGATCACACAGACACATACATTGCTTGGAAATGTTTGAAGGTAGTTATGCTTATTTGCACCAGCTCTATATGTTTAACTGGTTTGCTTGTCAGACATCCTCAAAGTGACATTCACCACCAAATGGAGATAAGAAAGGAGGTTTTCCCTCAGGTCCTACTGTCTGCAGCTGTTAGCTTTGGTTTCAGTTTCTTTCTACCGTTTTCCTCTATAACGTAAGACTCATTGCACCTATTTCTGATGTTATCTGTGCAATTCAACTAGAAAATCCCTGTTTCTTCAGAGGGTGGAAACACTTCGAGCATCCTTCGTCTCTCCCAGTATGCTGCTGGGACACACTGTAGTTTTTGTGTCCTCTTGGACTGCATTGTTATGGCTGTTGCAAGATGCTGGGGAGTGGTGGGTGACCTGTGGTGGGTGGGGGACAGTGAGCATGCATTATGTGGATTTTCATGATCAAAGTCTATGGGAAGGGGACTTTACCAATCCAGGCACACAGGGGCTTTTACAGTGAACGTCTCTGTTTTTGTAGTGTATTGGTATCCAGTGTTAGCACGCATTCAACCAGGCTATTGAGGGGTTTTTCATGAAAGCGTGGATTGTGAGCTAAGGCAAAGGTGAAGGAATAAGAACTTTAACATGCATTCCTGAAGATGCAAAAAAGAATGGTGCAGATCCTGCATCTTAAAACCCCCACAGCTTCTGCAGAGTCAGGATAATGGAATATAATAATATATAAAAAATATATTATATTATATTATATATAATAGATAATGTATTATATGTAATATATTATAATATATATATAATATATATTATATATATAATATATCTAATAACAGAAATACCATAGGATAGTGTTAGCAGTTTGCAAACTCAGTGAATGCCATGATGCACAAGGCAGCACTGAGGTAGAAATGGCGGTAGAGGAGAAGCACTTTGGGCACAGTGCATTTTAAGGGAATCCATCTCTCCGCACAATAGATGCTCTGTATCTACAGTAGCATTAGCTGACGACTATTTTAAGGGGGCTCATTTCATCTCGCTTCAAAACAGGCACTGGTGGAGCACTCATCTGTGTGGCACCCTGTAAGTACTCATCTTCTGCTGGCTATGAACGCCAGGTCAAATATAGCCCTCTGTACAGCAGGTGGCTAAAGCCAGAGAGGTGAACTGTACCCTTGAGGTAAGGGCCTGCCCAGTGCAGGAAATGAGGACTTTACCTGCTTCAGTGTCTTATTTTCTTTTCCTCACTTGGAGGTTATGCTCATTTCCATTTTCTCTGAAGTGTCAGTCTCTACCTGGATATTTTTTGTGCAGGGATCTATTATTTCAGTACGTTTGTTGAATCAGTTGTTTTAATGGCTCCTATTTGATCTGATCATAATTTCGACCCACAAGTCAGTATTAGAAGCAGCAGCAAGGTCCAAAAGCTTGTTTAAATTTTGTGGAAAGAAGGGACAGCCCCGCTTCTTTCCTTAGCATTATCAACATCTCTTCCTCCAGAGAGAATTGTTTTCCAAGCAAGGTACAGTTGTATCTCCTCGTAAGGTTTTTATCACAGACAGGGACTTATTGACTAGCAGAAACTTGGAGTGCTAGGAGTTAAGAACACGTGTCCCTAAAGGTGTCCCTAAAAGTCCTCCTTTGGCAGGGGGATTGGATTAGATGATCTCCAGAAGTCCCTTCCAACCCCATATCATTCTGTGATTGTGTGATTCTGTCCTACTGCAGTATGACTTCTTCAGGTAACACAGAGTTTTGGAAACGAACCAAAGAATCTAGTTGTGGTTGTTGGTTTGGTTTTGTTTTTTTTTTTTTCTGGTTTATATAGACCAATGCTGGAACTTCCTCATGAACATCTTTTATTTAGCAGCCAGTACCAACAGCTGATGACACAGTGGAAGTGGCAAGAAGGGCTGCTTTGTCTCTTGATGTTGTATAAATTCTTCCATTTTTCTAAGCTACCCACAAATATTTCATCAAGCAGTACACACCAAAATTAGGCTGCTTCATAACACACTTAGCTTAAGGGTATGTATCAGTTTAAATGTTTTTTCCCTAAAGGGCTCTGCAGTGGTGAAATTATTAGACATCTTCTTGACAGTTTCAGCTTTTATACACTACGTCTCTGGGATCTATGAGGCCAGGAATGGTTAACTGTGGTACTGTCTCTACTGGAACCTGAGAACAAAGTTAGAGCTGCATGAATATTAGGACAGCTCAAGCTTCAAATTAGAAAAAAAAAAAATAAAAAAGGGCAAATTAATTAACCAAACCCTCAAATCGAGGTACCTAAATTTTGGATCTATCTTGTATGAATGAGATGGATGCAGAGACATGAAGAATAGTATCAGTGCTTTGTATGTCTACCTTCTATTCAATGCGTCAGGAACATCCCATTCCTTTCAGTAACAAAATGCTGAGCCTGGCCTTATTTACACCTGAATGCCATGCACAACTGAGTTTGCAAGTTTGAAGGCAGAAACTATTTAAGAAAGGAAATATCCTTGACCCCATCTTTCTATAATTTCATGTTTTCTACTCACAAATAGCTTCTCAACATCACTGTGAGAAATTGGTGTCTTGGATTATGGATTTAGTATTTCCTCAGTGGCCTTTTACAGATAAAGGGACCAATAAAGACAGAGCAAGAGAGGACCAAAAAAGAGAAAGAAAATTGTATATGGGAGGTGACAATGATTTTGAGGGAAGCATTCCCTTGTGTGCACCTGTTTCTAAGAGATTTTTACCATCTTCCATCTTCCCTTTTTTGGAAGGTTTAACTTTACCTTAAAACTTACAGTTGTGATCCCTTAGCCCCAATTTGTCATCTTACACTGTCATTTCAAGCTTCCAAACAAACAAGAGGGATTTGGGGTGGGATGGAAAGAGAGATTTGGGAGCACAGTTCCAGATTCACTGCTAAAGGCTTTGTGCTTTGTTCCTGGATGTTCCAAAGAGCCAGGTTTCGGGACAGTTGTCAGAAATCTGAGTTAGACTGTAATCAGACATTTAGTAGTCCCACACAGGTGACAGACACCCTGAAATCCAGACGGTCTCTGTAAAATACAGATGTCCCTCATTCTAGTGGTGGGGGCAAAATACAGGAGAGAATTCACATCCCTTTTAGGGGACAAGACTCCATCCTCCCTGTTCATTTTCCTTTCCACGCCCCCTGCTTCCTCTGCAGGTCCTCCTCCTGCTGCCTCTGTTGCCGTTGCTTTCAATAAGGCTGCATAAAGGCAATAAATAAGGCAATAAAGCAGCAGCGGTCACCACTGCAATCCCTTCCAGTCGCAGGACCATCTGTATAAATGCTGTCTGTGCAGAAATCAGACCCTTTTGTTTCCAACACAAATTAAACTCTAAAACTTTCACCTCAAAAAAAAAAAACAAACCCAAGGTGTGGCTTCCTACTGGGCAGAAACCTTGGAATAGTACTAGTTGGCATGAACCACAATTGTGCCAGGAATTGTGTTGATGATTAATTGGTGTGGATGATCCCTGTGCTCTGGTACTACTTAGTTTACTTTTAGAGCTGGAGCTAGTACAGCCCACCTGTTCCGGCTCTGCAGCAGGACCCTGACTTGCAATAGAGGAGCCACTGGTCTAGATGTCTCAATGGGCTGAATCAGGTTGCCAGTGCCCCTTTATGCGAGGGAAGTCCGTAGATTCTGGATATTTCAGGCATGAACTCACCCAAATAGCTGCAGAAATCTGGGATCTATATTCCAGCTCCTTGTCCAAATCCTTCTCTGATCTGCAAACCTAAGGGTAGGTGAAATTCTCCCCAGGACTCAGCTAGCGTTGACCTGGAGTTGCATTATTTTCAGAATCTCTGTGCTTCAGGCATATTAGAAAAAATGTGGCCAAACAGTTCCACCGGTTTGCAGAACAGGATTCCAGTACCTTGTCTGCTTTGTTTTTGAAAATGCAAGTGCTCTTGACAATATCCTACATAATCTTGTGGGGTTTTCTCCCGCAAGGCAAGGCAAAATGCCAGCTAGAAGCTGAAGAGGAAACTGGCAGTGAAAATATGTCATTGTGTTTCAAAGGGCTCTTCTTACTTTACAGAAAAAAAAAAAAAGAAAAAAAAATCTGCTTGCTTCAGTTGAAAGAGTACATCAAAGGCATTATGCATGCACTTGTATAACCTGCCTTCAAACTCATGCCAGCTTCCCCCTCGATGGAGGATTTCGGAGAGCTCCTGTGATGCAGCGATGTTCCAGCCATGTGCACCCAGCCTGTGCACCCCAGGCTGTTCAGTGCAGTGACTTGAGACAGGCAAAGAGAAGGACTTCTGGGTTCACAACTAAGGCAGGTAGCTTTCACCACTTCAAGACTCCAGTTACTTATTTAGTGTCTTTAATATATATTTTTTATTATTTTATATTTTTTTTTATATTTATATATATTTATATATTATTTTATATATAATAATATTATAATATTAGGTATTATTATATAATAATATATAGTTTTTCTATTATATATAATATATTTTACATATTATAATTTGTATAATATATTAGATAATAATGATTATATATAAATATATAATTATAATAGTATATTTGATTTTTTATATATTTATTTATATATTTTATATATATTTTATATATTTTTATTATAATATATATTAATATATAAAGAATAACAAGCTTGGAAGTTGTTTGGCTAAATTCACGTGCATTTCTGTTAATCTATTTGCCCATTATATTCCTTTTTGAAAAGCAAGATCTTCTCACAATGAAATTCCCTATGCAACTCGTTTTCTGGCACATCTCCACCATGCTCATGTGAATATAGTAGAAAAAAATGAAAATTGGATCTTACATCTGTGCAACTATGCAATCTACAATACCCCGAGGTTAAAAATAGACTGTCCTGGCTGCTCATTGGCTTGTAACAGATAGCATGTCCTTTAGGTTAGAAATTTCAGTGTCGTACAGGATTCAGGAGTATGTGTTGTGTT
Source organism: Numenius arquata (assembly GCF_964106895.1). NCBI lineage: Eukaryota > Metazoa > Chordata > Aves > Charadriiformes > Scolopacidae > Numenius > Numenius arquata. The sequence continues at coordinate 80,083,753 of NC_133577.1, read as the reverse complement.
TGTCATTAATACACATAAAAATAGGATGGAAGTAGGGCAGTTCTACAGTAATTTGAATACTGTGTATTTATGTAGCTATTGAGCCATATCATGGGGGGCATTCACTGGGTCAGTAGCAGATAGGCACATATAATGGGGTCATCTAGACCCTCTGAGACTACCAATTCTAAGGCACAATTCATTTTATTCTAACACAGATGTTTCAAGCACAAGAATGTGCCCAGATCGGCAGTGAATGTAAAAGGAGCCTAAACTGACTGCTCAGAGGCAGCCATTGCAGATTATGTGAGATTAATTCTGCCCTGTGAGACCATCCTGGGTGAAATAGTGAGGTATTTTACCCAAATTACTATTATTAGCTAAATTGACAGTGCTTATTAAAAAAAAAAATTAAAACAAAAAACCCAAAAAAACCCCAAAAAACCCCAAGCATAAAAAACCCAAACCCAAACCAAACAAAAAAAAAACAGTTGGAAAGTGTAACACTGATTCAAGGTAAGACACATTTCCAGAGGACAAGCCTGCTTTGCTTCTACGTAGAGTGGCTCTGGCTCTTGCCAAGTCCAATAAACAGATTTTGGACAACAAGACTAAAAAGCCAAGGAATGGAGAAGACATGGGAATCTTAGACCTGCCCCAGAAGTGCTGATGGATTACTGTCAGGCACTGGTGGTTGTAGCCCACAGTGAATGTTTGAAGAAGTCAGATCTGCATAGGTGACTACTTTGATAGACATGCATGTGCTGTTTTACAATGGTTTCCTCTACATGCCTCTACAGGTATCACTACCAATAAGCCATCACTCTTCAGAAGGCCATCTGCTTTCCATTAGCATGAATTTCTGAAGAAGACTTGCTGGCAGCTGGGCCCACCAGATAATCACAGGGTGTTGGAGCTGGGGCCTGCCCAGAGGTGGGAGAGCCACATTTCTTCCTGGAAAAGTACAAGAATAAGGCCTGAGGCTTGAACTGGGGAAGCGACCTTCTGGGTCACTGAACCTTGTCAGCTGAAGTGCCAGACCTACTGTCACGGCCACGCAGGTATTAATACCTGAGTTACTATCCTGAGACTCACATAGATGTATTCAGTGCTGGCTGAAACGCAAGTCCATCAGTAGTTCTTGTGGGTGAAACTCTCATGAAAATCAGCAGCTGCAGGTCTAGCCTGTCTCAATCTTCTGAGAAGTTGACAGTTTAACAAACATAAAGAAGTATTTGTAACCTTTTAAAAACTTCCTCTAATGTCTTTTATTTTTGCTGGTGACTCCTATTCTGCATCAGGCACACCTTAGCTCTGAAAGTAACTTCTTGTTACTTTCCAGGAATATTAGATTTTGCTCATTCCCTTGGATGATTTTGGAGCGCGTGCATTCCAAGAAATTCCACAACTCTACAACGTGCTATTCATAATGGAAAAAAGATCTTGTGGACTGTTGCTCTCAGAAGTTCACAATATGTAGGAGATGTATTAGGTGAATTTACTAATCATGTCTGGAGAGGTATTTGTGCTCTTAAACAGTTGCATATTGGTGCCAAAGCTCTTTTGCAGCTCTAGACCTCTCCAATCACTTTTAGCTGCACTTTCTCATGGAGATATTTAGGCTTCAAAACACTTAAGCCAAACTTTTCGAATTCAAGTGCCTAAAATAGGCATTCTCTTCCCACATAAAGCAAATGCCAGGAGTCCCTTCTATTCCAGCAGCAGAAGAGCAAGCTTTAAAGCTAACAGATGTCTCTGTAGTTCTCTGACTTCACAGATGTTGGAGCGAGCACGCTCCCCTGCCTGTCCAGATGGCTATCGTGTTAATGGCTTGTTGCCTGCCTGTGGGCAGCTTTTCTGGATGCACCTGGCAATGTTTAACCTGTTGGGTCTGTTCAAAGTTGTGGGTCCCTACGTGCTCCTAATAGTGAACTTCAGCTGTGCTCAAATCAAACTTGTGTCTTGCTGTCTGAACAACCCGCAAGCCTGGTTTCTGAAAGTGGCCTTGAGCTGCCTGTAACAGGCAGGACAGGCAGGCTAGGGAGGGAGAGGCTCCCAAGCCCTGTAAGCTGCAGCCCCAAATGGCTGTGTGGTTCTGGGCTGCTTGTACTGCACCTGTCCAAACCAAAGCTTCATGCAGCTTCTACTCATCTCCAATCTCCCCAGCTGCAATTACCCTCACAGGCAGAAGCTCCCGCAGGCCCTGGAGGCAGCACTGAGCGATGAGCAGTCCATAATCATAGAATCATAGAATGGTTTGGGTTGGAAGCGACCTTAAAGTTTATCTAGTTCCAACCCTCCTGCCATGGACAGGGACACCTCCTGCTAGACCAGGTTGCTCAAAGCCCCATCCAGCCTGGCCTCGAACACTTCCAGGGATGGGGCATCCACAACTTCCCTGGGCAACCTGTTCCAGTGTCTCAGCATCCTCACAGTCAAAAATTACTTCCTAATATCTAACCAAAATCTCTCCTCTTTCAGTTTAAAACTGTTACCCCTCGTCCTATCGCTCCACTCCCTGATAAAGAGTCCCTCCCCATCTCTGCTGTAGGCCTCCTTTAGGCACTGGACGGCTGCTGTAAGGTCTCCCTGGAGCTTTCTCTTCTCCAGGCTGAACAAGCCCAGCACTCTCAGCCTGTCTTCTTATAGGAAAGGTGCTCTGACCATCTTCGTGGCCCTCCTCTGGACCTGCTCCAACAAGTCCATGTGCTTCTTATGTTGGGAGCTCCAGAGCTGGAGGCAGTACTCCAGGTGGGGTTTCACCAGAGGCAGTGGGGCAGAATCACCTCCCTCCACCTGCTGGCCATGCTGCTTCTTCTAATATTAATCATATATCTCACTTCATACCAATAATTTGCCCTTGTGCGAGGATTTAGTTTGCGTGTACTTTGTGTCTGGGATGAGGTTTTTTTTGTGGTCTGGACAAAAGTCCGCACCGACACCGGGGCCTGGCAATGGCCGGTTCGGGCCGAGCCACCAGCGCTGCGCTGAGCACAACATTTTCTCCCCCGCTACCGGCTTCTCTTCCTGGGGCCCCGCTGGGGCCTCCCGCCGCTACCGGGCTACCCCAGCCCTCCGCACTACGGCAGGTGACCTGCTCTACCCTCACGGTACGACCGGGGAAGGTATCGGTCTCGCCCTTCCCCAGACCCCGACTCCAGCTCCCGCTCTGGCCCGCCCCTTCCGCCGGCGGGCCCGCCTCCTTCTCCCGGCAGCCCGCGGCCGGCATGGCGGCGCCCGGGGCCTAGTCCCGCACGTGCGGCCGGTCGGTGTGGGGCTGCGCCGCGCTGGGGGGCCCGGACCGCCCCCACTCCGCCACCGCCGCCATGAAGAACAAGTCCTCAGCCCACAAGTCGGGCAACACGCACCGGGTGAGCGCCCCGGGTCTCCGCGGCCGGGGGAAGGGTTTTTAGGTTTTCGCCGTGGGATGTTCGTTTAATGTTGGTGCCCGGCTCCCGGAGCGGTGCTGGGGCAGGAGGCCTGAGGGCGGGCAGTGTGGCGGGGCGGCGGGGAGCCGCGCCACCCGCGCCCCAGTCCGGCTTCTCCCCCTTTCCCCGGCGCTCCCCGGGCCGAGTCACCGTCCCTGTCACCCCGCAGGCACACCACAGCCTTCCTGTAGAAAACTGACACAATTTAATAAAAAAAAAGTAATACCCAGTGGGGGTATTAGTCACGGCGTTGTTTCAGGGAAAGCAAGAGCCGGGCAGTTTGTTGAAATCCGGGTAGATTTCTCCGCATCTTTTTCATGGTGTTGCAGAGACGTGAGGGCTGTGAGCCTTGGTGGTGCAGAGCAAAGGGGAGAGAGGGTCGGTCCCGCTGCTGGGCATTTTAAGCATCTTTTTTTTTTTTTTCCTTAAAATTCTGGTAGGATTGCTTACAGGTTTGATGTGTGCTCTCTGACAGCCCATCTTTAGAAGTGGGGTTTTTGTTTGCAGTGGGTGTGCTATGGAGAGGGATTTTGAAGGGCCGTTCTGAGAAATGAGCAAGAAACACCTATGTCCTTATGTTTTACAGTTTCTTACCTTTTCGGAGCGCTTAAGCAATATTAATATCGATATTATTCATCGGATTGACAGAACTGGAAGCTACGCTGAGGTGAGAACAGCAGTTGTGATCATTTCCTGAAACCACATCACATGCAGATGCACTCCATGCAAGATTCACTTAAGAAATTTATTCAGGAGGAAATTGGAAAGAAGCTCCTGGAAAAGTTGCCTTTCCTGGAGCCTTATTTTGTGCTTTGTTCCCCTTTACTTTTTGCCCTGCTTCGCAGTATTGCTGTAGAGACTCTCTGACAGCACCACCCCAGTGGCTTCCATTCCATGTGGCTGGTGGGCCTGTGGGTGTGTCTGAGCGTGGAAGATGCTGCCATGGTAGTCAGAGGTCCTAGGTCCGGATCTGCAAAGACTTACAGATGCTGAGTAGTTGCATACACTCACAGCATGTGTACAAAGTGCGTGCACGTGTCTTTATAGATCATAAAGAAAGGTCATCTATATGCGTCCTTTAGATCATCATTGTGAATATAGTGCTTTGTAGGTTATTACCTCCTAGCCTGCTGGATTGTTCTTATGAACTTCCCACTCATTAGCTGTGAGGATGCCAAAGGAACTCCAAAGCATTTGTGCTGGGTGGGCTATGGCTCAGCATCTAAGGCCAGTAAACTGGCCAGAGGTCTAAAGAGCAATTATGTAAACAAATCCTATCAGCAGAAAATATTTTTAAATGTGTTTTGAATATAGAAAGAAATGTCTTGTTTTCAGGGGAATTCCATAGCTACTTTTGAAGTGAAGTAGTCAAGATTTCTTGAAATAGTAAAATATTTAAGGCACTTGGTAGTTTTCTTCATTTGAACCTCTCATCTTTGCAGGCTATATTCATTAGGGCCAGTAGCTATTATTTTATCTTTGTTTTGACAGGAGGTTGAAACCTACTTTTTTGAAGGACTACGGAAATGGAGGGAACTGAACCTCACTCAGCATTTTAGTATGTCATTTTTATTCATGTTTTCTGCTTTCCTTTAACTGTTAAGATTTTCGTAAAATAAACATTTCTTTTGCATCCAGAGCCCAATAGGAGCTTTTCTATTGACTGGTTTTTGGATGGGCTTTGGAGACCTGTTGCTCTTTAACATTCTACGTATTTGCCAGGAACTGGACTAGTTTTCAGAGTTCTTCTCTTGTGCTTCAAACAGTGCAATTCTACAATGAAGTGGTCAACAAATGCCAGTCCTTCAACCAGCTGGTCCATTACCAGAGTGCCATTGTGCAGAGCTTGAAGACCCATTTGCAGGTCAAAGGCAGTCTCGCTTATCAACCCCTATTAGAGTAAGTATATGGTGACAAAATGTAGTCTGAAGCCTTGACAGTATTACAAGTAAGCATGAGTCCTGTTGTGAGTGTTTTGTTTTTTTTTTATTGTGCCTGAGGAAGATACAGCAATGCGATGCCCAAAATGGTCATATTTCCCTGGTAGAGCTTTATGGTTCTAAGTCTTCCAAAAAAGAAACTATGACAAGGCAAGCAAATTAGACTGAGTGTTACTGAGTGTCAGACAGAATATTAATGTGCTTTGTTTGTTGTTAATGATTTATGTTTTCTTGTTTACTGTTATCTGCTTGATTTTTTTTTTTAATCATAAGATTCTTGCCATCCACAGCTGCCTAATAGGTGATATTTAAATAAAAGTGAGAAGTAAAGGTGATGCTGTCTTTCTTTCTGAAGAGACTGTGCTGGATTATGCAGTGTTTGACTAGGTTTTTATTGGTTTGGTTTTGAAATGTACTAACTACTAACAACTAAATGTACTAACACTGATGTATTTTCTGAAACACAGTCTAGTAGTGCAGCTGGCTCGAGATCTTCAGACTGATTTCTATCCCCACTTTCATGACTTTTTCCTGGCCATCACCAAGTTACTGGATACACAGGACACAGAGCTGCTGGAATGGGCTTTTACCGCTCTTTCCTACCTCTACAAATACTTGTGGAGATTGATGGTGAAGGACATACAGAACATATACAGGTAAAAGTGTTTAATGTTTGTCTTGATCAGCAGCTATTAAATGCTATAGGAATATAAATGCCACACAAATACATGACGTAATGCTTCAGTTATACTTGGTAGCATGCTTTGCCTGCTTTCTGAGAGACTCTGAGCTGTGTTATCATATGCAGCTTCTTTAAGATTCTACTGACTTTCATGGGCTACTGTATTAGAAGGGGGATGTGGGTGGGCTGGGCTGCACTGCAGATTTGGGATTTCGGTCCCCTTTTCCCCTGAGGTGATAGGGGAGGAAGCATCTACCTCAGCTGGGTCAACAAAGCTCTGAAAGACACTGGATTGTCAGAGTCATATTGGAGAGGTGTGAACGAAATCTAAATTCAACATGGGTCACTTGAGTATCTGTCAAGTACCTCAGTCATAGTTGTATCATTTCTGTCTTTCCCAGTTGTAGACACCTAGACTTACGACATCAAATGGATTCCTTTGAGACTTTAATTGTTCCTTTTCCAGTATTTTCCCCTTTATGTTTCTTCCTTCTTCTTGTGTGCTTAGTGAGAGGGCAGATGAGGTATGTGCAGTTTTGTGTGCTTTGAAACTCCTTCCTGCAGGATGCTGTGGATGTGGAAGGCTGGCATAGGTTCATAGGGAGAGTGGCCAAGTTGGAGGGAGTTACCAAATGCACAGGAGCAGCTTCTGGCTTTGGGAGTCCCTGAAGGATTTTGTATGTGCTTGGCCCGTTTTTAAACCTTTCCCAGGCATCTGCTTCTGGCTGCGGCTGTAGACTGAATACTGGGCTGGATGGACCTGACCCAGTGTGACTGCTTGTTCAATCTTACACTGCTGTGGTAACAGGGCTCTTCTTTTTATCATAGCCCCTGGGTCCGTGTTGGTTGCTCCTAATTTCAGTTTGGAACAGATGGAGCAAAAGAGGGGTTACAGATTTCCTCCCCCAACCCAGCAAAAGCTGTTGGGCATATTGAAGACATCTGCTTTGCTGTGAATCTGAGGCACCACTCCCTCTGCACTGAACATGTGCTGAGCCACCTGCAACTGTTACTGATATTTATCAGAGAACTGCAAATATTTATCACCTCTATAAATTGTATCTTTAGAAACTTTTAAGTACACAGGAGAGCATGTTGGCTCAACTGAAGTACAAATCTAGCTTATCAAATCAATTTTGGTTTCACTTTGCTGCTGCTGCGTATATATATTGAAAAAGCTTGATGCTGCAGCTGAATCTGTGTTGATCCAGAGATTTTAGAGGTATTTCTGAATGCAGCTTAATTTGCCTGGCATAGTCATTTAACCTTTGCAAAAATCTGTTCTTTATCCACGGAGAGAGGGAAGGAATCAAGTTGAGGAGTGTATTTACCCTCTCTAGGAGGACAGATTCTTAGTGTTTGTAAAAAGTGGCAATGTAAACTGAAAACGTAAGTTTTAAAATCAATTGGTGGCCATTCTTGCATTGCCGTTAAGACAGTGGATTGTTTTGTGTCTTTGTAGCCTGTACAGCACCCTGCTGGCTCACCACAAACTTCACATCAGAAACTTTGCTGCTGAAAGTTTTGTCTTTCTATTGAGAAAGGTAAGAGATGTGTTTGTATTTTGACACTATCTCCATTCTGTGGTGCCTCTTGGATTCAATGTGTAATAATAGGTTTTCTCCAAAGAAGGGTTAATGAGGCCTGAACTGGCATTCAGCATGTCCTGAGCTGTCATTTTTAGTGTATGTTTTACTGAGAATGTCGTGCACTTCATAACAACAGTGGCAAATAGAGGCCTTAGCACACTCTGTTTTAAGAGCAGTGTCTGTGGTTGGTTTATCTAAAATGACTAGAAAAGGTAAGATAATCTTGCAGAAGGGGGGCTTTCATTTTTAAGTGCACATTTGCTCACTGGCTTTTTCACTAATGCTTTAAGGCCTTTGTAGAACTGAAATTCTTATGACAACCTTTTTGCACTCCTGAAAATCAGAGTATATAATGTTCCCAGGCTGATCAATCAAGATCAGACAGCAGCCTCTCATGGAGTAACGCAAGAGAGTGGTAGTTGTTGTTTTTTTTTTAGTCAAAGTATACAAAAGCTAGGATTTCTAAGTTGAGAGACCTTAATAAAGCACATTTGTTTGATTGTCTGTGTTCAGAAATTGCTGAACTTCAAGTCAAATCCTCAGAAAAGGAGGGGTTTAAAATCTTGGGCCAGGAGTCCTTGCGGTATTCCTAAGTGCGGTTATAGTTTTGGATGACAGGATTCTGTGTTCAGTTTGTACTTTCTTCTCTGTTCAGTTGGGACCAGTTTAATGGTGCATTTATGCACATGTTTAACTCTAAAATCATAACAATCAAAAGCACATATTTCAGCTGCAGTGACCTCGGTAGACCTATGTACATCTTGGGGGAGGTAGCAAGGGGGGCTGTAGTGACTGAGTAGCTGATTGTTTTTCTCCTTTCAATTTCCTTGTGTGGTTGCAGAAATAATTAGTTTGAACTGTTAGGGGAAGGCAGGTCTAGGAGAATAACATGGTGCTGTGGAGCCATTTAATTGCTTCTATGCATCTGGCAGCTCTGAGTAGAAGATAATTTTTTTTTTTTTTTCTCCTTATGTTTTGTAGGTTTCTGATAAAAACACAATCTTCAATTTAATGCTTCGTGACCTGGGGGAACACCCTGAGAAGGTGGAAGGTGTAGGACGGCTATTTTTTGAGATGTGCAAGGGTGTTCGAAACATGTTCCACTCTTGTGCAGAGACGGTAAAGACAAGAAAAGATTGCTGGTTTAAATGTTGCTGTAATGGAGCCTTAGGCAGCGCTCAGTGAAATGATTTGAGTGTTGTCCGGTTGACCTCAGTGGATCCTTGGTGATAAGCATGCTGTTCATTACTTAATAAGATCGGAAAGCCTTCTTCTAAGAATATTCTTTAAGAACAGAAGGTTGTTTTTAGGAATTCCTATGCAATATTCCTAATATTCGTATATATTAAAATAGTACTGCTTGCAGATACTTCACATTTTAAGTGATAGCCTTTTTGTGGTTGTTTTTTTCCCTGTAGTCATTTTAGAAAGAATCGCGATCACTGAAATATTTTAGCAGTATATGGCTAATTAGTATATTAGGATTACTAGATTTATTTTCTGAGTATAAGGATGTGATGTGCTTTTTTCCTGTGCAGGCTATGAAGTTAATTCTCTTAAAGCTGGGGCCTATTACTGAAGAAGAAACTGAACTACCGTGGGTAACTGTAGGAAAAGCTTTTGAGCAGATGATCAGATCAGCTGCACTCCATATCCATAAGGAGCATTTTGACATTGTCTTCAAGTGCTTGGAGGTACACTGATTTATTTATTTATTTGTTTGTTTGTTTATTTATTGTATTTATGAAAGAGTGAAAAAAGCTCTGTGCATTTACCAAGAAAAGTGTTTGTGTCATATTGGACCAGAATTAATTTTTTTTTTCTGCTTTGGAATCATTAAGTACATTGTCATGTGTATGACACTTTTGCACCCTCTTTTGCAAGTACACATGAACTTTAAAGTAGTCTTTCAGCATCGCTAAATAGTTGTATTTGTTCCTTCTTGGAACTGCCACCCTGTGAAAATCCCATCCCGTTCCTTCTACCTCACCCAGTATGAAAGCAGTTACTGTCTTAAGTGTCATTAGCTACAGAATAGTTTGCCATTGGATGTTTTGTATCTCTGGCATCTGAGTCAGCATCTGCACTTGTGATGAAATCTTGGAAATTGGTGATGTAATTCCCTTTATTTTTAACAAGGATTGATTTTTCCCCTGGGAACCAGTGGGTGCTTGGGGGTATCTTGCTGAGAGGGGAATATTCTCGTAGTCTATGATAGCTCTCTAAATTGGGTTCAATTTATAGGATAAAGCATAGGAATTCATATTCCCTGGACAGAAAGGGACAGTAACAGGAGTGATTCAGAGCAGCTCCATTATCTGTATAATGTAGATGATATGAGTAATCTCTCAGCATCCACATTAGCATAATGATGCATAAAGTGTAAAAGTACTTACGTTCTGATAATTCCAGTGGAAGCTGGGTGCTTCCATACCATTGTGGGTCTGGGACCAAATACTTACTTCTCTTCCTCTTTCCTATTTTGTATGTCGCACGTTGGCCTTTCAGGAGGCCCTCATCTTGGGAGGTATTTGTGTTTCTGTCCAAGGAATCTGGGATGTGTGTTTTTACGTAGCAGGAATCACAGAGTGTTTCTGCAAGGGTTAGTTTGTTGAACATGAACAAGAGGGTCAACAATAGTTTGTTGGGCCGATGAGATGTTGATTCTTTAGAATGCCGTTCAAATAGCACTAAGTGAAACAAGGTCTGATGATTTATCTGAAACATTTTGCTTTCCTTTTTCATTTAAACAGGAGTCACTCTTAGACTTGCAGAGGAAAATAACTAAGGCCAACTGCTGTATAGCTTCAGAGCAGATGGAAAGGGTTCTGCAAGCATACCTAATCCTGGTGGAACATGCGCATGGATCCAAAATCTCAGTGCCTGAAGATGTCTGTCGGGTAGGTCAGACCACACTTTGGTTGAAGTGCCAGAGAAGTATCAATTGAATATGGGAGAAGTATAGTGAGCTGAATCACTCGTACACATTTCTGATGCATCAGTGGGCTTGGGATTTGAGTTGAGTGAACAGAGGCATTTATTGTGGGTATTGGTACCTCTCTGATCCCATGAGATTTTACTTCCAGACTGTAATGCTGGTGTAGTTCTCTTTTAAATGAGCATGGGAAAAAGCAGGCTGCTGCTGCTGCTACAGACCATGCCGAGCTGTACTTCCTGCCGCTGTGGAGGAGACCTAGACCCCCATATCAATGGTAGAGCAGTTCTACCAGATTTACATACGTTTGACTCTGGTTCAAATGTAGGTTTAGTGCTTTCAAACTTTTAACAGGACTATTAGGATTCATTTCTGTGGGCTGAAGCTTAGAACACCATGCCCTCCTGCTTCAGGGACTGTCCAGATCATTCAGACCAGACAATCACTATCTTTATAGACAACTGTAATTTCTCCCTCTTTAATTTCAGATTTTATTAAAAATGTTGCAAACACCAGATCTCTCGTCATCTTGCTGCAAGACCCTGCTGAACACCATTTCTGCATTCCTATTGGCTGAGAATGTTCTCTTGCCTGATTCTTTGACCAAAGAAGCTATTGAGAAGGTAACAAAGACTGCTGCATATAGCAGAAATCCCAGAGTTCAAGTTCCCTAGAGCAGGCTGATTTCAGGACATTGCACTTCAGGCTAGGAAATAGACTACGAGGTTCCCTTTAGACTTTTTGCACAGGTAGGGGAGAAGCTGCCCAGTGCCTTAAATCGTATGTGCTGTGGTCTTGGGACTCCTTGACAGTCTCACGCAGACTGTCAGTGTAGCAATGCCATCATGGCAGACATCTTTGCAATGAAAACCAGGGTCTGTTTCAAACAGCTACAGCCTCTGTAGAGAAAGAAGGGAGAACAGAGAAGGGATGTGTTCTGCCTTAGATTATAAACCAGGTCAGTGAGTTGGACTTAGTGAAAAAAGTACATTTTTCACTAAACTGCCAAACATGTAGTCAGCATGTATTAGCTTTGTGAACAAGGTTCAGGCAAGTGCAGTTTGATTTAGAAAGTACAGGGGTAGGCATATTTCAGTACTGGTATTGCTCCTGAAGCATTGACAGGATTAGCTGGATACATTCTTATCAAATGCAGTGTTGCAAAGATTAATAGAAGATGCTACTGTGGAGTCTAATTCTTCAGTTTTCCTGTTACTGTGCATTATAATTTTTCAGTTTACAGTGTGGACCATAGTTGTACTGTGTATGTAAAAAAAAATTTGAAAATTAAGATGTCATGTTCTAATACAATGGGAAAACAAGGCTGTTGCAATTGTTCAACAAAAGATCAAATTTTGTCTGGTCTTCAGTGTTGGCTTGTGTTGAAGTAAGATTGGTTCTGCCTGTGTAGCGAGTCCAGTTTTGCTCAGGAGATGTTGCACATCTCAGCATTGAGGAGCACTGATCCTGGGTATCACAAAGGAATGTTCCTATCTTGGGTCTTTCAGAAGTACACAGGTTGGCTCTGCCCATGAGGTAGTAAACTTTCTGCAACCTGCTATACAGGAAAAATGCTGAGTTGAAAGACCTTTTGGGCCTGAGCTGTTTCCTGCCAGTTGGTATGTCTGTGCTGCAGTCCTAGAACTTTCGGCTTACATTTTCCACATCACACTAAAGAGATACCTAAGCTGTCTTTGCACAGAGCCAGCTTGGATCCAGCAGGGTTTGTTAAAAAGGACTGTGTCAGCAGGGCTTGTTAAAAAGGGCTGTGCTTTTCTGTACCTGAATTGTCACTGGAAACAATATTACTGTGTGTACCTGAACTAATAAGCCCTGCTAGCTGTGAACAGAGAGCCAGGCTGGGTGTCTCAGAAAATGTAAAAAAATGTCCCGTGGATAATGGAGAGTTGACTATGAAATGTCTCTTGTTAATGTGTTCCTGTCAACCTTTCATTTGCATCTTGCAGATATTTGCAAGTGGATTTGAACGGCGCTTTCTTTTGGACTTCTCTGAAGCGATGTTCACAATGAAGCAATTTGAGAAGGCAGGTGGAAGCTTTTGTACATTTCGTTTATTTTTATTGCCAAAGGAGGGAATCCCTAGTATATTCACCTGCCTTATTTGCTGAAGCATTTTTGTGTATTGACCTGACATTTATATAAACTTCTGGCATGATCTGGTGAGAATGAAAGAGGTTATTTATGCCATTGTGTTGAAGGTGTTAGAGAAGGTGACAGGTATCTGTGCTCAAAAAAAGAAGTTTGTCTGTTAGGAATTAAAGGGGTGGGCTGAAGATGAAGAGAAGGGGTTCTGGAGAAAGTAAGCAGGAGCGAAGAGCCTGGAACAGATGATCTGTGAGGAATCAGATTAAGTAAATGGAGTGGGAGATGAAAGTAAAGCTGTGGATCTGGAATGTCTTGATGAGACTAGATTTGGAGAAAACTGAATTTTTACATCAAATCACTGTCCCTGCTGGGGTAAAACAATGCCCGTGTGCTGGTGACTGGGGACACCAGGACTGGTAAGTCTGGTGTTTTGTTGGCTCATTTATGAGTGTTTGGATTCCTCTGTGGCTGGTGTTATGTGGAGTTTTTTGTGGATTTGATCATGGTTAAAGAGACTTGCCAATCCTTGACTTTATTTTATTTTATTCTATTTTATTTTTTCCCTCCTCTTCAGCATTTTCTTCCATGCTTTCTGGAGTACATTGAGCATTGCTTCTCTGGCACAGACGCCATCACAAAGGATGAGGCAATGGCAGTTCTGGCTAAACTCATTCTGGTGAAAGCAGAGCCTCCTACAATTGGTTCAATGGCATTTGAAAAGTATCCTCTCATTTTCACTGAATCGCCTGTCAGGTGAGACTTTTCAAGTTTACCAAACGCTAGATGTGTCTGCATGGCCTGAAGGCAGTGCAAAGCTACATAAAAGTTGCCCCCCCAGTGTTTGCTGGAGTTGTGTTGCTGGCAGGTTTGCAAACCAAGTGATACGGTAGGATCCAACTTTTCTTTCTGAGATTATTTGAGAAGAGATACTGCTCTGGAAAGGTTCTCTTTGATGTAAAAAGACTAGTGAGTGTTGCAGTAGGTGTGTGATGGGGATTTGTTAACTTGAGTGGTCAATCTTTGTAGTGAGTTCTGCAATCCAGGTTGTCATCATTACTAACATCCTGCCTGTGCATCTTCTTTTTTGCCTGTATGCATACATCTTGCCCAGGATCTTTCTTGGCAGCAGTGCTACAGTCTTACCATTGAGCACGGTTGGGTGCCAAAGGGCAGGTAATTAATCCAGATACAGCGACTATGCTGGCACGGCTTGACTGCTTCTAGTTGCAAAGACAGCTTGGTTGCAATGAAATGGTTGCTTTTTTCCCCTGGAGCCTCTTTGGAAAGATTTGGCGTAACCACTGTTGAGCACAGAATGACTGTTACTAATTTACTGGTACTGATTGTTCTAATCACTCTAGCTTAGATAATTCAAAACTTTCACCTGCCATGTGGTGACTTGTGTTGCCTTTTCTATAAGGTTTTATCTTTCCTGAAAGCAATCCACTCTGAGGGTTTTTCCTATTTTTATTTAATAGAGTGGAGGTATTGGGGATTAGAGAACAGAAGGTTGAGTCAAAAAAATTTAATTTGTTTTTTTTCCCTTGTTTTCTTTCTTCATCTCTCTTGATTTTCCATGGTATGGAGTACATAGCTGAGACGCTCTTGGTCCTACGTGGGAATTTTTGTGCTCCTGTGATCTCAGTGGTAGAAATTAGGGCTGGGGGACATCTCAAGAGTTGTGTACCCCATCTCCTACTTAGGATGGAATTAGCAAGTCCTGAACCAGTCCTGAAAGATGTCTGACCAAGTTGTTATTAAATATTCAAATTCTGGAGATTCCTAAGCTGCCCCTGGCAGTCTGTGCCAGTACTTTCCTGTCTTTATGGTTACGAAGGTGTTTGGGGTTTTTTGGTTGGTTTTTTTTTTCCCCAGTCTGTAATGAACTAGACTTCCTTTATTGCAGTTTAAATCCATTGCTGCTTATCTTATCTGCAGGGAACATAAAGAGCAGATTATTTCTTACTTCTTGCATCCAGCTTTTACAAACAGGGTTTGATCATCAGAAACATCTGAAATCTTTGGACCAACAATCTTAATTTATAAGAATCATAGAATAGTTGGGGTTGGAAGGGACCTTTAAAGATCATCTAGTCTAACCCCTCCTGCAATGAGCATTCCTTGAGGTTTATCTCATAAATTTTCTTTCTAATGATTCATGATGCTGTCTTTTTGCTAGCTTCTGTATTTCTTGAAGGGTGGAGCCTATGCAGGCTTCTAACTGTGATCTTGCAAGCACTGGGTGGAATGGAAAGATTGCTGTCCATGGGGTGCGAAATACTCCTGTTCATATGTTCCAGCATGTTGTCAGCCCTTTCTGCCTGCAAAAAGGCTTGTTGATTTGTCTCAGCTTGTGATTCCTTTTCAGTCCCCAAACTTTTAGCTCACTGGTTGTTTTCTGTCATCCATTAGTCTGTCTATGTCCGTGTGATCATGGTTTATTAACAGTAATCACAACGATGACTCTGAGGTGCTCATAGAGGCCTTATGTCCTAATCATGAGGGTGCCCAACTGAGAACTGTTGTCTTTCCTTTTGGAAGTACTATTTGAACTTGAAATAAAGACCTGATGTTGTGGGCCATGTTTTGTGCTCCTCAGCATGGCTAGATGATGTTTTGTGCTGTGGAGGACATTAAAGAGACAATAATCCCTTGGGTTGTCCAAGTCCTTTTTTCTGGAAGTAACAAACATAATTTTGAGTATCATGGGGAAAAAAGGAACAATCTCTGATATGCAGTGGTGGTTACTAAAAAGCTTGGTTTTATTTTTAGCTCTAATACAAGGCAACAAACAAGCAAAAGACAAGGAGGAAAAGCAGAAGTACCTGTGTTGGATCATGTACTGTCTTTAATCCATTTACCGGAGAAGGAAGACATCACTGACCTTTCACAGCCTTGGGTTGCCTTGATTGTACTGCCACATATTAGGTAAGGGATATTCTAAGGTACTATTGTCACCTATTTTTATGGTACTGTCTAGTTCACTATCTGTCAGAAATCATTTTACTTAAGGGAAGGGCAATAATTACTAACTCTAGTTTGGGGAAACTGGGGTTAGAAAGTGAAAAAAATACTGTGTGGAAATACCATGAGTCAATAGTTATATCAGCTAGAATATCAGTTTCTTGATGGCCTGCTTGACACATTTCAGTTTCTGTGTTTTGAGCACTGTCCTCTCTAGAGGAGTAGACAGTATTTTTTTTTTCCAATAAATATGATGATCTTGTATGGAAGGAATAGTTGGAAAGAAGGTGCAGTGAATGCTACGATTTAAGTTGTGAATTGGAAATAGCATAAATGGTTCGCCGCTGGTTTCAAACTTGGGGTGAGCTATCTAATATAATACAAGACAGATGTGCAAGAAAGCTTTTATATGTGTGTGGGTGTCAGTGTAACAGTGATAAAAGTCTTCCCATTTATTTTGGACAGACCAATGGACAAAGAAAACATTCTGCCCCATGTGACAAGTTTTATAGACTCTCTCTTCACAGCCATTGAGAAAGGAAGCCTCTGCAAAGGTCAGTTATGGTTATTGCCTGTTTATTTGCTTTTTGTTGATACATAAAAAAAATTATAAAGCCATTTTTCTGATGACACAAAGCATGAAAATGAGTAGCAGTAGCATTGTACCCAAATTTATTGACCAGCTCAAGTAAAACTAGAAAAGCAAAGCTTGGGGAAAACACCCTCCAGGAAGTGATTCTGCATATACTGTTGATAATAACAATGGGGCAGCAGATGTTCTGCAAAGTGGAGGATGGATATAATTGGGAAGGAGAAGAAGAAAGTGAGAAAAAAGAGGATGAAAATCAATCTAAACCAGATCCAGGCTGAAGCAGTTGAGTGGAGGAGAGTCTATTGACTCACAAGCTCCAATTAGACTATTTCAAACCTATAGTGTGAAGTTTGGGACATTACCATCTCTGACCCAAGTGACAGCACCAGTTCTAAAATGCTGCATCTTTCTTCCAGGCCTGGGTGGTGACTCATTGTCTTCCCTCTCTGGGGGGAAAAAAAAAAAAAAAGTTCAACCTTAGTTTTCATTGGGCAGGGCAGTTGTTAACTCAGTCAGATTGCAAGGATTTGGCCTTGTGCCAAATATAAGCAAGTATTGGAATGCCCCAGGTTCAGTGTTCGTTGTTCCTTGGTTTGAAAGTGCTTGTCTAGAGTCTGACCTTTTTCCTTTATTATCCCTTTATTAACATTCCTAAAGGTATCCGCCAATTGGCTTTTGCTTTTTCTTCTCTACTTTTTGTCAAGCATGTTCCTTTTGGGTTTAGCTGCTTCTTCTATCCTGTTTGTAGGGTTTGCATGCTGCTGTGATTATTTTAGTGGCAATGTACTTATTCTGAAAAAGGAATACCCAAACCTTTTTTCCTTGGGTCTCTGGTGGCAGCAGTTGCTGCTCTGCAGCAGCTTTGTGTGTGTGCAGGAGGCAAGTTGCTATTTTTCCTTTTGCCCATAAGAGAAAAGAAAGCAAATGCCGTCTCAGTCCTACACTTCTGCCTCCTGTTGCTCCATTCTTTGCTTGATTCTCCTCACTCTCCTCCCAGACTAGGGTTCCTGGACACTTTCTTCATCCTCCGCCATTCTTTCCAGCTCCATAATCTCTACAATTCCTCCTTACTGCCTCTCCTTATTGCCGGTGCACAGCACGCCCCAGCACGGTGCACCCTTTTTGAACCTGCATGGCCTCTGTAGCCTGAGGCAAAGTGCGAGTCCCAGAACAGGGTGTTTTTCTACAGTTCCTGCAGGAGTACAGGGAAGCTGGGACAGAGCAACAGCAAATTACCCCTGGCAGCTCTTTAGGGGCAACTGCCTGTCTGGAAGTGCTTACCCTCTTGATCATATAGTTACATCCACAGTGAGATGGGAGCTGCTGTCTTTGCCCAATACAGGCATACTACTACCAAATGGCATGCAGATTACAGTTTGGGAACCTGTGCCCTTACACTATAGATGCAGAAAGCTTCATCCTGCCATTACTTACTGTTTCTTCTCCTCTCTGAGAAGCTCCTTGTGGAGGTTAATGGTGAGCAGGATTCAGCACGCACCTGGGGTATTAGGCAACTTGGAATAAAGGGGTATTTTCAAAGGAAAAAGTGGGAAATGAATGCTCACTTCCCCTTCTTTACCTTGGCAGCTGGCAGTATGCAAGAAAATTATATCCTTTAAAAACGTTCTTCAGTTTGCCTGGCTTAGGAACAGTGTTTCTTCTGCTTGGAAACAGATGAAGGAGAGAGAAATTTTCGTATATTTTTTTAAACAACTCACTTTCGAACTTAGGAGTGGCAGGGGAAAGGAATTGCCATTCCCTATTCTTTCCTGGAAAGGCTTTGACTCTCCTGTGCTTCTGGGAAACCCTCCATCTCTAAAGGAGGCTGAGAGGTTTAGGAAGGAGATGTGATTGCTGCAACAAATTAAGTCAAAAACTTTCCACTCACTAACAGATATTCAGCCTTTAAGTACATGGCTTTCAAGATCTCATACAGTAGTGCATTGCCGAAGGGTCAAAGCTTATAGACACCTGTGTGGTAGCATCAGTACATAAGTTTGCTTCTGTTTTCCTGCATTTGTATCAATTTGGGCAACATTTCTTCATTTCTGAGTGCCATTTGTAGCATAGAGCTGTCTGAGACTCCTGCAGCAGTTCTTAGCTCCCGGTCTCTGCTCCCTGTGTACGTGGGTGTGTTGGAAACAGAGGCAAACTGGGAGCTGCTCACAGCTTTCAGTGGTGGCTTGCTGGAGTAGACATCTACTTTGACAGCCAGAGGAGCATTTCCTTTATGGGTTATGATGATGATGATGATTAGAAAATGCACGTGCCAGCTCTGGGACCCTTATGTTACCCTGTTTCTGTGACTCCAGCCATTTCAGGATGGGTACGCACCATACAAACCCAAGTCATTGAGAGCTGAGTAAATATACAGGCTGTTCTTGTTCTCTCTCTGCTTCAGGAAGCCTGTTTGTGGTCTGCCAAGCTGTGAGTACTCTTCTTAGTTTGGCGGAGTCTTCTGAAATACTACATTTGTTACCTGTGGAGCGTGTCAAGAGCTTGGTGGCGTAAGTAAACTCTACCTGTTACGTGATCCTTTGTGATTCTTCTTGGTAGAGCAAAGAGGTGGCTTTGCCTTTGTGCAGGGGCTTGTTAAATGCCTCTCTGTGTGTTGACTGTTCTGTTAGGCCAGCACGTTGCTTCAGTACTGTGGTTGTGTAAGGTAGCAGTGTTGTAGGCTCTGTTTGTTTGGAAAAGCAGGTAGATGTAGTGTCTTTTCAGTGATATTTTCTCTGCAAACTGAAGCTTTCTTAGACAGCTGCAGGGTAGTGTGTCAAGTAAGTTTTACCTACGAGTGCTATGCTTATAACTGTGTCTTGTTATAATGATAAAAGAGACAGGAACAGTGCTTTCTGAGTTATGTCAGAAACCTGAACTTCTGCAGTCTGCTGGTGGTGTTGGGAATCCTCCATGTCCTTACATACTCGTGTGTGTGCTTGCTCCACAGTGGGAGGAGGTTTTGTATGCTCCATTTTATTTATTGTGGCTCTATTATACTATAATTAGCACACATAACCGAGTGATGGAAGGATCAAGGGAGACCATTGATCTCTCTCCAGCAAATGCTGCGGAACTTGCCACCTCCCATCACTGTTGGGCTGGAGCATGTCCAAGTCTTTGGTGGCTTGAACTTCAAAACATCCTGCTAGGTTAGGAAATCATGGTGCCCATGTCTGAGGCATGATGGATATAAAACAGCTTGCCCAGATCAGGCAGGAAGTCTTGGCAGGGAGCTTCAGTCTAGTGTTTTTCTGCCCGCTTTGGGCTGGGGGTGTGAAACCCACTTGGAGCAAGGGCTATAAGGTAGCAGAAGGAGGCTTCCCTGGGTGCCGGCAGGACTCCTGGTGTCTCACCTAAGCCTAAATTATTTCTTTTCTGTTGAAATTGAACACTTGACTGGGCACCCGTGCAGTAGCAGCAGCCCCTGACTGACCTATGCAGATTTGTTTTCTGCAGCTGTGTGTGTGTGTGGGTCCAGTCCACTAACTCCAGCCTGACAAGCCTGATTAATGCAAAGGAGGAATCTCATGCCTTCTGGGCTGTCATAGGTGATTGGGCTTTGAGGCTGCAAGCCAGCGTGCTGGTGAAGTCTGACTTCACTGGCCTGCCAGTGCCAGAAGAGTCTGAAGTCCTGTGGAATTTTCCCTGGGTATTGTTATCATCACTACTGCCTTATTTTCAAATATTATTATTGTAGTGCTCTCTGTATGCTAATAACACACTCTGTTGTTTTAGCACTTTCCCTTCGGACCCCTCTGCGTTGCTGCTAGCTGATCTCTATTACACGAGGTTGGCATTGTGTGGATGCCAGGATCCCCTTTCCCAAGGGAACCTGATGGACTTGTTTGAGAAGTTGCAACCTAATATTTCCACCGGTGTTTCCAAGGTAATCTACTTTCTTGAGCATGGGCAAGATGATTTGTATTTTAGCAACGCAATTTAAGTAAACTGAGTTAAATGACAAAGGCTAAAGGCGAAACAGGAGACTAAGTAAAGCAATTACTTCTGTAGTATCTGTTTAGGACTGTGTCCATTTCTAAGAGGCTGTTGTGGGGCATGAGTTAACAGAGGTTAACTTTTAGCCCTAGGGTGCTTGCCTCTTCCCTAGAGGTGAACTGGAGCAGGACCCTAATGTATTCATTTTGAATTGCCTGCTAGACTACAGGAGCTCATCTGTTTCTCAGTTCCAGGAGGAGCCTGGTGAGATCGACCGCCTGTGCAAAGCATTAACCTCTGTGTAGGTGTGTATGTGTCTGTGTATGTAGCCTGCATTCTCTGGCATGCTTCTAACATGTTTCCTCTTTGGATAGGTCCGACTGTTGACTATCCGAATTCTAAACCGTTTTGAGAATCCACCTTCTACACAGATTGAGGTAGGGCTAAAATGTTTCATTTAACATTTCAAAACCATTTGTGTTTGATATTGTGTGTGAACTGTTTTCCACTTTGCAGAAACAGAGCATGTGTCTGGTAGGTTTTTTTGTGCTTTCATATTCCAATTCTGTCTCTTTGTCCCCCTGCCTCCTGATGTTTTCAGGTGTGTGAGTTTTGATGCATAAGTGGTGGAAAACAGAGCAAGTCCCTTGACTTTGTTCTTTGCTCCAAAATGGCTGGGACTCTGTAGTTTTGTTGAAATTCCTTTCAATGAGAAAAGGATACTCTAACAAAATGCATGTCACTCATTTGTTCAGGGTGATGGCACAGGGGAAATCCAGCCAGTGTTTGCCATATTGCTCCAAGCAGAACTTGTGCCAGCAACAGTGAATGATTACAGAGAGAAACTTCTCCATTTGAGGAAACTAAGATATGATGTCGTGCAGTCTGCAATACCAAGTGCATCTTTGCAGGAGGTAAGTAGTTGTTATCAAAAAGCAGTTGTCACATTCCTTTATTCCAGTTGTCCTTGGAACTATTGTGTTCTCTTGGATATTCAGTAGAACAGTGGTATCTAGATAAATGACCAACACCCAGATTAATCAGGTTTTGGTATCATGGCAAGGAAGGCAAATGATTCCAGAGAGAAGTGAGTCATGAGCAAATTTAAAATCATGACCTTGCCATACTCTCAGCATGGTTGAACGTTGGTAGGACTCCTGTTGGGCACTGGAGAGCCTTGCCTCCAGATCTTGCTGCAGGTTGAAAATCTAGGATGCATATGACTGTTGAATCTCCTCTGCTGCTGAGCTAAAGGGGACCTCACATTCTAGATGCTGGAAGGGTCACAATTTTACTAATTAAATGATCATGGATTTGGTGGGAGTTTTTTTTTTTTTTTAATTATTTTTCTGGCTGTTGCTGTACCTGTATAATTTTTTTTACTTTGAGTTGTAAGCTCCTGTGAGGAAGGGTTGTAGGTCAGTAGGTCAGCAAGGAGCCAGACCAGAGGATATACTTCCAGACCTAGTATGATGAGGACTCCTCAGGGCAATCTTTCCTCTTTCTGAGTCCCCTAATGCTGCTCTGGCAGCCCTGAAGTTCAAGAGGGGGCAGGCAATCCAGGTCTGCTGTGCTGAACTGGTTTTTGCACATTCATGGTATGTATGGTATAGTGACTAGATTTCAGTGCAGCTTACAGTAAATGGGCACTTGATTCCCTCATGCAGCTATGAGACATGGAATGATGGTGTGTGACTTGCTTCGTTACTTCTAGTACTTCTGAGAACTTCTTTGATCAAAGTTTCCTCTTTGAGAGGAAAAGGGCTAGAAGAGGTTTTTTGGTCTTTAACTATTGTTTTTTACATCTCAACAAGATGGTAAAGATGGTATTGTATGCTATTCTAGGTGCCTCTTCGGTATTTATTGGGAATGCTTTATATTAACTTCAGCCCTCTCTGGGATCCTGTAATTGAACTCATAAAGTGAGTATATGCTGTTGGATGCTGCAATCTGTGGTTGTCTTACAGAACGTTCCTCCCATTGTTCTGTGAACAAAAGCTGAGGTAAAAATGTCCAATTTGGAGACATCTGTGCGTGAGAACCTTCATGTGAAATCATCTGAAATGAATTTGATCTCTCAAATAAATCACAACCTGTGTAGACTCTTACTTTATAACTTAGTTTCTGATTTTTCTGAGTATTAAAGGGAGCTAGCAGCAACTAGAAACAAATAGCATCAAGTAGCATCAGAGTTTTGAGTCAAAGGTAGCAGGATTTGATTAGTATTTCACAAATGCTTAAAGGACCAGGAAGTCCCTCTCAGTTTCCCCATCTCTGATTTCTCTGTCCTTACTGGAAAAGCTCTAAATCCTCCTAAAGAGTAGGGAAGATTTATCATAGTGACAGCTGATCTAAATACTGAAATCAGTCTCTGCTTTTAGCATGACTTTATCTTCTTGTTTTTTCCCCTCTGCTGTATGATTAAAAAGGATGGGATTTTCCCCTTCAAACTAGTGAATTAATAAAAAAATATTAAACTAGCTCTTCAAAAGATATGTCCATGCTAATTCTTCCTTTGGTTCTATATGATGTTACTGTACAGGACTCAGTAGAAAGCTTGAGAACGTTTTACTTAATTTGAGTTCATTTGAAGTCATGAGATACAACCAGATTATTTTAATAACAATTGACATTTGGGATCCATGAGTAAAGGCAAGGGAAATGCTACAGCTGTATTGTGCAGATGTCCTGCCTTGAGACACCCACATTAAAGCAGTAATCAAAGCCTCTGATTGTGTTAGTTGTTAACTTGCCTAGTGTTACACACTTGCCTAACACATGGCACTTTTTTTTTTTTTGCTTTTTTTTTCCCCTTTTAATTTCATGCTGTCATATGGTTTGTTAGTTCTCATGCAAAGGAAATGGAGAATAAACAGTTCTGGAAGATCTTATATGAACATTTGGAGAGGGCTGCTACCTATGCTGGTAAGTCACGTTGTTTTGACAGTAACCCAGCTAATTGTGAATGATATGACTGTTTTTATGTGCCCCAAATTTACGTGTGATGGGGGAATTCAGAGCCAGGGCTCTTGACTACCTGCATCATGTCCAGGGCAGGAATGGAGAGGCTTGGGAGAAAACTGTGTCTCCTTCTATCCTGAACACCAAGAAGTAGCTAGAAAAAGCTCCTGCATTACAGGATGGAGTTGCAGGTTGTGGGAAGCCACACAACAGTTTTGTCCCTGCTTGAGGCTGGCTCTGCCCAGATTGACCAGGAGCAATGACAAAACCTGTAGGATGGGGCTGACTGCCTTTCTGCTCCATAGTTTCAGTGGAATTTCTGCTAACAATGTCTTTCTTGGGTGTGCTCTTGAGGTTTACCTATGGGTGTATGGAATCTGTGATTTCATGATAAAGCCATGAGCATTCAAGAGAACTGAGCTTGAGACACGCCAAGGCTGTAAGGCATCCTAGAGTACTTTCTAAGCAATGTGGGTCTTTCAGGTCAGTGTTAAATACAGTTATCAAACCAGCTACATTTCACCAAAAGTGTTACTTTCATAATGGGGGAATTGATACCTTGCTACTGGCAACTATGAAGTAATGTGAAGAGATTTTCTTCATCTGTTCTACAGAAATGGAGCTGCAAAATGAGCTAGGTGAACAGGAGGAAAGCATTGCTGAAACAGAAAGTGAGAAGATGCCAGAAGGAGGGGTGGGGACTGTCTTCCTGGAGCAGCTGAGGACTAGAACAGATTGTAGCGAGCGGCTGGACCACACAAACTTCCGTTTTCTACTGTGGAAAGCACTGGATAAGTTTCCAGACAGAGTGGAGCCTAGGTCAAGGGAACTTTCCCCACTTCTTTTGAGATTTATTAGGTAAGTAAGATTCATCTTTCAGTTGAGAGGACGCGTTGCTTTCAGTGTGCTGCTGAGCTTTAAGACTATGGCTATCCCATTACAGACATAGTTTCCTGAATGCATGGCTGATTAGATGTCTTTCCAGTTAAGATAACCTTTTGATTGAAGTGTGGATTCTGTTAGAAGAAACATCACACAAGAAGCAGACTGAATGAAACTGGCAGTACGTTTCTGCTGCTCAGTCTCTCATTTATTGACTCGCCACTGTCACAGCCTCGTTACTCCCATTAGGGAGTGATTTCAGTGGAAATAAAGTTCCTTTTTTTAAAAAATGAAAATACATTTTAATTTGGAATCACAGAAGACCAAAATATTTCCCCCAAGATGGGGAAAATACTGGTTTTGTTAGAGGCTGATTCAGTTTCCTGGCCCTGGAGGGAGAGCAGTGGTGTGTTTCCATGTGTGTGCATATCAGATAGCATGATGCATGTGGGATAGATGTGATCTATGGGAGGGGAAGGTCTCTAATACTCCTTTCCTATGATGAGAAAATCTGTGTTTTGTTTGCCTTCCTGGAAAAATGGAACCGTACTGTAGTAGGTTAGTTTCCTTACTTAACTCTCACACTTCCGTACTTGGTACTGCCCATTCAAGCAAACACAACCCCCATGGCCTCCACACAGCCTCTTTACAGACCTCTAGTAATTTAGTGATTCATTTCTCTTCTCCTCTCCACCAGGTATCTCCAGTTTCCTTTAGTGTATTTGGTCACTGCCTTGTATCTCTGCAACTTGTAGGCAAAGAAGCATATACTTGCTGAAATATGCCTCTTTGGGAATTTTTAGCCATATAGTGTCCCAAGATATAGTGCCACTAATAATGAGACTGGTGGATTGTGGCGTTTCTAGTTGTTCTTGTCCTGAAACCCTGAAAAATGCTGTGTTTATTAGTTCTTTTTTTTTTTTTTTTTTTTTTTTTTAAAAACCTAGAAATGAGTACTACCCAGCAGATTCACTAGTGGCTCCATCTCAGGATCTTAGAAAGAAAAGTAGTGGTACAGTAGCAACAAAAGAAATACCTGGTGAAGAGGTGAATGATGTTGCTATGGAGGAGGAGGAGGAAGAAGAAAAGGAAGAAGGGGAACCAATTACTGTAGGACTGCCAAAAAAGAAAACAAGAAGAGCTGCTGCTAAGTAAGTATTTTTAGTTTTCCCTTGCTTGTGCTTTCATGGAAAGGCGGATTCAGCAGCTCGTGTTGAGATAAAAGCTATGCTTGTATATATATTCTTTTTTCTTCTTTTGCTTGCACTTCCTAATTTTTCAGTGGTTTATAGGCATTTCAGAGTCAGAAACTCTGCCTTCACAGTACTAAATATCCAAAGACCCTGCCCAGGTTTTATCATTATCTCACTACCTGCTGACAATCTGTGATTTGTGTTACTTTAAGCAAAAATTATGTTGTATTCTGAAGCCATTCTGAAGTTTTTGAAGGCTTCCCCTGGCTTCTCTGTATGTATCTGTTAGTCTTTTAAAGCCATGGCCATTGCCAAGCACTTTGAAAAATGAGACTATTCATTTACGTATTTTAATATTGGGATTCTGCCATTGCCTACCTGTTATAAATCTTGGTCCTGGTCTTCTTCATAGGAACAAAGATTTTTATTTGGTGGTGTTTCAGACTGAAGCTACATCCTGTTGTACTGTCATTGTTTGCAGTGCTGAATACATGGAAAAAGTGACAGTGTGAATTCTCTACAATTTCTCTGATCAGAGTCTTTTTACCCTGATGACCTCTGCGAAATATCCATTACAAATACATCACACAGATTTGTGTTTTACCACTTTTTTTGCAAAAGATGGCCCTTGTAATGACAGAAAAGTTCGAAATGTCACCTTACATGATGGAACACGATGAGTATTTGATATGTAACCTGAATTGTCATTTAATCCCAGGTGTCTGATAGGTGTTTTGTTTTGTTCCCAGATTCTGGCTTGTATCTGTAAATTAGCAGCAATTAAAATACAGTGACAGTCCCAGATTTTTATTTATTTTTTTCGAACTTCCATCTCAAAATGTCCATGTACTTAGGTGGAAACATTAGTTCCCGGCAGCAATAACAAAGGCATAAAAGATTTACCGGAGGCATGTTAATGAGTTCTGGGGTGACCTCGCTTTGTTTTTACCCTGGACAGTTCATGCAGTGGGGCAGAGCTGTCATGGGGCTGCACCATGGGAGGACCCACGGCTGCCCCAGGCTCAGTGTGGGGTTGTCAGAAGATGTTGTACTCGTCCTTTGGCTGAGCCCAGCCATGGAGGACAGCAGCCCAGCCAAGCGTCTGGAGAGTTTAGTGTAAAGTACCAGGGGGAGCAGCTGGATGAGGGCAGCCGCTGCCAGCCCCACAGAGCATATGGTAGAGGAGATTTCACTCCTTCCTTACCCTGGTCACCTCTCTCCCCTCCCACAAAGTGGAGATGGGGCAGATAGGGGGTGACACAGCCACTTCTAGAGGCGCTGACTCCCATCTGTGCTTGCAGCCCAGCACAGTTTGTGGCTAAATGCAGCCCTTAAATGTTGATGGGAGTGAAATGGGCACCAGTTAAGGACAAGTAAATAAATAGAGATAAATTCAGCTATTTGGTGTTCCACACTGGGCTGGCAGAAAGAAGCAAGCTGCCTCCTGACTGTGTTCCTTTCACGCCAAAAGCTGAGCCCATCCATTGCTACCAAGGAAAGAGCCTTCTCTGTGCAGTGAAGTGACATCTGAAGGAGCTGCTTAGGAGAGGAAGCAGGACACCTCTTGCTGTGTCTCTGAAATGGAGACTTACAGACTTGGGATCCTCTTGTGTTTGTTTTTTTTTTTCTTTTTTCTTGTTAATCAGCTTTAATGAACGTTCCCCATTTGTGTATGATAATGCAGGATTGTCTCTTCTGGACGTTTAAAAAAAAAAACTTTTTTGTTTTGTTTTGCAGGCAACTAATAGCACACTTACAAGTTTTCTCTAAATTCTCAAATCCTCGTGCATTGTATCTGGAGCAGAAGTTGAATGCGTTGTATACCCAGGTGATGCTATTTGCTGTCTTTTGGAATTACGGCTAATAAATGAAATCATTCTTATTTGAATGCAGTGTCTGCATTCTGCAAAGACTGCAGAAACCGTTCTCTGAACCCAGCCATGAAAGGTGAAAAAGGGGCTGTCCTTGAGAAGGCTTCCTAGCAGGCTTCACTTGAAATGAGCCCCTTTAGCAAAGACCTGCTAGAGTTAGCAAAGACCTGCTTAGTTTGCCAGGAGTGGCTCGTGCGAACAGATCTGGCAGCAGACAAGTAGTAGTCTTTGGCAAGGTGGAGGAGTGGCTGTAGAGGGAGTCTGTTCCACTTGCACAGCAGGATCTGGAAGAGGATTTTGAATCCAAAGCTTGGGTAAGACCCAAGGAGATTTGTCCTTGTCCTACAGTGATGTGTCTACAAAGAGTATGGTCAGTGTGAACAGCAGATCGTTTTGCATCAGCTGTTCTTTCCAAATTGTTACAGTTTTATATCTTTCAGCATTTCTTGTTGTGATTTGAGATACAAAATGTGGGAAATTTCAGGATCCTCGTCTAGCACTTGGGATGGGGAAATGCAGTCATGACCATCATTATGAAAAAGCATAAAAGCGTAAAAAAGCATCCCTCTGCAGAAAGGGAAAGGAAATACAAATATTTTATGTGTATGTCTCTTTCTCTCTCTCTGTTTTTCTTTTACTTGTTTGTTTGTTTTTTAGTGGCTGATGATACGTTCCTTTGCCTGTTATAGGTATATGCACTGTCAGTGCATAGTGTGTAAGTCACTGTCAGTATCAAAACTGAAGATAAATGGAGATTAAGTGAATAAGCAGGGAAAAGGATTAAAGAGCAGGGCCTAGATAATGCTTGTTCTAATCAAAATGCTTTTCTGACTTTAAGTAAGGGAGGCAGGAAAACAAATCTAAGAAGAAATGGGATGGGAGGAGTCACAGTCTATAAGCATGGCATTAAGAAAGAAAACGGATTTCTTCTTGAAGAATATTCTGTTTGATAAGATTCCTTTTTGAGGGATTTCCCTGAAGGAATTGTCAAAAATATGACTCTGAAGAGAGTTTCTAGGTCTTTATCCTACACGCTTTAAAAGGATATTTTATTCATTTTACTGGGTTTTTGGTTCCCGATTTGTGGATTTGTTCAGATCATTGGGATTTGTTTTAATTGTTCCCAATTTCTGTTCTCTGAGGCTGTGGTCAGTGGGCTGTAGAACTGTATTAAACGGTAGGAACCTGTTAGTTCCCTGGGTTTCACCTGGCACCCAGTGTGGGAGTTGGAAGGTCCATTCATTACTCCCCAAATGTGAGAATCTCTAATGAACAATCCACTCTGTTTCAGTCGACCTCAGAGTTTGGATTAGGAAGAGTTGGTCCATGTGTTTCCTTGTGTGTGTTCTTAGGAAAATATTGAGCCAGTGTGTACCGGACAAAACAGTGTGTGAAGAGCAACCTGACATAAGAGAGATTACTTCATCGCTTACTGTTCGCTATTTCTGTGTCTTAGCATATGTATTGCCAGGGCTGGTGTGTCCATCTGGTGTAGGGACATCATGGCAAAGTGACCTTTGATGATTCTAGCCTGTGCTGTTTGGTAGGAGACTGAAGAACTGATAAGGGTGCCACTTGGGGAAATGATCTATATTTCTTAGTGCCTGGTTATGAGGAGTCCTCTTCAAGAGGTGGCAAATCTTAGTGAAAATTTGCACATCAAGTGCATATCAAGTCTTACGAGTATTTTGTATTTGTCACAGGAAAGACAGACAGGTGTCTTGGGATGGTTTGGGTAGTCTACTTTTTAATCCAGTCTTCCCAGATGCACAACTGGTAATAGTTTTGGAGGTTAAAAATGCAAGCTGACAGTTGTCCAAAAGACAATTATGAAAAAACAAACGTTATAACTATCCTATGTAGGTGGGAGGGAAAAGTATATATGAGCTACCAGCGACCATGTCTGCTTTTTGTAAGTGACAGTTGTGTATTTGCGTCTTGGCTTTATGCTGGCAACACATACCTTCTGTTTCTATTCTGATGAGCTTGTCCAAAACCTGCTTGAGCTTGGAGCCTTTGGGTTGTTTCACTATTTGCAGTAAGAACTTTTGTCTCCTAGTCAGGGACTCAAGTTCTTTCTTTTGTCATTTGCAGTTACTGTCCCATCAAGACCAGAGTGTACAGAGAATAGCTCTTGACTGCATAATGACGTACAAGCATCCTCATCTACTGCCATACAGGTAAAAGCTTTTATATTATTTTAGTGTCAGTGAATGAGCCTGCTGTTAGAGCAGAAGTCAATTGCCTCAAAGAGAGAGCCCTGCCTGTATTTATTGAAAACATATGTATAAATTTTAATTTTAGCCAGCTGTATGTTTCCTATCTAAAACGGGAAATAAGGTCTCAAGGTTGGTCCGTGTTACTTTTTTTGTTTACAGGCAAATGGCAACACTTTTATTCTGTCCCAGAAGATTGAGTGCCTTAGTAATTGCATCTTTTTCAAAGAGGTCATTTGTAGAGATGCTTTATAACCACTCTGAGAAAGTGACAGCATAAAACTGTAGTTTGTGGTTGAATAATCTATTCAGAATCTGTCCAGGAGGTACTTTCCTATGCAATTAGATTGAACTTGCTTGATTTTTTTAGTATTTTTTTGATAAAAGGGTAGGAACGTAGTACTTCAATATTTTATATACAGCATAGATTAGATAGGTAGGTAAGTAAGTATAGAGATGTGTGTGTGTTTGCTTATTTTTACAACCCCTACGTGCCCTCATAATAATAGTGTTTATTACTTTCAGGGAGAACTTGCAAAGGCTTCTGGAGGACAAGAGCTTTAAAGAAGAAATAGTCCATTTCAGTATTTCTGAGGAGACTGCAGTAGTAAAAGCAGAGCATCGGCCAGATCTTATCCCTGTTCTTATGAGGTGTGTCATGAAGTGCAGGTTTATAGGTTTCATGTCAAAGTACCATGAGAAGAGATGTATTGCTGCTGCTTCTCATTTTAAACAGTTGAGATAAAGCTATGATTAATGGTGTGGTTTGACAACTTAGTTTGTGATGTTCTGTATGGTTTCCTTATTAACACCTTTATGTAATGTGTTACGTAAATGGTGTTTTCTTTAAAAACAGCATTTTGGTAACTACTGCTACTTCTAAGGCTTACAGAGAACTGTGAGATCATTTCAGTTCACTAAGTATTAACACTTATTGAGAGACAGTGAGCAAGTTATCATACAGGTTGCATCTTCAGCTGTAACTGCCCTCAAGCAAGCCTGGAGGAATTCTAGTTTTATACCTGAACTCTCCTGCAAAGCATCTATTGTAGTAGCAAAAGCTGAACTTTCCCTGGGATGTTTTGGGACACTGTGTAGTAATTCAGTGGAGACGCTGCAGGCGGGGGCAGAAAGACTTCCACTCAGTTTGTTCTCATTAGGGAGCTTCTTTTAAATGAAATGGAATTTCTCCTGCAGAATAAGAGACTAGGAAACAGATGGCTTGCTGAAAGCTAATGCAACCTCTTTTTGGCTCTTGAAGAATTCTCTATGGCAGAATGAGAAACAAAACAGGGAGCAAAACCCAGGGCAAGTCTTCAGCGAGTACTCGCATGTCGATCGTTCTGCGATTTCTTGCCGGCTCGCTGCCAGAAGAGATACGGATGTTCTTGGATCTGCTCTTTGAAGCTGTGAAGCAATTCATTAATGGTAGGTACAGGCAGTAGAACCTGAGGGTATGGTACTTTCTGACCTCTAGAGATATGGGAGGATAAATACGCTTAGTACTGTTACGTGCATCAGTTTGTCTCTAACAGTGCCTTGAAAGGATGAAAGGATGAAAGTAAAGTTTTGATAAGGAGTGGGATTCCCCTGAGCTTTTCCTTGCTTACAAAGCACGATTGCTCTGTTATACAGGTCAGAAAAACTGATATTACTTGCCCCGGCTGTGCAAGTAAGCTGTAGCAGGTCAGGAGTGAAAATCACTGCCATCGTAGGCTGGCCTGTGTATGGTAGCAATAAACAGAGGTTGTAAAGTGCTCTGATTACTGTAGCAGTGGGAGACATCTGAATGGCACAGAGAGATGGAGACTTGGAGCTGTGGTTATTTAAAAAGCCGAACGTGAGGAACTGTAATTTAGGGCCAAATTATACTGTTTTTCATTGAAAGTTATTTTCGATAGTGGCTGGTTTTGTAGTGCTTCTCTAGATAAGTTGCTGTCCCTTTGCCTGATGCAGGGCCTTGCCAGACTGCAGTGCTTCGAAGTATGTCAGAGCTGGATTTAGCTAAAGTCCTGCCTCTTGGGCGTCAGCATAGCCTCTTCAGTGTTCTCGAAGTTGTGTTGAAAAACATAGGACATTTGATCCATCAGTACCTGCCTGAAGTTCTACAGATTCTGCTCTGCATGACGGCTGTGGTATCCTGCATCCTCCAGCAAAGAGAGAAGGTACAGTATATGCATACATATACGTGTATGTGTACACATATGCATACAAACATGTAAATTAAATTCCTTTCTCTCTTCCTTCCCTTAGCATGCACATATACTCCTTGGCTGCTTCAGATAAAGATTAAGTTTAATGCCAGCATGGAGTGAAGCTTAGCAATTGGGTGTCTGTCAAAATAGGGGCCAGTGACATTTTTCTGGAAGTGCTACAGGGCTCAGGAAGCACAGGCAGAGTTAACATGTTGAGAAAGCTGCTTTGTACTGCATTTTTGTTTGAATTACTGAAGAGACAATTGGAGGTGATCTCTGTGTGTTGCTGCCTACCTGCTCTGTGGACAGATAGGCAGGAGGGAAAGGTAAATGATGTATTGTAAGGATGTAACAAGATCTTATGGCAAAGATCGTCATCAAAATTGGCCTTAAAGGTGTAGTTTTTTGGCTGCAAGGATAAAACATTTGAGCAGAGGAAGGAGAGGATTTAAAGTTCCTTGCCTGCGGACTTCAGAGCAAAACTTATCTTTGGAGTGTTTTGTAGTGGTGCTAGACTCCTGGGGAGCTCGGCATTGTGGGTGATGGCAGTGATTATCTACAATGATTGTCTCCAGCCCTGGGACACAGGGAGAACGTGGCTACCAGCCATGCTTTCAGCACACCAGAAGCACGTTCAGCTCTGTATCAGGAGTAGTCATGCTAATCCAGTGTCACAATTTGAGTCTTGGCTACATCTCTGCAGAGCACTGCAAATGTTTTTTTCCTTTGCTGTGCACTGGCTGTACATGCAGAAAGGGTCAGTTGAGGAAAACATTTCGTTAAAGATTGGCTGCACCTAAAGATGGGGCATGTTGACTTACTGCTGCTCTGCGCACAGGACAGCAGCACAGAGATCCTGAGCTCTAGCCCAGGGAGTCTGTCGCCAGCTGTTTGGAAGCTATGATATTGAGCCAGGCTTTTCTGTCTTTCTGAAATCAGTGCCTTTGCCAGGATTCAATCCAAATAGGAAAAGGAAGACTTGAGTCTGGTTCGCTGCAGAGCCTGATCATATATTAGGTGTGAAACAAGCAAACTGCACAGTCATCACCATCACTGCAGTGTTGAAAGGAATTATAAGATGATAGACTGAGCAAATGGTGTTAGGCAATGAATGTTTTGTCACTGTGTGTGTGTGTTCTTGCCAAGACCCATCTGTGAGCACTCGAGGTTAGAACTTCTCTTGAGAACAACCTGTCAAACAAAGCAAGCCCTTGCAATCAGGTGGCATCCAAGGTCCCATAGTTGCCTGTATAGTTGCACAGAACTTTGTAACCGTCTTCATTTACGAAGGCGATGAGCAAATTTTAGGACAGCAGCTTCCCAGAGTCTGGCTTCAGCAATGGATTTCATGTGCCCACATGTTTTGTACCGGGAAAAAGAGTTTTAAAAGCTACTTTGTGCATTGCTGGGATAGTCACATTTTGCCAGGGTTACCACGGTAATTCTGTCACCATTGTGTAATGTGAAGAGCGACAGTCTGCCAATTGTCTGAACTTAATTTAGCACTTCATTAGCCTGTGAGATGTTAAAAGCTCAAGGAAGAGTGTGAGAAATCTGTTTATCTTGGCTAATAATTAGAAGACATTGTTGGAATTTGAGAGTGATTTATTGCAGACTGATACTGCCTGGAGAGTTAAACGTCAACTTCGGCTGTTTTAAGCCAAGTTATTAATTTACCATTTCCTACTGTTCGTGTTCAGTATTGAGTTTCTTTGTCCTCTCAAAGACTTGATCTCAGAGGACTGCTGTTACAGCAATTGAACAGAGAGAAAGCCAAAATTATTTCATTTGGGGGGTCACCCCAAATGGTTAGTGCTTTCTTTGGCCCTTCAAGCAGCTCCTTTGCTGCCTGGAAGCTGATTGCACACCATTAGTACACATTCAGCACAGCTT
Source organism: Numenius arquata (assembly GCF_964106895.1). Taxonomy (NCBI): domain Eukaryota; kingdom Metazoa; phylum Chordata; class Aves; order Charadriiformes; family Scolopacidae; genus Numenius; species Numenius arquata. The sequence continues at coordinate 80,050,391 of NC_133577.1, read as the reverse complement.
GGGAGGTCCTGGGCAAGAGCATGTTTGGTTCCTTTTCCACCATCTCCTCTTTGTCTTTTTACTTGTGATTTTGGGTGCAAAGGGTGTTTAGCAGTGTATTGCATGGTAGAGGGCAGTCTCTTCAGAAGTACATAGGTACATCAAATAAAAAAGTTGTGATGTCTTTCAGTGAGGCTTTGATGCCAAAGCTGCTTTGCACAATAAGAGATACAACTGTTTATACTGTGTGATGGATCCAGGATATGTACCACAGACGCAGAGGACCCAAAGACCCAGACCCACAGACCCAAAACTTAGCTCCAGTCTTGGACACTGGCCTTTATTTGCTCTGACACAGCTCTGTTGTTTCTGAGACTGGAGTTCAGTACCTCTGCACCGTGGAGCTACCTCATGTGTTTGTGCTGTGAGCTGCATTGGAAATCATAGAATCATAGAATCATTGCACAGTATGGAAATAATGTAGGTTATTCAAGTCAAGACTCTTCTCCAGGAGAAGAGTCAGAATGCAGCAGTGCACGAATAACTTCATGATCGGCTGTGTAGCTGATTTCCTTACTGAAAAGTTTTCCCCAAGAAAGCTATGGAATGTAAGTGCTAAATGGGTACAGGAAGCATCCTCCTGTTGTGTTCTCCCACCACGCTATTGGAGGAGGTGATTCACGTTCTTGCTTTCTCTATTCCTACCTCTTCTTGTTTGTTGATCTCTTTTCTCCCCAGTAAATCTCAGTGTGCAAAGTACAAGTTCACTTTTGAGAGCTGATTTGCGTCCTTTCCTTTGTAAAACAGAATTATTTGTCAGGACTGGAAATGTAGCTGTGTTGTAGCTTTCTGCATTTTGTCCAAAAAGGGCAGACGCTACTTCAAAGCTGTCAGCATGGATTTTCATGAGCTGAAGGAGTCCTGTGTAACTAAGTAAGTGCAGGAACAGGCACCCCTTAGAAAAATTCAGGTCAGTTGTGAGAGGTAAATTGCTACTGTGAACAAGTTACAGGAGAAAACAGAAAAACATTGTGATAGTTCCAGCAAAGGTTGTATCTGTGGTCAGTGAATTGCTGTATTTAATTTCAGAGCAAGTAGTTAATAATTGTTCTGCAAAGGTCTTACTGGGGTTTTGTTTTGTTTTTACAGGTCCAACCTAGGTTGATTAATCCACTGAAGAATTTGAGACGTCTTGGACTCAAGCTCGTGGGAGAGTTTTTTTCTGATTACGAGACCTACAGCTTTAGTGTGGAAGAGATTGATGCAGTTTTCCATGCAGTGGTATGGCCTCAGGTAAGTGTTTCTTCTTCTTCTGGACCAGCTTGTGTGTAATTTGTACCATGCAGAGAACTCCAGCTGCACTGGAGTCCATTGTGTCAGCTCTGTCTGTCACAAGATTGGATGTGGCCTCAGACAGATTCTGGCATTCTGGTGTGTGTGGGCAAAGCCTGTTTCTTGGCTCATGTCGGATTGGTCCTGGAATAATCAAGTCACAGGCTAAAGTACAAATTAGTTCATCTGAATAAAATGGATTCCATTTCTTTGTTCTTCAACCACAGAAGCAGACTTCTTCCCTGGATGTTTTAGGGAAGCAAAATAATACTAGTCACTTCTAGGTACACTTTGCTACTTGACTGTGTGATAGTTTTCGGGCCTGTGGTAGGGGACTGCAGAAAACAAAGGCTGCAGCAGGAAAGGAAGGAGCCAGCAGGGTCTGTTGGTGGGCTGCGTGCTCTTGTGCCAGGATGCTGGTAGTCCTGTGTGAGCACTGCGACAAAGCACAGGATTGTGGCCTTTGTAAGAGAAATTCAGATCACTTCTTTGTTGGGAAAAGGCACTTTTGTGAGAGGAAGAGAGAACACACCAAATTGAAAATGAAACTGTGCTGGCCATGTCAGTGCACTGATGGCATTTGAGATTAGCAGGGAGGGCCTGTACCAGCTGCTGGGTTGCCTCTGCTCTAAAGGCAGTTACCTCCATCCAAGGGGTAACTGAGCAAGATGGGCTGATGCCGGCTGAGCTCATCCACTGAGACTTCTGAAGTTTCCAAAAGTCCAAATGTCTTACAGCAGAAAAGACTGTCGAAGGGCACCAGGAATAACTGCTGTGATCTGTGAAACCCCGGATCTGCTTCTCTAGACGTTGTGCGTGTTTGCTGCTACCTTGTTTCTCTGCTCCTCCAGTAACAATATGTGATGTGTAGTATGTGGATGTGGACAAAAAGTAGCTAAAATACTTTCAAGCAGTGCTTGTAGCTCTGTATTTCACTGAGCTGGGCAACAAGGTGTTGTATGTTCCTGTTTTTTCCATGGAGTCTTTTCAAGGCCAGGGTACCACACTGACAAAGCAGTGAATGTTTACTGCAGTCCCAGAGCAGTTCAAGCGCGCGGTTCAGGCTTTACGTCAGCAAAGCACTTAAAGCTTTTGGGGAGCATTGTGTTTGGAAATGCTGAGTAAATCCGAACAAGATGTAAAATTGTTTTCAGTTGGAATTCCTGTTGTCCTGATAGTTCTGTCTTCCTGACATCTGGTTTTGGAGCTTGGATCGTAGTAGTATGATACGGAAGCTCCCTCTAGAGGGAGTTTCTGCCAGTGAACTCCATGAAGATCTGGTTTTGGCAGAAGAGTTGTTTGACATGTGTACTTTCCTTTTTTAAGGCTGTGGAACTGGCGTGTATAAAAACTCGTGGAGAGGGCATATTATTTTAAGCCTGTTGTACTTGGAACTGGAGTTTGCTGCTTTTCATACCCCAGGATTTTGCTGTAGAGGCTCTATATTGTTACCCTGCACAGCAGCAGTCCTGCAGGATTGAATTAACGGTTTACTTTTCAGTGTACATCATTCAGAAAAGCTCTGTTTTATGCAGAGCGATAACATTACCAGCTTTGGGGGCAGGAGAGGAAGCTTTCTAAGACCCTGGCTATGATGGTTAGACCTGCCTTCTTTTCTGTTATGCTCAGGTCTTGAGCCCAGACTTGAGCTAGTCCAAACCCTACATGCCTCTCCCTGAGCAGGGACAGTGCTTTTATAGCAGCCGAGGCCATGGTGTTGTAGAACAGATGCTGGAATGGCAGGTGCTGCAGCCAGGGCATCAGAAATATGGGAGGAGTGAGTCTTGGGTGTTGCGCTGGAGATCTCATATGTATGTCCAGGAGAGGTTGCTAGGTCTCTCCAGCAAAAGTGAGGCTCCATGGGGAGTCGCTTTCAACGGGAGGGCAAAAATGGTAGCTGGGGTAGTGTATAAATAAGAGTAAGATAATCTAACAGTGGTTCCACAAATATTGAGGGAGATGGAAAAATGATGATTAAATTCTTTTCTACAAAAGGTAAACTATAGCTTGTAGTGGGATCTTTGTTAGAGATGAGGTTTTTTAAGTGGCTTTACCTACTTTTGTTGCATTGATATCTGATTTTTACCTCCTTTAGGTCTGCAGGTTGGCCTCAGAGAGTCAGTATTCTCCAACTTTTCTGCTCAAACTCATTCATACCTGGAGTAAGAATCCCAGGTAAGTGTTCTCCTCGCAAAGAACCATGAGTACTTCTGATTACACAAAATTCAAGGAAAAAAGAGCATGTTACTCTAACAGGTTATGAAGAATTGTGTCAAGCCCCATATTTTCTTTTTCCATTAGGCTGTTATTCTTTTGATAGCAGTCCAGATACAGTTGGAAATCTTTCCAATTTATGCAATTACTCTTTTTTTAGTGGGCTGCTTTTCCCATTGTGAACAACCAAGCAGATATGTAGCCCTAACCCAGCTGATGGGTGAGGAGGAGAGCTTAGTTCTCAGAATATGTCTGTCTTGATCAATGACTTCTTAGTCTTGGGAGGTGGGGAGTGAATTTTGCAATATATCATTTCATTCATGTATTTTGATTTCTTACTTATAGTTTATGAAAGAATATGAGTAGGTTCAACACAGAATCTGTGACTGAGATTCTGATGTGGAAAGTTGTAAAAGAGCTTTTTAGGATGCAGACACTGTGAGAAATTCTAGCTCGGCTCTTGAGTGATTTTTGCCTCTTCCACAGACTCACTGCTTTTTCCTTTGCTTAAGTATCCAGTATCTGTTTTAAGACATGTCTTTGTAGGCTTGAAGAACTTATAGAAAAACTTATATAAAAAATGGTATTGGATCATTAGGTTAAGAGCAGACTAAGAGGAGACTTGGACAAACATCTGTGGAGGAAGGTTTAGGTTTAGATGATGCTAACTTAAAGCAAGAAAAGGGACTTGATGACCTCTCAACCTTCTGTTTTTCATGACAGTGTTGTTCTGTGATTTGTGTGCTTTTTCCCTGTTTGAATTAGAGGACAGTCATCATCTTTTTGTGTGACTTTTTGCACAAAAGAATTACAAAGTTCTAAATGTAAATTTTCAGTCTTTTTTATAATCTTTCTCTCAGGTATTTCCCCTTGCTGGCCAAGCAACGGCCAGATCACCCAGAGTATGATATACTGTCAAATGTGTTTGCTGTGCTGTCAGCCAAGAATTTGTCTGAGGCCACATCAAGTCTTGTGATGGACATAGCCGATAGCCTTCTCAACAGCCCAGATTTTGAACCCACGGAGCAGGTTTCCCATTTGAGCGTGACTGACTCTGTTTTCATTGTCATTGGAGACGTGACAGAAGGTATGTGTGTATAAGAGTCCTGTGAGAGGCTCATTGGGTGCTTTGGATGTAGGTGTTAGATTATGTTGAGGTTGTCTTTGCACTGGCTGAGAATGCTGGGGAAGGAGTCGTCCCAGTGGAGATGAAAAAGTCAGTGTACAAATTTGTCTTGACATGCTCAAGAACTGTAGCGTCCTGCTTGTCTCAAGACTGGTGAGATCCACATTTGAGTGTCAGGGTCCTGCACATAGAGAAATTCCTTATGAAGAGGGAAAATATGTTCTCAACCTGTTTTGTCTGTGAAGCTTTGAATGACATCAAGTTTTATATAAAAGCCCAATCCCCGTATGCACATTGTCATGTATCACTGATGTTTAGTCAAAGATCTTGATAAGAAAGACCTGCCATTGATTCTTTTTATCTGTGAATGGTAATAAACAGAAGAGTGATATGCTGTGTATGATGCTAGGGAGTCATCTATAAACAGAAGAGTGATATGCTGTGTATGATGCTAGGGAGCCATCTTTCACCTGTAACACTCAGAGGTAGTGGAAAGGAGAGCACTTTTTGCTGTGCCTGAGTTACGGCAGCTTTGATTGGCACAAGAGGCCAGTGGCAGAATAAAGAAGACTGCATCTATAAATGCTCCAGCTGTTTTAGTAGACCGTTACTACCTTTGAGGAACCTCCTTGGTACCTTTTGGTAAGCCCACACTTTACTGGAGCTGTTACTGAAATCTGTGAGGAGAGCTTTTATTTTCTGTATGTGCTTTCTTTGATCCCAGCTTGGACATGTTAGACTTGGTCTTAGCAAGTGCATGTCCCCAGTAGCCAGGTGCCCTACATAGTCATCTTCCACTGATGACAAACTTTGTGTTTCCCCCTTTGTTTGTGTAGGGTCAGATCTCCCTTCTGTTGCTTGCAGCACAGAGTTGGGTGTTGCTAACTGTTGTATCCATTACAGAGACCCTCAGCCTAGGTTGCCGCTTGGTTCTGCCTCATGTTCCTGCCATACTTCAGTACTTCAGCAAAACAATGTTAAATGTGGAGAAGGTGAAAAAGAAAAAGTATAGAGCTCAAGTCAGCAAAGAGCTGAGTATACTTTCCAAGTAAGTGATTCCTTAGAGCTCAAAACAGTTAAAAAGTTGAAAGGAGGTAGGAAGAGGCTTTTCATAATAGGTTGCAAATTAAAAACTCATAAGTCTCAAACTATTTAAATTTAAAGCAGTTGAAAATACCTGTCTGTCATTGACCTTGCAAGCTGCCAGTGACTGAGAGGGGAAAAGTTTTCAGAAACTGATTTTCAGAATTTGATTCTAGCTGTTTCTATTGCTGGTACTCAAACCCAGTTCCTCTTGGGTGTAGGAAAAGGTGCAGAAATGCCTGCAGTCATGTTGAACTGAATACTTGGGCTGATACCGTGATTTTGGTGGGTACGCTCTATTAGCTTGGGGCTAATGGATGGGCTGACAAAGCTGCCTGAAATGGTACTAGTGCTGACTGAGTTCTTCTTTGCTCTGTACTGGTGATTGGATTGATATAAAATAGTAAATTATCTTGTCTCATTGTGCAGGATCAGCAAATTTATACAAGAAAAGACTCAGAATTCAGTGCTTGTGAGCCTTCTCCTCCCTTTCCTTTATCAGAGTAACATGGAGCAGGTGGGTAGAAATTACTTCCCCCCCTCCCCCATTAAACATATGTTTTTCTTTTAATAAAGTAGATTTGTTTAGAATGCAGTTAAAATCCTTAGCGATTACATGCCATTTCTTGTCATTAGCCTGAAATGAAGTCTTTGTATGTTTGTAGTCTGTTCATCTGCTATTGCGTGTTGATGTGTGCAAGACACTGATGCTATGCAGGGATGCCAGTGCTCAGGCTGACTCTGTTCCCCCTTTTCATGGGGAAGGTCTACGGAAGTTTTTATGCAGTTTTTACCTCGTTTGCCACTGTAGTCACTCCACCAAATTCCTTCTGGTGTTTGAAATAAATGCTGCTCTTCACTGTGGATTTTATGTACCCCAAATCCAAAGGCACAGCATCTGGACAGAAGTACGGATACATATGGTTGAGTATGTAGTACATGCTGTGTAATGGGCAGTGCTGCATTGGCCTGTTGCAGGATAAAAGGCGAACGTTGTGCAGTGCTATTAACATGCTCCCATATCGCCTGCTTCCGTTCCGTTGTTCCACTCCCAAGGAATCCACTTGTGGGTACGGAAGTGTAGCTCAGAACTGAAACTTCCCTAAAAGACTAAATTCCCCAGGCATGCAAAGCAATATGGGCTGCAGTTGAAAGAAGCAGAGGTCTCCATGGCTTAGGTCTTTTGTAAACTGTTAAATAAATCAAGCACTGAGGATATTGGTAAACTATTTTGTCTGGGTTTCCTTCTCTGCCAAACCTCGTTTTCAGAAATATAGTCCCATCTACAATGAATGAATCCATTGATTATCCAGCTTGAGTGCCTGAGTCCTTGGATCAAGGTTTGGGTCTTCTTTTTCTTAAAAAAATGTGCAGTTGCTCAATGGAGAGCTTTTAGGTTTGCAGAAAGAACTTCTAGGCAGCAACCTGTAGCTTCTGCTTTGCAAGTGGTCATTTAACTGGTTTTAATTTAACTGACATTTAACTGTCATTTAACTTGGTTTTTAAATCTCTGAATTGTTAGGAGACCGTATATGGTTTCTGTTCAGGCAGATTATACAAGTATATGGTGCTATTAATGTTTGTTTCACAGATCAAAGAAAGACTGCTTTTTAAAGCTCTATTAGTTCTCATGACCTTTGAGACATTTGAGGAGAGACACAAAAAAGAAATCTTCGTAGTGATGGTATTCGTCCCTAATACTGTGCTTGTGTTTAATTGAAAGGTTGCAAGTGCTTCTGAGAGATTTGATGATTGCATTGAGTGTGTCCTAATTCTTTGTTCTCATTCAGTATCTGTCATCTGAATAAAATACAGAAAAGTGGTTAAGTTCACTTTGTGTCTTGAAATATTTCCCAAGGAAATGAAATAACGTTGTGAGGATTCAATATTTATTGACCTTATTGAACAGTTATCTGTTTCTTTCAGGGTACCGAGATTGACATTCTGGAGACAGTGCAGAACTTGCTGAGGCATTGCTCAAACCCTACAAGCTTTCTCAAACCACTGGCAAAGCTTTTTTCTGTCATTCAGAACAAACTGTCTCGACATAAGTTGTGCTTGGTATTTCAGGTATTGCATTTTTACGTGTCCTTCTGTGCTTTTTTTTACTTGTTCTAAGATATCAATGACAAAATAATTAGCAATATTTATCTTTGTTGTGTATGAGCTTAAAAACTTTTTTAATCTACATATCTGTTAAGTGAAAGTAACAGAATTGCATATGGTAGAAATTCATGAGCTGCAAGAAGACTTGTAAAAGATTTGGTTTACAGCCTGGTTGATGTGGGCATCACCAGGGTTCTTTTGTGTATGAGAAAACAAATAAAGCACACTTCATCTGTAACAAATCCTGTATCTTTATGAAATAAGACTGACTTTTAGCATCCTGAGGGTGATTTTTGTTTGTGTTCTTTTCTCAAAGATTTATAGCAGCCAGGTTGTTTTTTACTTCTTTGAAGTGACTTGCATAACTTTTTTTTTTTTTTTTTTTTTCATCAGGAAAACCCAGGAAACACTCAGTGTAGATATTTAGAAAATTCAGGACTTAAAACACACATCTTCCAATTTATGGAAGGTTATGAAAGAATGGCTCTTGTTAAGCTTCTAACTGGAGAAAAATTGATCCTGTTGCTTGCTTTATTTTTTGTCCAAAGTGGTAAAGTCTTCAGTTCTCCAAATTTTTAACAACTGTAACAGTTAAACTATTTTCTTTTATGTTTCTTTTTAGACTTTATCGGATTTGGACAATGAATTGAAGTATATTACTGATGTTGTTAAGGTATGCACAGTTTCTTTGCTGACTTTTTTTCTGCGACATTGTACTGTCATGTTTCTGGCCTTTTTCATGAATGACTTGTTGCTCTTTCTTAGTTGAATGCCTTTGATCAACGGCATCTCGATGACATTGACTTCGATGTACGTCTGTCAGCATTCCAGTCAATCACAACCCGCATCAAAGAAATGCAAGTGGTGGATATCAACTTCCTCATCCCCGTTATGCACAACTGCTTCTATACCATCCAGGTTGGCTGAATGTTCCTTCTCTTGCTTTGTGCACAGCGTCCATGACAAATCTAACTTCCAAATTATTTCTGTTGGCTATTTTTTGACACTGCAAAACATTCGGAGAGCATGTTTGAGTCTTCTTTCAAACACCTGTTTTTAATTTTTGTCTGTTTGCCTTTTCACCTATGTGTCCAGAAAGGCAAATACAGTGCAGCAAGAAGGCTCACCCAAGCACAGTGCAGCTTCCTGTCAGTGAGCCTTGGAACTGTTTGGTCAATTTGTGCTGTATAAAAGGCAAATTACAGTCTTGAAAGGCTGCTTTTCTTTTTCTTGCAGCATTTTGTTGTGGTTACGTGGGCATGCTTGTAAATCTAAAAGAATTTTTCCTGTTTGGAAGGCTGGCCATTAATTCAGGGTTAGAACTTCTACAGGAAGGGTCTTAAAGAGTTTGGTCTCCAGGCTTTGTTAGGTTGTGCTCTGTGGTACTGTTCAGTCCAGTCTTTTGGGGCTAAAAGGGTGTCATATCCAGACTCATGTAGTATAATTTCTTCACCCACTCAGCTAGGGGATATGGCTCTTAGTGACAACGCAAGCCTTTGCTTGACCAGTTTTATCCGCCGACTGGCAGAAATCGACCACACAGAAGATGACTACAAGGAGCTAATCCAGCACACTCTCTTAGAGTCTGTGAGAAGAGGGCTGAAGAGTAAGACTGAGGTAAGGCACTGTTCTCTGAATACACTTCTTCAGCTGTCTTCAGGATGCCAGGGCGTATGAGACTTCTTATAGATGAGTTCTTTGAGTTCTGTTGCCGGGATAAGAAATCTAAATACCCATTGTAATCAAACTTACCCTTCATTTGAAGTCTTTCAAAAATCTAACAAGTTATAGAACTCCACCATATTGTGTTTCTTTGCCATTATTCAGCTTTTCTCAGTTGTAGCTCATTCTTTGGAGGAGAGACTTTAATTTACATGCAGTCCTGGTGTATTTGCTGTTACCAAAGAATGAGGCCTGAAACACTGTAAATGACAGCACTGCTGTTCTGAGTAGTGCAGCAGCCTCTCTGAGGGACACTTAACTTTCACTGCTTGCTGTTTGCAGAGCATCCAGCAGGACTACACATCATTGCTTTCCTGCCTCATTCAAACGTTCCCAGAAAATCCTGAATTCCGGGATTTGGTCCAGTTGACTAACCACCATGATCCTGACATGGACTTCTTTGAGAACATGAAACACATGCAGGTAAAAGACAACAGGCATTCCCTAGTGCCTCTCTCCCCCTGCCAAAGCAAAAGCATTTAACTATGGAATAATGTTTTCCAAAGCGTCCATATGTGTCTTTACAGAGAAATTGAACCTGTGTCATTAGATACTGTTTAAAAACAAAAAAAGGGGGGAATAGGGGTGGGCATTATCACATGCGTGATTGCGAATCAAAGTCATATTTCTATCTAGAAATTTCTTGGCGCTCTGATTTAGCAGCACTGGTTTTTACTGCTTCCTAATTTAGCTAAAATAGCTGTTTTTATTTTAAGTGATTGTTTGGGATCCTGAGCAGGCAACCTGTGTGTGACCCAGCCCACAGTCAGCAACAGTGTCCCGAGGATCGCTGTGACATAGACAGGGAGCAGGGAGCATTTTGTTTTTAATAGCCTGTTCCCTGCTACTCTCTGTCTGGAGGCTCTGCAGCTGCTTTTCATTCACAGGCCTTTGTAATATAAATGTTGCACAAAGCCTGGACTCCTGGTTTTGCTTGCAGTCTGAAAATACTTCTCCTTTCAGAGGTGCAATCAGAGAAAGCCTTTACTACATCTGTAGTTATATGTAGAATTTAACTTTTTACCTTGTAACTTTATCGGGCCTTCTCATCTTATATAAGTTGCCTCCCTTGTTTGATACCTGAGGATGGCACAGTCTTAGGATTGTGAATTCACAGTGAAATATCCCATTGAGTTGGAATATTTATTGAGGCGAAAGGCTAGTGAAAGCCCAGAGACTGAAGGAAAAAGGAATGGCCTGTCCTCAAAAATGAATGTAATATGTACATGTCATTACTTAAAACTGAGGCATTTTCAGAACTGCTGAATGTATGTGCTCCCTCCTGCTAGTTGTGACTCAAGGGTCGCCTCATTCACTGTCTTTCATGTTTGGCTCAGATCCACAGGAGGGCACGGGCTCTGAGGAAACTGGCTAAGCAGCTCGCTGAGAAAACGCTTGTGCTGTCTTCCAAATCCCTGCAGAACTACATCATGCCTTATGCTACTACTGCCATTTTTAGTGAAAAAATGCTTAAGGTAAGCTTTTAAATTGAATGCATCCATTTTGAATATTTTCATCTTTCTTGTACCAATCTCCTTAAAAGACTAACCACTTTAAAAGGCTGATAGGTTTGTGGATTTCAGACAAGAGTGCTGCTGTTCTTCTTTTGGTGGCAGAAAGAGGGTTTGGAAGGTGCAGATGCAATCTGGGCCCAATCCTATATCTGTTAAACCTATCCTGTTTCTCGAAGATGGATCTCTTAAGTGTTTTGGGTTTGGGGTTTTTTTATGTTTTGGGATGGTTTTTTTAATTTTTTACTTGGGGTTGTATCTGTTTGCGTTTTTGTAATCAGGTTATTATTTTTTCTCCTCTGTCTCCAAACTGCTATCTTGCTGTTCAGTTCTGAGATTAGTCACTCTTTGACAGGAGAATGTATGTGGTGGGGAACACAGGCTGTGCCTAGCAACTGAGGTGGGAATAAATACTGTTTTCTCTGGAGTTACAGGGGAGCTGCAGGAGTCGGCTGAAAAGCCTCTGAAATCATTAGTAGCTTTGTAATTAAAGTCTGAAAGGTGACATCTTGTTAGTCACTTTCCATACTTTATTGAAAAACCTGTGCAGTCAAATTACTTATAATATCAATGTGGATAGACTTCTACTTGGGGCTTGAAAAAACAAAGCTTCAGACTTCTGTACAGTTCCCTGTACGCTGTCAGGAGAACAGCAGAGCTGCTTATGTCAGACCTAGCAAGTGTCTAATTCGCTTACTGGCAGAAATATTCTTCTGAAGCTGAAACAATTCGAGCTTAAGCATAGGACCCAGCACCTGCAGCCATACAGACTGTGCCCATCAGTAGAGTGACTGCAGTCACTCTTTGAGCAATGAGAAGTGAAATGCATTGGTGGAAACCTTGGTGAAGAAACAAACATATTTTATTTCACATCGGAAATGGGTCAATGATGTGTATTTCTAATTGATCAGTGTAGCCCAGCAATGAGCCATGTGTCTGTGGATAGATATCTTGACTGGTTTTTAGTTCTTCGTACAAGAGAGTCCATAGATTTAATTATGTGAGAAAAGTGAAATGTGTGTAGAAATATTTGGAGGAAGTGGGTCTGGAGATCTGCTTGGTGAGCTGTGATTTTTTTTTTTTTTTTTTACCTGGTGACTGGGAGGAAATCTAAAGGAGCAGAATATCAAGCATCCCCACCAGGCAGACATTACTTCCTCTGTCTCTTGTTGCTTTGAGTAAGGTGTGTTTTAGGCACATGTTCATCATTAATACTAACAACAACTGAATTTCTATCTTTTGGGCAGCATGAAAATATGGTAACAGCCTCGGTTGAAGTTATTGGAGCTGTCTGCCAACACCTCTCATGGTCAGCGTACTTGTACCACTTAAAGCATTTCATCCATGTCCTGCAAACAGGACAGATCAGTCCGAAGCTGGGAGTCAGGTAGGTACTGCGAGCGATGCTGCTCTAGGTTTCTCCAAAGACTGCTAAGGCAAAATTCAGTGTCTTAAGAAGCATCACATGGATTTTAGCCTCTTTCCCTGGGATGGGAGGTTGGCAGCTTGGAGGTGGGCTTATGCAAATGAAAGTGATCATGGCCTTGCACACTGCAACTATGAAGGGTTAATGGGGCATGACTTTCTCATTGTCTCACTGAGTGCATGCCAGTGTTAGCAGCTTCTGCTTTTGTCAGGCTGTCCCTGGGACACCTGCATTGCTCCAGTACCACTGGCTGTGAGGTTCCACAGTGAGGTAGTTCACAGAATGCATCTAGCTGAAAAGCAACAAGTTTTTATTTCCTGGGTTGCTATTTCAGGATAAACCTTCTTATGCTGCAGTGTCACTGAGCGTGGAGTTTTCCAAAAAGCGCTTTTAAGATTTTCTCTTGTGTTGGTCTATGCAGCTTCTCCTTTTTGTGTGGAGAGCTGATTCTCTTCATGTTTTCCTTCTGCAGCTTGTTAGAGACAGTACTGGAAGCCTTTCACTTTGACTATGAAACGCTTGAAAAGCAGCTGGTGACCATAGACAACCAAGGTGAGCTTTCTGCTCCTGACTGTAGAAGCACTACCTCTAATGGCTCAAAGTCCAGCTAATCGTGTGTTTTACTCTTGAGATCAGCTACTTCCAGCTTTTTTAAATGTGCATATTGAAAGCTAGTTTTGACTTGCCTCCTCAGGAGCAATGCAGACTGTCCTCCTGTGTGTTGACAAAGTGAAGAGAGGTGGGGGGAACCATCTCCACATTACCTCTCCATCCCAGGCCTCTGTAAGCCAAAACAGCCTGGGCTGGGTTTATGCAAATCTGCAGGGTTCTCCAAAGTCTGCATGCGCTCCTGTGGCTGCTGACACATCTGAGTTTTTTGTCCTTGTTGTTGTCTGCTCTCATGGTTATCTGCAGCCTGAGAGATGCTGTATGTCCTCACCTTGCTTCCCCTGCCATTTCATGGGAAGAAGTGATATCTCTGGCTTCTTCACCACTGTGGTTACCTATGTTGTGGCCTTTGGGGTATTCTGAGGAAGGAGGAGGATATTTCACAGCTGTGCTTGTCAGTACCTCTTGTCTTGTGAAATTCTCAAATGTAAGTGAGCAGCAGCTCTCTAAGGTTCAAGCACATTGGCCTTTGCTAAGCTGTCTGTGGAGTTCAGCTGAAGACTAACCACCTGTGATTTAATTTAAGCCTATCCCTGAGGGGTGGTTATTAGAAACCAGCATGCCAGAGCTCCTCTACCTAGTAAAAAAGCTCTGATGCTTTCTGATTGTTTGCTGTTGTTGATGATAGGTAGGAGCTTTGTCCAGAACAAAGCCATCACAGGAGTCTCTTTTAAGGGCTTGATTTTTGTGGCCTCCTATATTTACCTGTGCTTTTGACAATTACTTGACAGAAGCTGCTGCCATGGACCTTGAGCCAGTGGTGGAGGATGAAGAAGCCATGGAGCTGGAGCAGAGTGAAGGGGGAGAGGAGGTGGTTGAGGAAAAGAAAGAGAAGAATCTCTCTGAGGAGCTGGCAGAACCTGAGCAAGCAATGGAGACATCTGAAGATGCTGAGAAAGTGACCAAACCTGTTTCTTTCTTACCCCGAAATAAAGAGGAGCTGGAGTATCTGATCAAACACATTCAAGATACAGTTACAGTCAACATCTTGCCTAAATTGCACAGGTGTATTGTTGCAAAGGTAAGGAGCTGGTATTGGAAAGGAGTTTTGCAGGCCTGTGCTGCTACTGTAAAGGTTGGGGTGCTACTTCAGAGCCCAGTGGAAATGCAGCACATAAGAAAAAAAAAAATAGATGCAACTGGAGACCACCTGAAAGCACAAAAGAGGCTTCATCCCTTTTGTTGTGTCATGGAGATTGCTGACAGACCCTCTGGTCAATATGCGTGTGGTGTCTTTACTTCCCTGCTGAGAACTGGCTTGACCCACACAAGTGAAATGATTCACTTTGTGCAGCCTGTTGAAAAGTTCTCAGCCACTTGCTAGCACCCAGCTTAGCTGCTGTATTGAAAACAGAGGGATTCATCTCACCTGTCCTTTAGCTGTCTGGGTTTTTCCTGTAGTCAGCAGAGGATACCAACTTGCCTTGTTGGCCTGTTCTAGGATTTGTTGAGAAAAAGCAGGATTTGTCTATGTATATTAAAATTGCTTTGTGTCTTGTTCTCTTAAAAAGACTAAAAGAGACGAGGAACACAAGCTTGCGAAATCCAACATTGTGAATGATGATGAGGTAGTTCGTATTCCGTTAGCTTTTGCGATGGTCAGGATGATGCAGTGCCTTCCCCAAGAAGTGATGGAAGCCAACCTACCAAGGTAAATCCCGTTGGAGCTACTTAAATGCTGTTCATTGTGTGGGGAATGAGTGCAAGCACCTTTCTCAAGCTGTGGTTACGTACGAGGCTAAATCCAAGAGGGGCATCCTAATGGTCTTTAAATACTTTTTTTGGAAATTCATTTTCCTAGTGATGTTCCCCTCTGTCAGCATTTGACTTCTGTAAAGCTAAGTTTGAAAGTAACTTGGTAAATCCTTAAGTAAGAGCAGAGCTGTGAAGCAAGGTGCAGAGGTGAGGGTGGCAGAGCTGGGGAAAGAGTAATGTATAGAAATAAAGGACAGTCAATAAAATGCCTTGAAGGACAGTAGGTGTGTGTATGACTACAAAGCCTCTCTATGAGGCTGGCTTTGAGTATAGCTCTGGCTGTGAAACAGCCCTGAAAAGCAGCCTCCTGAGCTAGCAGTGTAATTAGTTCTGCTCTGTTTGGGGGTGAACTAAACTCTCTATCTCTGTTTCCAGCATCCTGCTGAAGGTGTGTACGTTTCTGAGGAACAGATTTCAGGAAATTCGAGACATCGCCCGTAACACCCTCACTAAAATCATGGAAGTGTTGGGAGTGAAGTACCTTCTGTACATGTTAAAAGAGATGCAGTCCACTCTCGTCCATGGGTACCAGGTAATGCTGAAATTGTTCTCCTTCTGCTCTCTGTGATTTTGAGGGATTTTTATTTGTTAGGAGGAGAATCCAAAGGGAAATCTCCCATTTTCCGAGGGAAGTGTTGAGGTAAGGAGGTGAAGGATGAGTTCCTGGTTCCAATAAGATTAGTGGAAATCTTTCCAGTAAGGTCCTTAGGACCAAACATCATCCGAGGTGAGTTGCCACAGAGAGTGCACAGACAGGATGTAGTGATAATGCTAATTGAACTCTTGCTTCCTAGATCCAGAGCCAAGACTCTGACTATTAATTTGTCTTTCCACAGTGGTTGGGGTTAATTTTCTGAGTGAATTACCACAGTGGAATAGCATGAATTTCTAGCTGCTGTAACAGTGAAAGCGCCAATTAGCACAGCATAAAAATATCAATAAGAGCATTGGGGAAAGAGGAGATTCCAGCTCTCCTGACAGTGTGTGGAGGGACAGGGATCTTCTTTCTGCCGCTGGGACATGGATTCTCTTCCTCATGGTGATTTTTTTTTTATTACTCCTGTAACGAGAGCTCAAGTTCAGTGTGTGAGTTGTGATGTCTCTGCTATGGGAGTCTCCTCATCTGGTATTATTAAAGATGTTTATGCAGGAGTTTGGAAACACAATCTCTGCTCTTTTTTCCTAGCTCCACGTGCTGACTTTCACCGTGAACCTGTTACTGAAGGGCCTTGCTACCAGGCTCAGTGCTGGTGATTTGGACCCCTGCTTAGATATCCTGATTGAGGTAAAAACTATTCATGATTGAAGGAAAGAGCATCATGAAGTGCTTGGGGCAGGTTCTGGGAGGAAAAGGTTTTGTTTAGATTGTCTTGGACTTGGTGGCAAAACAGAACTGGTTGTGTGGGTACTGCAAAAGAAGGGGACTGTTTTCTGCTGAGGCATCATCAGACCCTTTGTGGAGTAGCAAAGTATCTCTGAGACTGTATCCTGAGCCCTGCATCCTGAGAGGGAATGGGTTCCAGTTTAAGATGCCTAACTATTTTTCCCTGCATTCTAAATGGCTGAGCAAGTCAGCAGACATCTGGTCAATACAGTCCACGGACCCCAGGAGCTGAGCTGGCCACCCAGATGGATTATATTTGGATGTCTTGGTCTGACTGCAGTCCTACTCCTTGTATCACAGTACCACAGAGGGATGCGAGAACAGCGTCCTCATCTGATATGCTCAAACTGGGGTGGTTTATGTTGACAAAGGAAAGGTAGACATGATTTGTGGGAAATCTGGAGAATCTTTTTTTTTTCTGGAGGTGGGGAAAAATAGTGTTGTTCTGCTGCTACTGGAGGAATCTGGCTCTGATTTTCTGCTCTTCTCATTCACTTCTCTTGCCTGATTTCTAAAGATTTTCAACCAAGAGTTGTTTGGGAATGTAGCTGAAGAGAAGGAAGTGAAGGGAATTGTCTCCAAGGTCATGGAAGCACGCAAGAACAAGAGTTTCGATTCCTATGAAATTCTTGGAAAGTTCATAGGAAAGGGCCAGGTGACGAAACTTATTCTGCCACTGAAAGAGGTAAGAAAAGTCAGCCAGAGTCTTTCTTAACTCTGAGCACTCTCAATTCTGTATGCTCTGAAAGAAACTCTAGAACCTCCTGGGGGCTACAGTGAAATTACTTACATAATCCTGCTTCGACTTCCCAATTTTCTTTCAGAAAGCCATATGTACCCAACTTATAAAATGAGACTTTACTATTCATGTCCAGGACAGGGAATGGCATTCTGGGAAGCTTTCAACCCCTGCTAGACAGAAAACATCCCACTATGAGTTCTCTGTGCCCTCTCCCTCTGCCAACTCCTGTTTCCTCTGGAGCTCCAAAGTCCTGCAAGGCTGCTCTGTGCATGAAGGAAATGTCACCAAAATGTGTTTGGGCTCTGTCCACATGCAATAATTGCCTTTTCAGAGATGCACTCAAAAGAGTGCAAGCTCATGCAGAAGTGGAGCCCTGGTTGACTCAGGAGGTCTGAAGTGTCCTGGTGTGTTGATAGGTGGATGGGCTGCAGTCTGAGAAGAGGCTGGACAGAAAGGGAGGGATGTTGGGGCAGAGTTGAGGCAATGGAATGCTGTTCATGTAGAGAACCGGGGACTTAAGGCAGCAGGTGATGAGGGAGGAATTGCTCTGGCTTTTCCCGTGATTTCTGAATACAGATGGCAAATCACTGCCCTCATATTTCCCTCATGACTCTCATGGTTGTGCTTTTGCAGGTTCTGGAGACTACCACAAGCTTGAAGATAGTCCGGAAGGTGCATGAGGCACTGCGTCACATCATGGCAGGACTGATCTTCAATTCAGACATGAACGCAGAATCCCTCCTCCTCCTCAGTCACGGTCTCATCAGTGAAAACTTGCCCCTGCTCACTGAGAAGGCCAAGTGAGTTCCAGGATGTTATCCGGGTGGTCTGTTATCAGTTGGGAGGTTTTCTTACAGAAATGGCAGCTCTCAAATCCAATTCATCAAATGTATGAGGCTTTCCTTGCTTCCATTTGCCTTTTGTTTTCAACGTGAGTGAATTATTTGGGCAGTCAGAGGGCAAGGAGAAAGCTTGGAAACAGGAGTGATCACTTCCTGAACTTACGGAAGTCTGCTCTTGCAAGTGCTCAGGGCCTTCAATGAGGCTTTTTCAGCATCTGGTAAGCTGATATATGCATTTGAGTGTTTGAGTGAAGGAACAAGGGTCAGTGTTTAGGAGGAAGCTGCAGACTGGCTTGTAAAAGGTGTTTGGGGTCCAGGGTATTTTCATGGGATCAGAAACAAAACCATCAGATTTCCTATCCATCTGGTGGTGTCAGTGCTCAGAGCTGGATCTGGATGTTGTGCATTTCCTACGTTATGTAGGCTGGCTTGCTCTTACATAGAGTCTGACAGCTCTTTGCAAGCTTCTTGGAGCAGTTTTTATAAGCCATCAGAAACTGAAATAAATACCAGTAAATGATGCACAGTGAACAGTGGTGGGAGGTGTATTTCCTTGAAGGAACCACCAAACTTTTGTCTGTCCACTGAGAAGAAACAAGTGGGGATGTTATGCAAATCAGCGTGTATTTGTTACCTTCATAATAGTGACATTGTTCTTAAGTCAAAGGGTCCTGTCTGTCATCCTGCTCTCAAGTTTGTTTTATTTCATTGTGTTCCGGCTGTGACCTGCCTTTGCTTCCCATGTGGGTAGCAGCAGAGCACAGTCCAGCTCTCATCACTCCCAACAGCAAGCTGGTTGTGGAGAGGGTTGAAATCCAAATATTCTCCTTTGCCATACGTTGCTTTTCAGAAAAAAAGTTGCCCCTCCTCCGGATCCTCGGCTGCAACCTGAGAGCTGCCTGCTTCTCCAGCCCACCCCCACGAGAGGAGGGCAGAAAGCACGTGTCAGCAGCAGGACTAACACGTACATCTTGGTTGATTCAGGGCTTCGGGTAAGGATCTACTCAGATACAAAGCTTTGCAATCAAAATTTCTAAGAGTATCCAAAGGAAGGTATTCTGAATATATTGTGTTAACAGCCCAGCCACTAGCCTTAACTTTATTTTGCGTGTGGTAACTCCAGTGGTGCCTCTTAGAGAGCTATAAAAAGAGCTTAGTCTGTGTCAGATGTTTGAATGGGGTATGGTATAAATTCTGCTGTAACCTGAAATAAGGTGGGATCTTATTTGACTTACTTGAGTCCCAGCCTGACTTTGAGATGAATGTCCTGTGCTTTCTATACCAGCTGCTGCACATGAGCCTGAAGAGGTCCAAAGTAAATTCTTCTGAGGAGCATGCTTTGGAGATGTTAGACCCTTTCGTTCAGCTGCTTATAGACTGCCTGAAATCCATGGATGTCAAGGTACAGTTCTGAGCTGCGGTCTGTCTGGTTTGTCTGTTCTACTAAGAAGGGTCCTTCCCACAAATGTCATCTTGCAGTTGATGTGCAAGAGAAAAGAAAGCCATCCAGAATCAAACCTGATTTCATAGGTGTGGAGATTGAGTTGTTTGAGGATATGATGTCCCAAGGGGGAGGAAGGGTTGTGGCTGATGGAGGACTGAATGCTCTGCCCCTAGTGCTGCAGGTTCAAGTATGGACAAGGTCTCCTGGAGCATGTTCATACAAGGACTTCGTCAGCTATCTGTGAGGAGGTTCATGAGGTCCTGTGGCTGCTGGGAGTGGTGTTGTCATTAGAGGTGGATCAAAAGAAAGCAGTTACGTCTTTATTTCTAGTGCCATAGACGGCCTCCTTTTTGGGCAGCTTTGGGTGTGAGTGAGCCTAGGAGCCTTAATCCTTGAGTTTGCTGGGAATGAAAGACAGGCCTCATACGCTATCAGGTACCTGAAGCACGGCTTTCAGGTGACCTGGAGTTTTGGCAGAGCAACTTCTATGCCTTGAAGGCACCTCTGTTGCAGAAAGAGTTCCTGCCATCTGCTGAATCAGCACTGTGTTAATGTCTTTACCTGGTAAAATCAAAGTTAGAGAATTAGAGAGTGGCAGATAATGCTTTTAGAACTGAGAAACCCTTTGTATTACATACGAATGGTTTGAAAGATGTTGATTTTGTTAGCTAATTCCTTTTTACCACAGTTGCAGATAGCTTGACCTTGTCTGTAACAGACTGAGAAAAGTGTTCTGTCAGTGTCGTTGAACCCACGTGCTGTCATTTGGCTCTTTCTTACAGGTGATAACTGGTGCACTGCAGTCCTTGGTATGGATTTTAAAGTTCCCTTTGCCTTCTGTCAGTACGAATCTGGAGCCACTGATCAAGCAGCTTTTCCTCTTGCTGAAAGAATTTGCCAAGACAGGAATAGCCAAAGGCCAGAATTTCCACCTGGTTGTGAGCTGTTTCAAAGTAAGTCAGACCCAGCTCTGCCCTTTTCTACTTTAGGATTAACTCTTGTAGAATGAGACTCTTCCAATCGCAGATCCCTTCTGCAGCAGTCCCTGGAGAGGCAGTCTGGAGATCACAAGGTAGTGAGGAAAATGTGGCCTTCCTGATTCTTTCCCAAGTGAAACCTTAGAGAAAGTTACTCCCCAAAAATGCACAGCTTGGATCTGAAGGAGTGTTTTTATAGAGCATATTTGCCTCCTTTCTTCCTTATAACAGTATCTTGTTACCACGGTGTCTTTGGAGAGGCATCAGTTCTGTACTTGAATAGCTTGCTTTTAACATGATTAATTGCAGTAAACCCTTGCAACTGAAGCGAGGCAAGGGAGACAACTAATAGTAGTGATAACTACTCTTTCAGTGTGCAGTGTCTTCCTGTAGATGTCTTCTAAATGCTTTGCTGAATTAATTACAGCTTCATGGTCATAAGAGTAATTCATGCTGAATGCCAGTGCCAGAAGAATTTTCCCCTCTTCCTGGCTGTGTCCCTGCATTGTGGATCATGTCTGTGAGCATCCCCACTGATTTTGAGGACTAGTCTGAATTTGTGCATTTGCCTGTGCTCAGTTTTTGTCTCAGAATTGCCAGCTGAAAGCAAAATGTGGCGAGAGCAGTGTTAGCTGCATGTTTCAGAGAACAGCAGTTTGTCTTTTCAAACCTAAGTGGTATAAACAGTCAGGCTTTGGCGTGGCCTTATGTTTTGTGGCACGGCATGTGTATTGACAATGTGCAATTTGATTTTGTAGTGTGTGACAATACTGGTGAAAAACGCAAAGAGTCAGATAACGAGCAAGCAGCTCCAAGTGTTGCTTGGCTTTGCTGAAGAGGACATTTATGATTCATCGCGCCAAGCCACTGCCTTTGGCCTTCTCAAGGTATTTCTGTGCAGTAGGTGTATGGGGTGTGTGAGCCACTGGAATGACAGTGATTCTGCCTCGTGGTGAAAGGCCCCTCGATCACACATCGGGAGCAGGCCCCAGAATGCTGTTAAGGTGCTCTGTTGCGGGGGTGGGGAGGGGGGGACCAGCAAAGCTTTCCTGTTTGAATTGTAGTCACTATTTTAAATTGTTTGTGAGGCTGTTTTATACACATGCATATGAGGATGTATTTGGGTCTGAGGAAGTTTTTGCTAAAGAATCAACAGCCCTAATCAGTAGATCAGGTATTCTGTGTCCTCCAAAAGAAACAGATATGGATTTGTAAGCCACCTTTTTTCTCTCTCTTTTCTCTCCTCTCTTTTCTCTCCTCTCTTTTCTCTCTCTCTCGTCTCCTCTCTCTTGTCTCTGTTGTTCTAGCTATGTTTGAAGATGTGAAAAAGTCAGTGTTAAAAGTCAGGTCTCATCACCTGAGATCAGTGTATTCCCAGGTACTGCATCTCACCCTGTCAAGCAAATTGATGTGACTCCAGCTGTCCTTTCATTTTTTAGGCTATTTTATCCAGGAAGCTGATTGTGCCTGAAATTGATGATGTGCTGCAGAAGGTTGCCCAGCTGGCCATCACAGGTCAGAGTGAGCCAGTGCGAGTCCAGTGCAGGCAGGTCGGTAGAATGGAATGTTTCTCATCTTGCTTTACTTACAGCAGTCTAACAGGCTGGGAGGCTTAGTGTGGCCATCCCAGCTCTCACAGACATAGAATCATAGAATGGGTTGGGTTGGAAGGGACCTTAAAGAGCATCGAGTTCCAACCCCCCTGCCATGGGCAGGGACACCTCCCACTAGACCAGGTTGCTCAAATGCCCTTCCAGCCTGGTCTTAGCCCTGCTGAACCCCTAACCCAGTTTCTCCTTCCTAACCCAGTTCCCCCTTCTTTACTAATCCTTGTTCCCTTTGTTCCCTGACTGGCTTTAGTTCTTGTGACTGACGCATAGCAGAATTTGCTACGCTATTGCAGACGCAATGGCTTTAAGTCCAGATGGAGAGCAGTGACCAGTGGTGTCCCTCAAGGGTCCGTGCTGGGACCAGTACTGTTTAACATTTTTATCAAAGACATAGACAGAGGGATTGAGAGCACCATCAGCAAGTTTGCAGATGACACCAAGCTGTGTGGTGTTGTCGATACACCAGAGGGATGGGATGTCATTCAGAGGGACCTGGACAGGCTGGAGAGGTGGGCCCAGTTGAACCTCATGAGGTTCAACAAAAGCAAGTGCAGGATTCTGCACCTGGGAAGAAACAATCCTCAATATAAATACAGACTGGGGGATGAGGTATTAAAAAGCAGCCCTGAGGAAAGGGGCTTGGGGGTGCTGATTGACGAGAAGCTGGACATGAGCAGGCAGTGTGCTCTCGCAGCCCAGAAGGCCAATCACATCCTGGGCTGCATCAAAAGAAGTGTTGCCAGCAGATCCAGAGAGGTGATTCTGCCACTTTACTCTGCTCTGGTGAAACCTCACCTGGAGTACTGTGTGCAGGTCTGGAGCCCTCAATATAGAAAGGACATGGACCTGATGGAGCGGGTCCAGAGGAGGGCCACCAAAATGATCAGGGGGCTGGAGCACCTCTCCTATGAGGACAGACTGAGGGAGCTGGGGTTGTTCAGCTTGGAGAAAAGGAGGCTCCAGGGAGACCTCATAGCGGCCTTCCAGTACCTGAGGGGGGCCTACAGGAAGGCTGGAGACAGTCTGTTTACAAAGGCCTGCAGTGACAGGACGAGGGGCAATGGTTTTAAGTTGGAGAAGGGGACATTTAGATTGGATATTAGGAAAAAGTTCTTTACCATGAGGGTGGTGGAGCACTGCAACAAGTTGCCCAGGGAGGTGGTTGAGGCCCCTTCCCTTGAGATATTCAAGGTGAAGCTCGACGAGGCCCTGGGCAACCTGGTCTAGTTGGGGGTGTCCCTGCTGACTGCGGGGAGGTCAGACTAGATGACCTTTGGAGGTCCCTTCCGGCCTGGACCAATCTATGAATCTATGAATTGCAGACTGCTTGCCATGGCCTGCCTTCAGAGAGCTGCTCAGCAGCTGTGACAGTCCATCCTTTGGAGGCTTTTACGCCCATGTAACTAAGAGCCTCTGAATCCCAGCAGAAGAGAACTTGCCACAAAACCATGATTCCTTCCCACTGCTTCCTCCTCCTTTCCAAGCTAAAAGCAACCAAAAGATGGAATTCATTGCTTCGTTTCAGGCATTGGGATACAGGAGCAGCAGGAGCTGTGTGTAACCAAATCTTGCATTTCCATAGTTACAGGACGAATTTTGAAGGATGCAGCATCGCTGTTAAGAGAAGCCTGCCCGATTCAGAGCAATACTCTAAAGACTGATCTGGCAGTTGTCAAAAGCCCGTAGATCCTGTTCCAGGCACGGAGCTTGAGAGCGGTTGTTGGCCCCTAGTGTAACAGGAACTTTCACAGGAGGCAGGGATGATTCTCATAAACTTGCTGCTCCATCTGTTTTCTTCATAACCTTTTTGCAAGCTTTCCTGAATGTTTCTTGTAA
The DNA here is from genome assembly GCF_964106895.1 of Numenius arquata. Lineage (NCBI taxonomy): Eukaryota > Metazoa > Chordata > Aves > Charadriiformes > Scolopacidae > Numenius > Numenius arquata. Next base: position 80,026,633 of record NC_133577.1, on the reverse strand, counting down.
CTCCTCTGTGTTGGTTTGGTTTTTTTCTTTCCAGATTTACTTAAAATATCTTCTGGACTACCCTCTTGGCGACAAGCTGAAACCCAATTTGGATTTCATGCTCGCACAACTGGAGTGAGTTTATATTCCCAACATCTCTCTCGGAGCAGAACCTTGTTGCTTAAATACGACTTTAGTGGCCACCTAAAGGGCTGTTCATGAGGAGGGGAGGATGTGGCTGAAATCTTGATTTTCCTACCTCTAAAACACTTCCCTTTTTTGGAGATGGGCTATTTGATAAAGCAAGCCCTATTTCTCTCTTTCCCTATTTCAGCCACAGCTGGCTTTGTTTTTTCTCTTCGTAAGCAAAGGTTCTGTTGTTTTCGCAGTGGTTAACCAGCTCCACTGGTTGTGAACCAGGTGAACTGGAAAATCCAGAAGGAATAAGAGAAGGGGTATTTATGTGACTGTTGTCCCATGGCAATGGTCTCACCTACAGTTGCAGGCACAGTTGAGATAACCGTACCAATTCAGCAGGAGCAGCGTGCCTGAAATCTCTTTCTGAGCATGAGCCCACCCTTGCTCAAGGCGACAGTAGCTTACCATGTTCCCCAGCACCGCAGCACAAGTGCAGCTGTAGCTGGAGCCTTTTTTCGTCTGTTTGTCTTTCTGTGCCCATTCTCTGGGAGATGGAGCTGATGGGCCTGTTGCTTAAGTATCAGACCAGGTCTGGTAGCTGTTGTAGAAAGATCCCTGTTTCTGTGTGTTGCTGGCATTGGCCATTCTTGTAAATTGTTGGCAACTATAGAGTATCAACCCAGCCCTAATCATTAATCATTTCCTTGCAGGTATGAGTATGAAACTGGAAGGGAATCTGCGCTGGAGATGATTGCGTACCTCCTTGACGTGTTCCCAAAGGTAACAAGCACCCCTTGGTGTTCCAAGCATCAAGCAGTTACTGTGGCTTGCAGTAACAGCATTTTCAGAGCACTTTATTTTGGGAGCACTTGGTAGTTCCTATTATCTCTTATCATGAGCAGAACGTTCACTTATCTCCAAAGAACCTGGCTTTGCTCCAAAAGAGAAATGACATGCTGGGAAGTCTGCAGTACTTCTTTATCTAACGTGCTCAGTCTGCAAGTAAAATAAAGCTCTGTCAGCTGGAGTTTGGATAAACTTGATGGTGATTTATGCCAGGAAGAAACACAATCAGTTTGGGAAATGGAGTATGAATAGAAAATGAACTCTAGAGTTTTCTCATTGTGGGTTTTTTTTTAACATTCATGAGGGCTGTTGTTGACTGAACTGATATGTGATGTACCATATCTATTTTGTTGGCCTGACTGCAGGGGGAGGGCTTCTCAGTGGGGCGGATCAAAATGAAAGCTGAAAAATAAGCGTGCGTCTGTGCAAGATAACATACACAAAATGCTAGGCTGCCTCGAAGCTCTGCAGCTGGAGCTTGACCGAGCAATCAAGAGACTGAGAGAAGCGCAATCAAGCAAGATTTTGGGAGGAAGGAAGAGAAATTCTGCACAGTAAGCTGTGCTGCACCACTGCCTGATTAGATTTAGTATCTCAGCTTCGTTCCAGGCAACTCTGTAAAGTAGCAAAGAGCTGCTCTCTCTGGAAGAAGGTCCTTTGGGCTGATTGCTGCAGTGCTGAGGCACTTGTGCCTGTTTCAGTGAGAGCTGGTCGTGAAGATGCCCTTGAAGGTTTGACGCTCTTGTTGCTGTCCCAGGGACACGTTAGTGAGTAAGAGCAGGGCTGGGGCTCCTGTATACTCCCTGTATGCTCCCACAGCTGGATCATCCCATCCTTTTGGACCCTGCTCAGAACTGACATTGTTCCTATTTGCATTGTAACAAATACCTCTCTTTTTCCCCTTCAGATGCTAGAAGCTCCCCAGGGATGTGCGGTTGACTAATGGTTGCTTCTTTCTAGGATCTCCTCCACAAATACTGCGGGCTGTTTTTCCTTTCTCTCTGTATGATGATGATAAATGATGACTCTGCCAAATGCAAAAAGATGGCGGCCTTGACGTGTAAATCTCTGCTCAGTAAGATAAGCAGCGAAAAACAAGACCTGATGTTTTCGCTGGTCACAGAGTGGTTTCACAGCAAGAAGGTATTCTTTGGTCTTTTCACCTGCCATGTCTGAACTCTGTTTGGGGGCTGATTAAGGCAAATGAGAGAATGCTGATACCAGGTGGATTGGTGGGTTTAGTTGTACCTGACTTAGTTTTAGGAAAGGAGTATGGGCAAGAGTCAGCTTAGAACAAAGGCTCTTTAAAGCTGTGCTCAGTGCTGAAGAGCAAGAAATGGCATAGCTTCATAAAGCTGCACAAATGTAGGGAACTGCTACCACTGTAGGTCAGCCTAAAGACTTCCCAGCTGCGTTGCAACCATCTTCCAGGCCTCCCATTTTGATCTGAGTGCCTGGGTGTTTAGCTATTCTGAAACTGGATTTAGGTTCGGTCCCTCTGTACTAGCGGAGTAAGTGTTCTTCAGCACTTCATCCTTTTCATCTCTATTATGGTCAGTTCTGATTTATAGCTGTGAGCTGCCTCTTAACATTGTGAGGAATCTAAGAGCGCAAAGTGGGCCCCAGAGCTTTGCATCTGGGAACCGGGCTGGAAAAGGCCTTTCACCATTCAGTTTTAGGGTGTGTGTTTCCAGGGACAACTTGTGCTGCCAGGTGCTTTTGTGCCTAGCTGACATCTCCTTCTCAATAGTACTCTGAAAACTAGCTTCTGTTAAGACGCCGTTGCTACAGGCAAAAGTAGAAGTGGCTGCCAGCTCCTGCATGTGGGAGCTGCAGGATTTGGTCATCAACAGGTAACAAGGGGTGTTACTCTTTCTGTTGGCAGAGCTCACACAGGAGATTGGCTGCCCAGGCATGCGGTTTGTTTGTTGAAGTGGAGGGAGTAATGTTTGAACGGCGTCTTGAAGCTGTCCTCACCTTGATTGAAAAAGAAATCAACCCAGTTAAATTTGAAGATGTAAGTAATTTTTCCCATGTGTGAGGTTTGGGGAAGGAGAATTAAGAAAACGAAAAAAGAGAAGAAGTGTGGGGAGAGATTTAACTGTTGGACCTACCATTTGGGACTGAGGAAAGACAGGAAACAGACACATTTGTTCTGAAGGAGACCTCACTGACCTAGAACTATATTTTTTTGTTTGTAAGGCCAAATTTGGTATCATGTGTCACAATACAAGGGGCAAAGGAACTTTGCAAAGCCACCTGGCCTGAGCCTGTAGCCATATTGTGTAACCAGCAGATATATTGCTCCTTGCTCAGGCCTTTATCAAGATCTCTGTGGGTGGAAGGGGTTCTTGAGACAGCCCTGGAGACTCAGGCTTTTGGTCTTTACCTGTGTGACTTGGTGGGTTGACAGCATGCAGCAGTATGCATGTCAAGGTAGCTTTCCCTGCTTCTGGTCTTTCCTGTGGTGGCAGGAGAGGAGGGACACCTGCTTTCTTTGTTTAAAGTGCAGTTATAAAAGCCACGATCAGAAGGAATGGCAGGGTGCACAGGTAGCACTGGGATAGGTTAGAATCTGTTTAGTTGGAAAACAACCTAACAACCACACTGAAAACATCCGTTTAACTGGGAAACATGTCTGCTTGCTGCAGAGATTTGTGTAAATGTGGAGGAGTCAGGAGAGCATCGCTTGGGACCGTCTGCTTTGTTCAGTGTTACCTACAGCTTTAACTTTCAAAGGAGTTCCATTAACTCAGAATAACGAGGATGCCTCAGATTCTGCTTGGCGTGTGATAATCCCAAAGGGATCTCAGTCACTGTGCCTGGGGAGCAGCCACGTATGTTACTAATGTGCGAGGGGAACATGCTGAACAAGAGAGGAGAGCCTCAGGGTTTGTAAGTTGGCAAGAGATGAAAATAAAATACCTGCAGTGAGGAGAAATTCAGTGTAATCACCCCCTGTGCTGCCACACGTAGGTGAAGCGCTGACTAGTTATATCAAGGCAGCTGGTGGTTGCAGGGGGGGGTGAGGACCTGAAGGCAATTTAGTAAAACATGGTGCACACAGTGTTGTCATAACAACGTGGGGCTTCCCAGGTGACACAGGCAAATCTGAGCTCAGCTTGGCTCTAATAACGAGAATCAAATGTGCACAAATACATCTATTGACATAAACAATATACACTGTGTAATTGCTTGCATTTAGAAACCCAAGAGTTTGTTCCAGTAACATCTGTATAAAAAACCCGGAATGATTGCAGTAATAATCTCTCCTGCAGAGGATCGGTCTCCAGGAGAAATGCTTTAGTGGAGCTGCTTCTCTTCTGTTTATTTTGGGAGTTGGGTAGAAGTCAGTCTTCTGTTCCTTTGGAGGTTTGATCCAAAATTTATCTAGGGGGGTAAATAAGCACTGTCTTCAGGTTCTCATATGCATCTTTCTTGACTTGCTGATTTTATTAGATAACTGAAGAGGAGGAGGAGAAGGCTGCAGATAGGCTGTTATTCAGCTTTCTTGTGCTGGTGACAAAGATAATCACAGAGTGCAACTTGATTCAGTTAACCAAGAACAGTGATGTTGTGAGCAATATCTGGGGTAAGTATCAAGAATTGTTACGGCTGAATTACAAAGATAATTCTTTGTGTGCCGTGTAGTTTTTTGCACCCTAATATCATAGAGTCACGGAATGGTTCAAGTTGGAAGGGACCAACCCACTGCCATAGGCAGGGACACCTTCCGCTAGACCAGGTTGCTGCCGCTAGACCAGGTTGCTGAAAGCCCCATCCAGCCTGGCCTTGAACACCTCCAGGGATGGTGCATCCACAACTTCTCTGGGCAACCTGTTCCAGTGTCTCACCACCCTCACAGTAAAGGGTGAAAGAAAAAAAAGAAAAAGAAAGAAAAAAAATTTCTTCCTAATATCTGATCTAAATCTTCCCTCATTCAGTTTAAAACCGTAACCCCTCATCCTATCACTACACTCCCTGATAAAGAGTCCCTCCCCATCTTTCTTGTAGGCTCCCTTTAGGTACTGGAAGGCTGCTAATATAAACAACTGAACTTTGTTGTACAAGGTTTTCATGCTACAAACTACATCACAGTTACTGGGCAGTGAAAGAGAAGATGTTATGGAAAAGGTTACGTGGCTGATGAAAACAACACACCCTCTGTCTCAATTGCTGGGAAGTATTTTCTAATATCCCAAGAGCTAAAAGTTGCAAACTATTGCATGTTTGACCATAATTACATCCTCTTGGATGAAAACCTCCCATTCTCCTGGGAAGATGAGATTTTCTTGATGAGATCATACATACCAGCCAGCAAGCGATGACACATGGTAATAGTTCTGTAAATACTGTGTCTGCCAGGATGTTAAGGCCTGGAGGTTATTTGATTCCAGCAATTTCCCTATGAGTGAGATTGTACAATGTCGAGCTGCCTTATTGGCATTTTGTTGCTTTGGTTTTAATTGCTTCATTTGCTGCTATTGGAAGGCCTGGATCTGGCTGGTTAATGTCTTCGAAGAGTTCAGCCTGCCCAGGTGCCTTTAGTGAGATAACCCTCGTAAATCCTGGATTGCTTGGTGATGTGCAGCTTGGGCAGAGGCGAGGCAAGAGGGCAACTCCATCTCTTCTCTGAAGCCTCCTCAGCCTCCATCCACGGGTTCAATCTGACCCTCTGCAGCAGGGCCTGCTCACCCAAGTCTCACAGCAGCTGATCCCCAAATATCATTGGCAGATGAGCCGTGGCACTGAGTCCCTGAGGGACCATAGTTGCTGCAGAAACACAGCTTGTTGGCCAGGACCAGAAAAAGTGTCTTTTTTTGCCATGCCCAATTTTCCTGCCCAGTTGTCATCACTTTCCAGCAGTTGGCCCTGTCTTTGGATGTTTGGAAGTCCTGTGGATGCATTTAAGAATGCCTGGTCACCATGGGGACATTAGGCTACTTGTAGCTTTTTGCCACTCTCTGCTTTGGCTAGATAGAGTTGCTAGGAAGTCTTTGATTATGTTCTGAGCAGATAGATGAGCACAGTTAATTTCCTTCACCTTTTTATTGTGGTAGTTCTTGGAGGGACCTGGTTCTTTTTTGGCTCCCGCTGGACCAGCTCCTGTGCTGAAAGAGGTTTTCTTTCCCCCAGGTCATGTCCAGTCTCACCTGTGGTATCCTCACAGCTGGGTCTGGCTGACAGCTACTGAGATCTTTGGCTTGTTGTTTGCATCTTACAAGCCAGAAGAGCTTGTCAACAAGTGGAGGGAAAGAAAGGCAGGGAAGAGGAAAAAAATGTCAGTAGAGCTGTCGGCTTCCACAGTCTTCTTGACTGCTCAACTGGACAAAAAGGTAATGATGTCTATACTACTCCTTCCCTCCTTCCCTATGTCCATTCCCTGGCTGGGACATAAAAACAGTGTTATAGTTTGGCATGCACATTTTATCTCTCAGTTGCTTGTCTGCTGCCTAATACTGATCCTTAAAGCATTTGAGGAGGTGTCTCTGCTGCCGGGAGGGGGCTTCTCTGGGGTTTTATTCTCAGCAGCACAAAGATTCCCCTCTAGGCTGCAAGATGCAGGCAGAAGTTGTGCTGAGCCAATCCTTTAGCCTCCCCTCGGAACTGCCTTTGGTGACTGCAAAACACTGCTTTTGGTTTCTGCTACTGACTGCCTTTCATGGAGTCGTTTCCTTTTCCTTTTTCCTCTCCCCAGATGAAGGAACTCGTGTTTGCATTCTGCCATCAGCTGCAGTCCAAGTTCCTGGACGTGTCTCTGGGAGAACAGGTAAGAGCAGGAGCGGGTCTGGGGCTGCAGGAGGGCATGGAGTAGGCCCTGGACCATGAGGGAGTGTTATGTCCTAGTTGGGACAGCAGCGCTGCTGGCTGGTGGTGGCCTGGGGCAGCTGCTCTGTGCTGAGGGCATCTGAGCAGGTGCATATCTCAGAGGGGCCCAGAGAAGTCCCCCTTTGTGGCGTCAGGGCTGGAAGGGCTTGAGGGGTGGCAGGGACAGAAGGGGAGGCACCATGTGGGGCAGGACTGGGGTCTCTTCTGTCAGGGAGAGTCTGACTCTGCAGCCCAGACTGGAGCAGGCTGAACAGCCAGATCCTGGAGCGGGCATCCAGGTATCTCGAGCTAGTTCCCTGCAGCTGCGCTGGAGCCCTGGCTGTTTGCTGGGAGCATTTAGTCCAGCTTTATGCTGTTGCTTGAAGGTCTGACTCCCCAGTGAACCTGGTCAGAGATTTCCTTGTGGAGAGGCAGGGGCTGCTAGAGGTGGGGAAGACAAAAGGAGCAGCCCTGCCTTAGAGGGTGCTGAAGCCTAAACAGCATGGTCGCTCATGGGGAAAGATTCTCCCAAGCTACGGGATACTGAAGTGGGCCTTCCTCTTAGGAGCACAGGGGATGAACCTGTTAGAGCCTCCTGGGTTGGCCAGTTCCTCTTTCAGATCTAGCCCTGGGCACAGCTGGTGCTGACACTGGGGGAACCCACAGTGACTGACTACTCTTTTTTACACTTCAGGTTATAAAGAATTTGCTTTTTGTGGCAAAAGTTGTTTACTTGCTAGTCCCTGCCTCAGAGGAAGGTAAAGAGGCTGAAGGAGAACTCGTCTGTGAGGTGGAAGAGCAGGAGGCCTCAGAAGATGAAGAGAAAGACCTTGCTGCTCAAGGAGAGGGAGAAAGAGAGGACACAGAAGAGAAAGGCCAGCCAGCCACATTGCTGTGGTTAATGAAGAAGCTCTCCCTCATGGCAAAGCGAGAAGCAGCATATTCCCCAAAGGTCCCTTTAAAGGTAAGAACAGGGTTAAACCAACTGTTTTTCATGTGGTAGGCACTTGCACAGGAGAGTGCTGCTCTGGCTCGTTGCTTCCAGGAGACCAGTTTAGAGAATGCTGGGAGCTGGTGCTGAAGTGGGGATTAGTAGGTGCCAAAGAAACGAGCAGCGTTTCAGTTTGGGGTTCTCAGGAACGGCTCGTGCCAGTCTGCTGCTCCTTGCTGTTGCTTCAAGCCCTTGTGTGGGGTGGCAGAGGGGTGGGAAGGCCAAAGGCACCAAGCTGAAGGGGACAGAGCCCTGCCTTTGAAAGCCCAAGAGCGCTGGGTTTATGCAGGCAGGGGAATGGCAGTGGGGAGTCACTTGCTAGAAGAAGGGGAGGGTGTGGGAAAGCGTCAGGAAAAGTGCTGTGGTCCCCCGTGGTGCGGACTTAGAGAGGTTGAGCTTTCATGTCTTCAGCTGCCTCAGTACGGGACAGTGAGAACAAGCCTGTTGTTCAGAGTGTTAATGGCTGCCAACCCGGTGAAGTCACAGCTCACATGATTACAGATCCCATGGGGTGGTGTCTCATCTAAAGGCTCCACTTGGCTGCAGTAAGACCTTGTAACAGCAGCGAGCTTCTGACTCGGGTGTCTGAAACGGGGCCTTGGACGCTGAAGAGTGATGCGCAGCACTCTGGTGGCACTGCAGCCAGGCACTTCCCTCCCAACCTTCCTTACTTCGTGTCCCACACGCTCCTTTTCAGAGAAGCTGCATCTTTAAGTTCCTGGGAGCAATCTCAGTGGATCTGGGGAAAGACAGGATCAAGCCGTACCTTCCAACGATCCTCACTCCGCTCTACAGGGAGCTGAACAGCACCTACGCAGAGCAAGGTAAGGGATTTCCCTCACAAAGACCCGCAAAGAGGAAAGTGTGTCAGAGCTCTGCCGCGGCACAAATCACCGCCTGTCACTCCTTGTGTCTGTTGAGGCAGAGATGCCATAATCAGTGAATTTCACCGTCTTGCAGTTGAACCAGGAGAGGAGGAGGAGAGTGTTAGACAGCTGGAACAAAATCCTCTATGTTGACAAAGAAAAAAGACTGGACTAAAAATGTGGAAACGGGTAAAGCTTGAGCATATGATGTAGTGGAAAAAGTGTAGTGATGAAGGGTGGTGGACTCATGGTGGCAGGACTGATGGAGTCCTTGCTGAGGAGAGGAAGAGAGTGGGTGTTAAGGAAGCCAGAACAAGGCTGTTGCTAAGTGCCATGGTTTTGGAATTGCCTTGTTAGATCTGCTGAAAGGCTTAGGGGCATGAAGATCCCATGCCCTATGGTTAATAGCGTGTTTCAGTTTTAATGTAAAACAGGGTGTGTTTTATGGCAGCTCGTGTTACTGTAGAGCAAGGGACTGCATGAGTTGGAGTCTCCGCTTTGGTGGTTGCTTGATGTTTTCCCCAAGTTCTCCCTTCTAAAATAGAGAAAATGACTTCTAGCGTGTGCCATCTGTGCGTGGTGACAGAAAGAAAGGAACGTTTGCAGGCAGGGGATGAGAGCTGCACGTGGGGTGGGGTGGGCAGGCCTCCCTACGCCTATGGAACTGCGCACAGAACTTCTCCCTTCCTCCTGAAGGAGGCCAGGTCGCGCTGTCCTGCCAGACACTACCTGGGCAGCACCACTTGTCCCTCCTTGAAGATCCATGTTTGTTTAAAAGATCTTAAGAAGTCGTGCCTGGTGGGGGAAAGACAAACCAACTTCCTGTTTAACATGAGAGACTCTTGGCTTAAGACTTAAGGAAGACACTGGTGTTAAGATAGTTCACGGAAATGTGTTAAGTCGAGCAAAATCCAATGGCAGGAAAAAAAACCAGACAACAAACCAAAAAAGAGTTCTATTACCCTAAATCTGTGGTTTGTATATGCCGTGAAAATTCAGTACGTGGCACTGGGTCCCCACATCTCAGAAAGGGTACAAAGGAAGGGAAATAACTTGGAGGAGGGCAGTAACAGCATTCTAGGTAAGGAACAGCTGCCTTGGCTACCTTTTTTTTCTTTACCTAAGCAAGTAAAAGCCTTGGAAAAGATATGGTAGAGATTGACAGTATTGGGAGTGGATAGAGATCTACTTTCTGCTTTCTCTGCCAGCACAAGAACCAGTGGCCTTCAAGTGATGTTTCAGAAGAACTGCAGAGCTGTTTTTTCACAGGATAGGGGGTGTAGACCCAGGGAATGTCACTGAAGGAGACTGTGGAGGCAAGCAGCTTACACAAGCTTCTCTGGAGGCTGTACAGGCACTTGGAAGAGGGATCTGTTGGAAGACCGAGAGAAACATTTACCCTGCTTTCCCTTAGTGTCTCTTTGTAGCCCTTTTTTCCTCCCCAGCATCTTTTCTTTCAGTGATTGTAGTTAATATATTGTAACTAACTAGTGATCCTAACCATTAAGCCAGTCCTTATTGTGTGTACTGGACAGAGGAGATGCTGACTGACAAGGTGGAATCATCTCTATGTCCAACAAAGCCTCTTCCAGAAGAGCCCTGGTGGCTATATACAGGAAACCACTTTTAATAACCATTATCCTTCTGAAAAAAAACTTTTGCTTCTCAAGAGCATTATTTGTTTTTGTTTGCCTGTGTGAAGTGGCACTTGCAGTTTTCTGGGAGGGCTGGTGAAGAACCAGCAGGTTTCACAAGCACTTTTGCTCTTGTCTCTACAGTCTGTTGGACAAGATGAATTGCTCCAGTCGTCCTTTAGTAACGAAAGGGCTTATTGGGCTTGTTGCTTTCATTCCATGTGCTGAAAAGATTAAGCAAGTTAATTTTGTTTGTTTTATTAGATCCAACACTGAAGAACCTTTCCCAAGAAATCATAGAACTGCTCAAGAAGTTGGTTGGACTGGAGGCTTTTTCGCTTGCCTTTTCTTCTGTGCAGAAACAGGCCAATCAGAAAAGAGCGATGAGGAAAAAGCAAAGGGCTTTGCAGGTAAGATTCTGCTTTCTCTTCTCTGGGAAAAAGAAATGGGGTTTCTCTAAAGGCTTGAGACCTGACCGGGAAGGTGAGTTCGAGGAGACACTTCATCCCAAATTGGGACAGTTTTCATTGTTTCATTTCTGAACCTTCACAATAAGCTGTTGAAGATCAGCCCCTTGGGCAAGTTCTTGGGCAGCAGGGATGCTGTGCTTTCCCGCTGACCTGAAGAGCGGTGGTAAACTGGGCAGAGCAGCCAGAATTCCCTTGGCTTTGAGGAGCTGAGAAAACCCCTGCCTTATCTCACCAGTCACCACTTTCTTAGGAAGTACCTGATGTCAACAGGGACAGTTGCTAATTGTAACTAAATAAACAAAACGTATTTTTTTTTCACTAGACTGTAGCAAACCCTGACATTGCTGCGCGGAGGAAGCTGAAGAGACATAAGAATAAAGCAGAAACCAGGAAGAGAAAAATAGAATTCCTGCGCCCTGCCTACAAGGCCAAGAGACCTCGAAGTCACGCACTGAAAGATTTAGCAATGGTGGAATAAAAAAGGCTTTTCCTTCCCAGAGGATTAATTTATAAAAAGTAATTTCAAGCTAAAGAACTAAAAAGTATTTACATATTATAATTGTATTTATTAGTATTTTTTCATGTCCTGTTTTTCATCTAGGATCTTAAAGAAAACCTTTTGAATTCTTTTTCCAAACCTGTATATTTTACCAGAGCATGTACAGTTGAATGGACAACCACCATGATTTTTTTATATTAAATTTTACTTCATTTTTAGAAGATGGCTTACGTGATGACTGTGAACATCCTAGCTCCTGGAGGGAAAACAATCTGCCTCCTGCCTTTGATTTGCCTTTCGGTTTCTGTAGCAATACTGAGCAACTGAACTGCCATTTCTGGCTAAGCTGAGAGTATAGGAATAACAGCTCACGAAGGTGGAAGTTAAGTTCAAATTATGGCCCTGGCCCGTAAGGGCAGTAGATGGCTACTGAAGACTTTTATTTTCCTTTCAGAAAACCAATGCTTGAGGTACAGTATTTAGCTCTGTTGCTGTACTTCGTTCTAACAGCATATCTACACTGAAGGATTCTGAAGTACAACACCATCACAGAATGATATGGGGTTGGAAGGGACCTCTGGAGATCATCTAGTCCAACTCTCCCTGCCAGAGCAGGTTGCACAGGAACATGTGCAGGCGAGTTTTGAACTTCTCCGGAGACGGAGACTCCACCACCCCCCTGGGCAGCCTGTTCCAGGGCTCTGCCACCCTCGAAGTGAAGAAGTTCCTCCTCGTGTTCAGATGGAACTTCTTATGTTCAAGTTTGTGCCCGTTACCTCTTGTCCTGTCACTGGGCACCACTGAAAAAACACTGGCCCCTTCCTCTTGACACCCACCCTTTAAGTATTTATAGGCGTTGATCAGATCCCCCCTCAGTCTTCTCCAGACCCAAGTCCCTCAGCCTGTCCTTGTAAGAGAGATGTTCTAGTCCCCTAATCATCTTTGAAGCCCTTTGCTGTACCCTCTCCAGCAGTTCCCTGTCCTTGAACTGGGGAGCGAGCCCAGAACTAGACACAGTAAACGCATCAGCTTAAGGAAACTTCTTTAAATGTTCAGCTATATGGCTGTTAGAACTGGCAGCAGCTGGACTTGTTTCTGTAAGGAAGCAACACGTCTATGGGTACAGCTGACAGTTCCAGATTTTATTAGTGTTTTAATTACACGAATATAGTAGCCACTTAAAACCACTGGAGGATAGGGCACCAAAAAAATCTTTGCCAGCCAGTAAGACTTTCATACAAATTAACATAAGTACATCCTTTAAACAGAAAGAAAGAAATGGAATATTGCAATGTACACAGACATTCACTTGGTTCAGTTTTAACAATTCGAGACAGGCATCCACGTTACAGGAATCGAACTCAAATCTGTCCCTATTTACAAGTATTTGTGGCCTGGGAATACTTGACTGCAGAAAGGGATGTTGGAGAAAGCTGAAACGTCTTTGCAGTGGTCGCTTTGTATCACTGCCTGCTCTTCAGGGCCTCCACCAACCTAGGAAAAAAGGTTAAGTCCATTTACTGAAAAGGCATTTCAATCCTGTTGAGACACTTTGAAGAGAAACCTGCTCTTTCTTCTGCTGTGGACTCTTTGTCTGTTACATCAGACAGACCTTCCCCAGATCCAGTCTTCAAAAACAAAACGGTAAAAGCTATTTCTCTAATGAGGCTCCCACAACTAGACTGTTACTCACCATTCCATTGCTTCATCAAGCCCGGTGCCCTTAGTTGCAGAGGTTTTGAATATCTGCCACTTTCGGTCCTTCAAAGCCGGTAAGCCAAGTGCGTTTGCCATTTCTGTGGGTGTCATGGCCTGCTCCATGTCCTGCTTATTCGCAAACACCACCAAAATGGCCTTCTTCAACTCTTCTTCCTAAAAAAAAACAAAAGGGGGAATTGTGCAAGTTGTTGCAAAGACTTGAACTGAATTTATTTAAGCAGAGAAAAACCCATAGAATGAAAAGCAACTTCAGCAACCCTCAAGGTTGTCAGTTTGCTGATGTTTCGTCTTTAGAAAATTCTTCAGTCAAAGAACGGTATTTACTTCCAATTCCAGGTGCTCCCAGCATGATACCACATAGGAACAATTATTTCACACACGGCAGGTGATGCCTTTTACATTATGAAACAAGCTGGTACTTGGATTTAAGAAGACATATCAAAAAGCTTGAAGGAATTTTGGAAAAAAAAAGACAGGCATTTTGCTCAACTCCTCGTCTTACTTATATTACCCTGTTCTACATATGTTCTTTAGCATCAAAACACAGTAGGATGCTAATTACTGTTAATCCTTCAGCTCTTGATTTTGCCACCGCTGAAGTACTGAGCAGCCATCCCTGCAGACATATAAATTTTCATGCGGCCAAAAGGCTACACGTAACTAACTCACTGCCCAGCCAACGCCGCACAAAACTAAAACTGAAGTACCTGCAGCCTATTTATTTAGCGCTTTTCAGCCAGAAGCGTTGGCACAGGCCTATTGTGAGGGCTGAAGCTGAGCTTCACTCGATTGACTCAAATTTCACATTTGCTCCAAAAAAAGGTTTTAATTTCTCAATTTCCGTTCTACTGATAGGATTGTCATCCTTGTTTTCTTACCTCTAACATAGCAACAAGCTCTGATTTTGAAGTGCCAATTCTATCTCGATCACAGCTGTCCACTACATAAATGACTGCATCTGTATTTGAATAGTAACACCGCCAATATGGCCTGCAGGAGAAAGAGAAGTTCCGGTCATATGATTTGCACTTTTTGCAGTGCCTTTTAGCCAGATAACGAAAAGCAGATTACCCAGAGGAAGTAAAAACTGCCTCTGGGGTGAAAGGCCCCAGGAAGCAAGTAGAAGATAGCAAGTAGCTACAAAAAGGAACAAACAGTACAAATACTCTCAATGGCAACTAAAAAAAAAAAAAAAAAGAAAAATTAAAAAAAAAAGCAAGCAGTTTGAAAACAGGGAAAGGACAGAAGTGCTGAGGACAGATTTATTTGGGAATCAGCCTGCAGGACATCAGGTCCATAACTGAGGGATGGGAGCAAAGAAAGTTTAAACACACAAGCTTCGGCCATAGGTAATCATTACAGTCACCAAAGAAGGATAAACAGGGAAATCTTAAATAACTTTTTCATACAGGCAAATAATTAACAAGGATCAAAACAAATCACCTTTTTCAGCATTACCTTACTGAAACTAAAAAGGGAAGGAAGCTGCATCTTACTACCTGGCATTCCAAATGGAATCACGAAGAGATCACACAAGGGTACTGAAGAGATCACTTGAATTGTGCATATAATGACTCATTACAAAACTTGTAAATCTCACTATAAAAAAATCATCATCTATACCTAAATTCAACTTCCTAGCTTTGCACGCTTAAGAACATTTCGGTATCTTTTGGGGTTTACAGCACTTACTTTCCTCTTTCTCAGAATGCTACACAATTGCCTACTGCAAAAGTAAACTTGTTTTTCAAAGCAAAACAAGTGAAAATATTCACGTGTTTCTTTCCAGTGTTTTAATAACTGAATTGTGTCAGGTGACAGCGCTCTCCTGACAACAGGCTGTTTTTAAAGCTTAAAAGAACCAATTTTCAGAAGTGCCAGCTATGAGAATTCCAAGAACTTAGCGCTTTTTAGAGAAATTTGATTACATCTTTTGATTTTAAGAGATCTATTACCTTATGCTTGTCTGTCCTCCCAAGTCCCAAACTTGAAATTTCAGATTCTTGTATGTCACTGTCTCAACATTGAAGCCAATGGCTGAAACGAAGTTAAAACAATTTCACGGTTGGTGATTTTTCTTTATTTTTCTAAAGAACATTGAAGCACTTAGTTTAAAATTTCCAGGCCTGAAAATTCTCAGTAGCTACATAATGAAGTTCACGCCCTTTGCGAAGTTACCCCAGCAAACATTTATGGCTCAAAATAATGCAGTAATTTTTTTCTCTGAACAATAAGAGCACATTGTAAACATATTGTACAGATTTGTAACAAATTCTAAGGTTGTTAAAAATACACAGAAGCCTGCCTGAAACCACCAGAAGAAACAGAGCAAGGGTTAAAGGAATGGCCTGTTTTGATAACTGAGTACACAACTGACTGCAATAAAACACTAAGGAATGTGTCCTTCGTCTGTGCACTCGTAAGACCAGAGCAGAGCCAACTTCTCAGCAGAAGAGTTGACGCTGCGGTATCTGGAAGACGGCAATGAGGTTACAGCATGTCACATATGTCATTCCTTTTCCTGCCAGCCCAGAGAAATACAACATGGGAGTGAACGATGGATGCAGATTGCCTAAAATTTATGGAGGCTGAAATAAGCAAAACTTGAGGGCAAAAGGATTCATCTCCTTCCAGGAGATCTCGCAGTGAGTTTTGTTACACTTCCTACATAACGTAAAGTTAAACTATTATGATTTCTTCTTCTCTGTGTTAATCAGAAGCATTTATACAACAAACTGGAGACCCTTGTCAAAAAAAAATTAAATAGGTGTGATTCACTGACATGGTCCTACGTAAAATTTTTTTTTACAATAATAATGATCTCTAGAATTCATGTTATAGCTATATTTGGAGACAAAAGACTTAAGACAGTCAACAGTTATCATTTACTGAACATTTACCTATGAAGAAAAGCCTGCCAAATCAAGGTAACCATCTTAAGGTCATATACTTCTTCCATTCAGCAGGGCAGCATAAGACGTTCCTTTACGTGGTACTTCTACAGCACACTGTTATACAAGGAAGTTCTTAAGTACAACACTGCAAGGCTCCCACAACGTAAGGCCCTTTTGTTTATCGTATAACAAGTTCAGCTGACAAAGCTTATGTGTTAGAGCTACAGGTAAATCGGCTGTTTTCACTAAGGGATGGATCACTTACTGGGAATGGTGGTAACAACTTCTCCAACTTGTAACCTGTAGAGAATGGTTGTTTTTCCGGCTCCGTCCAGTCCCAGGATGAGAATCCTCATCTCTCGAGTTCCAAACAAGCTGGAAAAGATGGTGGAGAAAAAGCCCCCTGCAAAAACCAGAACACAAAGATGTTTCAGTGTCAGTGAGCAATAATGGAGGATATGGAAAGGGCAGATAGATTGATCTCATTTCTTACTGAGCAGCAGTATGTTTCTTTTCTCCAGTGAGTTCTCAGGTTGTCACTCAGACACCTGTGTGCTCAACCACATTATATTTTCCTGGGTTTATGCTGCTATTTTATGGTACATAAACCAAGCAAAATCACATTGCAGCAGCATCAAGTTTCCTCATTGTGGTTAGGATCTTTTTTTTTCCCCTTCTCTCATTTGCCAAAATCTAAGCCAAATTCTTTTCAGTTTATATCAGACTCTATCTTTTCAATGCAAGAGACACGCTGAAGCCTGAAAGAATTCTTTCTGATGTTTATGGCCTCCTGCAGGACCATTCACTTTTTTCTTAAAATGAAGTACAAATCAGTAAGTACACATTAAATCATGGTCCATTACAAACCACGAAGCTGCACTAAATTAAGTACATTTTACTGTATTTACTTACATTAATACTACAGACAAGTCTAGAAGTTGATTTTAAATGCACTATTGTTTTTTTTCATTTTCCAAAACTGGCTTGCCCTAACATCTCGCTTATTCTTTAAATGCATGTAGAAGTACCTGTGGCCAGGCTAGTATCTAATTTATTGCTATTAGACGTTTAAGTGTAGAAACAATACTGATGTTCTAAGCCACTAACAATGACATTTTTCTAATGATTTTTATAATATATCTAATGGTAAATAATAATTTTGTAAATCCACCTAAACCCTGTAAAAGGCAATGAAACACCAAACAAGCTAGAATCACATTTAATAAGTATATCAGAGAGGAGATAAATTAGAGGAGGTTTGCAATCCGAATCTTATGGAAAGAGGTTTTGATAAAAATTATTCCTTGTGTTTGCCTTTCTAGGCATCTGTGATACCTTTCCAGGGAAAGAAAGGGGCAGTGAGCTGTGTGCTTATGCATTAAGAAGGAATTCAAACTGCTAACAGGTTGCTTTACTGCTTCTAAGCCCTACACATCACAGAAGCCCTGCACAGTACAGACCTGGAAAACAAAGAGAAGGTGGAAGGGACCGTCTGTTGCCACTTTGCATAGTGCTGCGCAAGGCACCATTTACTGTGAGACAGGCAAATAACCTTAACAGAACCGAATGCAAAAGGTATTTCCATAGAAACATTTCAAGTGGAGGCCTAAGAGATGAGAACTCTTTCAGTCAGTAACTCAGGTTGCCCAGGGAAGTTGTGGATGCCCCATCCCTGGAGGTGTTCAAGACCGGGCTGGATGGGGCTTTGAGCAACCTGCTCTAGTGGGAGATGTCCCTGCCCATGGCAGGGGGCTTGGAACTCAATGATCATAAAATCATAGAATGGTTAGAGTTGGAAGGGACCTTAAAGATCATTGAGATCATGATCTTTAAGGTCCCTTCCAACCCAAACCGTTCTATGATTCTATGAAGGCTGCTTACTGCCAAACACCTCTCATTCCCTCATTTTATATTCTGATATGCTCTTCCCCACACTAAAACAGTGCTCAAATACCACCTGTAATAGGACAGATGTATGTTAATCACTTAACCCCTAGATTCAGGGCTTCTTACTAGTCCCTCTACTTACTATTCTACAAAACCTCATTGCATAATTAATTTCTTATTAGCAACCTATTACGTACCTGCATCACAGCTTAATTTAGGCAAGTCTCAGGAGTACAAAAGCGTTACGATCACTGACCAAAGGCAGATTCCCGTCGCGCTGCTCACACCGTTCGCCATCGCAGAGGAACAAGGAACCTCGAACGGCAGCCGCATCCCCCGGCGGCCCACATCGCCCCGGGCACCAGGCCGGCCGGGCCCGCTCCGCCTTACGAGCCCCGGCTGAAGGCAGGTGGGCAGCAACCGCCCCCGCGGCCCGGCCCGGCCCTTAGCCCCCCTCCCCACCGCCGGGAGGCCATCCCCGCCCCTCATCCTGCCTCGTTCAACACCGATCCGGTCCTGTTGCCCGCCCCGCGGCTCCCCCCTCAGCCGCCTTCCCCTCACGTCTCCACAGGCCGCCGGGGGTGGGACCCCGGCGCACCGGGGCCCGCCGCCGCCCCACGCCAGCCCCGGCCGCCTTCCCCGGCCCCGCCGCCGCCCGCTCCTCACCCATGTCGAGCCGCTACGCCGCCCCGCGGGTACCCAGTCCCGTCCCGCTCCGCCGGCCCTGCCGCCGCCACCACCGCCGAGGCTCCACGTCGAACGCCGCGGCGAGTAAACGAGTCGCTTCCTCCTCCCTCCCCGCCCCCGCCTCCCTCAGCCGCATTCGCCGTTTCGACACGGGAGGCGAAGGGAAGGGCTGAGGGGGGGGAGGCTGCCCTTGCCCTCCCTGCGCGGATACATCCGGTAGGGCAGGAGAAAAAAAAGAGGAAACAAGTTAAACAATTAAAAAAACTTTTAAAACGAGCCGGAGCGGAAACGTGACGAATCTGCGGCGGCGGAAGCGCGGGTCTGAGGGGAGGGAGGTGCGGGGCCTTGGCGGGGCGGGCGCCGGGAGAGGGACCGTCACCGGGTGAAGTCACGGTGAAAACACGTTACCGGCCGTCCAGCCTAACCAGTTCCTCCGAAGCAGGAGAATGCCAAAGTTACATTCGTGTATTTAGCGAGGAACTCCGTACGTTGTTTCCTGCTTTTCACCGAGATGGTGATAAACCCAGAAGAAAAAGCCTGTAGAGAACCAACGAAGTCCAACTGCGTAAACCATTAATATCTAGCTCCTCCCATGGAATAGCTAATAACCGTCATCTGATCGCAGGGCTGTCGTCATCCCTGCATAACAGATGATGTAATTAGTTTGTGCAGCTTAGTATAAAAAAAAAAATCATAAAAACCGTGAAATACTAGGTAATGAAAGCTCATGGGAGACGGAATTTGCAAGGCACAGAGAATTGGGCTTTAAGATCAGACTGTAGTAAGAGATTTCAATAATCAGGGTTACACTTGTTTTAACATAAGAGACAAGGAGATAAGAATCTCTCTTAGGAGAACAGCCTGTAACTACAGAACCCATCTACCACTCCAGCACGTTGGCTTCCTCCTCGTTCACTTTATTCTGTCTTTATACTCCTGTTCCAGCAAGAACAGCGCAGAAAACTTTACTCCCCCAAGCCCTAAGACCAAACTTAGGGCAGTCACCTTCCCCGACTTTCACCATATTGGGTTTTTTTTCCTCCTTATCTAAGACTTGTCCAAAGAGAACCAGCTTGTGCTTCTGTCAGCTGAAAAAAAGCCGGACAAAAGGGAGCAGAGGCAAGCAGTTCACAGTGCAAAACGATCGCCTTTCATTTAGGATCCCCACCAGAGTGATCACAGTCTGCAGGGGCTGAAACTCGACCCCCCGTGTTTTCATTAAACCTGTGTGCGAAGCAAGAACAGCATAAACAGACGCAGATGTTTTAGTTTTCTCTGAAAGCATCCGCAAGTGTAATATCATCACAGCTGCAGAACTTCTTTGGTTTCCTTTATGTCCCTCATTGGAATTCTTTCTTGCTTGAAATTTTACATTAATCATAACTCAGTTAAAAACAATCCTTTATTTTTCCTGTCAAGTTGGGAGCAGTAGGAAAGAATACACAAAAGTGATCCACAGGGACAAGAAAAAAAAAAAAAAAGAAGTAACAAAATATTTTTGACATTATTTAGAAAATGTATAAAATCAGATGATCCAGAAGACCTGCCCCAGAACATTGCTTCAAGGGGCAAGCAACACGCATCAGTCTTTTAGGTCCTTGATATCCTTAGGAGACCACGGATGCGTCTAACTAGAGCTTGAATAAAGGTGTATCGTGACCGAACCTTGGAATATAACCCTTCGATGTCCAGAAGCTTCTTCTGCAGAGATTCACCAAAGCTGTTCGTGGCTTCAATCTGAAGCTGAGAAACAGAGATTTATTGCAGTCATCAATACAAAATCTTCTCTTCCTGGAATGGCTGCTTGCCCATCATCAACTATCTAGCAACCCTTTACCATGATTTGTTCTCTAAACCACTTTCAAAAGTATGGGTTTTGTCACTCCCCTAATAACTACTATTTGCATTTTCCCCATATGTTTTTCTCTCTAAATTATATTATGGATAACCTTTCTGTGGAAGTTTTTGGGTGACTCAGAGAATTTACAGATTATCCAAATATTACCACTTTACAAACTTTCCAAGTTTTAGGAATTCATGTTTTAGGAATTAAACGGTCTTTTATAATTCAGCTTCTTCAGTTACAGTCATACAAACACTTCTTCCAATCAAAATTTTTCTAGTCCTTTAAGGACTGTTCAGGGTTAGAGGCCATGTGCATAGACGACATTTTTTCCTTAATACATATATAAACAATCCCTGAAAAAAATTACATTCTAAGAATTTTAGCAAGATGTTATTGTATATTTTACTCTGGAACAGATGAAATAAAAGACAGATGCCTCATCACAAAAACCACATACATCTGTTCTTATAATTCTAGGTCTTACACAGGTATTTGAGACTGCACAGGTTTTTTGAGCAGTTTTTTTCTGCCCATAAATGAAACATCAGTGGGATGTATCAATAGAAGTGATTTTTTTTTCTGCCACCTCTGCATCAAAATTACACAAACTATTAAACTGCTGCATAAGCAGAAATAATTTTCTTGCTAGCATTCACATTTTATAGTCTCCTCAGTTTCTTTCTTCTCCTTACCCCTGTCGATCTCATTTCTCTACAGCTGAGCTGCAGCTGACCTGCAGTAAACAGCTGCAGAATCACAGAAAATTGGGAATCCTATAGCTGTGAGTCTTTCGAGGATTACTGATGTTTTCAGAAAGCTATTATTAAAAATACATACAGCTTGACTGGTTTACAACAGAAAAATGATTTTTTTAAATTTTTTTTTTTTTCAGTCTAGCTCATTTTTCATTTAACTGTGTATACTAAGACCTGAAAATACATGTGGAACAGCACAACTGCTGCCTGCTTATTAATACTACTTTTTTTAAAAGTTTTTGCAACATTTCATTAATCCTATTTCAAGTTATATCCTGATGGTATTACCACAGTTTGTTTAGGCGTGGAAAAACTACAGCCAGACTGCTCTCGGTAGTAATCAAACGCATTCTGTACTTTTCAGCAGACTGTCCCATCTCACCTGTTCTATATCGTGCTGGCTCACTCGATTCAGTCCGCTACCAAAATCCAAGTTAGGCTCGGAACCAAAGGAATCTAGTGATAGAAAATGAGATGGTAAAATTATGTTGGCAGCTCAACACAATCTTCTCCATGTCAAGTTATAAAATAAGTTTAAAAAGCAGTGTTTCAAATTGGTCAGTAAACTTGTGCATTAGAAATGACACTAATTTTTTTACTTAATGTATTTTCTCTAAATCATTAAAGAATGAGCCATTTGATCACACAACACAGCACTTTAAGCAAAAAGCTCCTCCCCAGATTACTTCTCCCTTTCTGACTTCCTTCTGTTTCTAATGTGTTTTTTTTAAACCAAAACTGAACAAACCTAAAATCTTCTGGTGAATCAATGGTACCTACAATTCTAAAAATACTTTAAAAATCACCAATTTTCATTTTAGTTTCTAATTTCATCTTAGATCATTAGATTACTTAGGCCCAGTACCCACTGGACCCCCTCCCAGTACAAACTGGATCCCCCAGTTCCCTCTCAATAAAAACTGGATCCCTTGACGCCCACCCAGTACAGACTGAGCCCCCTCCCAGAACAAACTGGATTCCCTGGCCACCGTCCCAGTACAAACTGGCAGCTATAGTCCAAAGCCCCTTAGCCTGAGGACAGCACGGAGTGTGCTGATGTTTGGTTTAGCATTAGCAGTTCTGTAAGGAGCAGGGAGCTGGACTCAATGATCCTTATGGGTCCCCTTCCAACTCAAGATCTTCTCTGATTCTGTGATTATTATATACAAAAATATTTTAATGTAAATTGTTCTGAATCACTGATCTGATTATGTTATTTGAACTTAACTTGAAAAACAGAAATAAAAATAGTTAATTTTACTTTTCTTTGGAGGTTACGTGTAATACAAAAAACCCAAAAGTCTATGACTCAACAATATTTGTATTGCCGATTCTCCAGAGGAAAATCCAAAGGTGTGGCCAAATCCGAACAAAATCTCTTCTATTAAATATAACTAGCAAAATATTAATAGCAGCAAATCAGTTTTAAAGTTAACCATCAGAAGTTATTCAAAGGCACTTTGATGTTTAAGAAATTTTACCTTGCAGCCTTCCTTTCTTAAAGGACAGCCTGGAGGACAGCAGTGGGTCTTGCGAGTCAGTGGGTGTGCAACGCAGTAGATAGTGTTCCAGATGACGCCAAAGAATGAAGAGACATGTTTCTATAATATCTGTAGATACATCTAAGTGAAGGAGTCTAATTTTGTTGTCTTTGGATTGACAAAGTGATGGGTTCTCACCCTGGAAACCTTAAACCTTTAAACCAACACTCCGCACCAGAGCAGAGCACAAGTGCTTATGCAATTTGTAATGATAGCTCAGTTGCAGAGACAGTGAATTACAGCTGAGGTTATAAAGCCGTGGATGGCAGTAACATCTGAAGTTACAACAGGTAAGTCTGCAAGAGCACATCTTGCCCAAAGTAGGTTTCAGAGGAAAATTCTGATCCGCTACAATTATTTTGTGTGTGACTATTTCTGTAGAATTACTAGTGTTTATGAGATTAGGTTTAAGCAAGGTGGACTATAAGACTGGAAACTCTAGTTATTGTGATAGGCACCTCAAAATTATTTTTCAAAATATTTCTTCCACCACATTTGTACATATGTTAATGTTTAGAGGGTCTGGATACTGCATTGAAGAGCTGGGCTGTAATAACTCCTCCATTATAATGTTGCAGAAAGTCCTAGGAGGGTCTGCATGTTAGGAATTTCTAACTTGAAAATCTTTACATTCTGACAATAGCAGAACAATACTCTCTTACTAATTTAATTTTCATTATTTCAAATTTCCTTTTTGCAAAAAGTGTTGTTCGAACTGCTCAGAAACCTATAGGTAAAAAGAACCTGTTCCTATTTCTCTGCTTTTCTGGAGCATCACCTTGAGGGTCACTTCAATTTTAAAAGGATACAAGAACAGAGGGAAAGCAGCTTGGCTCGGTTGTTTATTAGCTTCACCAGGCGTCGCCTTGCCAAAACGTATTTTTGGGAAGTGGAGATTTTGTCCACCCCAGCTGGCATAACTGACTGACACAGCTGTGATAAAACGAGGAGAAACAAGAATATTACAGCAAATCCAGAGCATCAAAAGAAATAAGCAAATAAAATTACTTATCAATACCTAGAACTTCCTTGTCAACTACTATTTCTTCAAAACTGTGCTATTTCGAATTTGTATAACCTTGCTGACCAAAAAAAATGGAGACATTAAATGCATCCCCAAGCAACTATAATGAAAACTACAACTTTTACAAAGTTAAGCCCAATATTTTCCCCGAAATTTTAGGTCACTCATTCTGCGGACCCCTTCACTAACAGTAGAAAGGAACACGCACAAGAACTGGAACTATTTATTTCTCTAAGATGTTTTGGAGTCTCTGTTACAGCTACGCCTAAGTTACAAACAACACAGAGACTACAGAACCAGAAGAACTATTACCTCTTTTATTTCATCTGGTGGGAGTTGCTCCACATTTTGCAGTTTGTTAACACTCTGACGATGGCTATCATAGTAACTGAAGAAGTCACTAGTGCTCTGTTTCAGCAGGTAAACTATAATGCCCAAGCCAGGCAAGTGCCAGTATGGGACCACCGGTGTTTGTGTATCTAGAAAAGATGATGAACAAGTTAAAATAATTTTTAAATAAAAAATTTTAAAAAGAACAAGAAATCAGTAAGATATGCTCTCAATAGAGTAGTGAAAGACATGAAAGCACTGAAAAGTTTACATTTTATACTTCTGTGTCAGAAGCAATACAAATGAAAGTCTAGGCAAAAAGTTTTGTGGCTGCAGTACTAGGAGGCAGTCAGCATAGCACAGTACTGAGCAGAACACGTGAAATGTAACTAGACCAGAAGACTTACTATTTAAATATTTCAGCTACTCAGCTGCATAATAGCTCACTGTAAACTCTTGCCATGTGGCCTAATGAAGAGTTCCTTTCAGCATCAAAACACATCTTTCATGTCCTAAATGGGATCCTAGTTTCACAGAACGTAATCCAGCCATACACATTTTTTTACTGATATATAGGTTTCTGAGGCTGCCATGGGAAAGGATTTTTTGGTCACGTTTGTTTTAATTTGGATTAGTTTCTTGATTTGGTTTAGTGATAGGCTGCAAAAGCATGTGTTCCAGAATTAGAAAATGGGCAGCTACAGTACTGGCAATAAAGTGACTTTAAGTGTATGTGAAACTACAGCCCCTGGTTCATTATTTTCTGCTAGCCCAAATGTCACACCATTCAGTCTCACAAAACAGCAAGCCAAAAATCTCACCCTGACGAGGCCCATCTCGGTTGGTTGATTCTGACAGGCTCGGAGTAAACAGACAAACCGTGTGCTGAAAACTGGGGGCGCTTTGCAACATGAGTGACTCACAGTATTCCATTACATTTGCACAGATCTGCCAAAAAACAAAATGACAGCAAGTCAGTTACAGCATCTACAGGCTTTGCAGCAGTGAATTTTGAATGGATAAATGTCAATAAGCAACACGTTTTGATTCCTCTCTTCTCACCAGTATGTGATGATTCTTTTTCTGATCAGTTATAGCCTCTCTTCTATTTCAAGTCTAGGACTTGCAACCTTGCCTCTTTCCCAAGCCTGCTCGTTAAAATTTCTGGTCAATTTTAAGTCCCCTTTGGCTCTAATTTAAGCCCTCTATACCCAGCCTTTGTTTTGAAGACTTCTGATCAATTTAAGGCTTTGAAATTCACAGTTTGTACCCAAAACAATAACGTTTGCTAGTGCAAATTCAAGTAATCAAATTTTCAAGGTCTACTTTACATAGAAATAAAATGTGGGATCTGATACCAAACTAAAAATGGTAGAGCATCGCCACTGTCGTATGAAAATATGACAACTAAACAAATCTGCACAGCAGCTAAAAAGTCACAGTTGGAGAGTAAAGGTTCTAGCAGCTTCTTGCGTCCTTACCTGTTGCATGGCCAACTCAATTTCATCCCTCTTGTTCACTCTGTCTCCCTCTGCATTATCCTCTTGTAGTTTAAACTGACGTAGTCTGTCTGAACCACCAAACCGGTTTAGAAGTCCTAAGCACTGGCGCTGCAGTAAGAAATTAACATTTTAATTAGTATCTCAACAAATGAAGTGCATGATTCTTTTCACTGAAGTGATACATATCCCTTAAAACACAACAGCAAGAGAGCAACGCAGGTAAAACTTGTAGCACTTTGTAAACAAAATTTAAATTTTTAAAACACAATGTTTTAACTCACCTTTAATTAATTTTTAAAAAAAGTAATGGTACTCTAAAACAGTTCCTTGAGAGATGAATGCAAAAGTGCACAACCTTGTCTTATGTCTCTTGCAGTCTATGATACTGCCTAGCATCAATGACTGTTGCGATTTACCCTTTCCCACTTAAAACAACTTTATTTATATAGACAAACTAACAAAATCTAGATATAAAGATTATAAGCTCCATAAAAGTAGAATGCAAAAAACAAATTCAACAGTTTCATAAAAACAAGTAACAATCAATACATTTGGTTTTAGTTTACATGAAGCTGTTAAGATCACCAAAGTGCCTCAGAATCCAAGTCAGTTTTGTGTGGAATGGCAAAAAAAGATATCAAGGATTTTTTGGTAATTACTTTTGGGAAGAGTATAAGACTTAAATCCTTTTATTACCTGATGAAAATAAGAGGACAAACTAGAGAGAAAAGTTACAATAACAGATGACTGATTCGCACAGTTTTGCTCAGAACAGCTCATTCTTCAAATTAACTAATTAAAGCTCCTTATAACAAAAATTCCCATGGGAATTTCTTGCTGACAGGATGCAGCAGACTACCAAGTACCCTGGCATTACAGCCATCATTTACAGCTTGCTACTTTGCTTCAGGCTGGTCAGCCTAATAGTTACTATCAAAGTGTCCAGAGAACACATCCTTCTCTTTCATCAGAAGTATTTGACAGAGCAGCCCTTCCTACAGATAGTTTTCAATTAAATATTTCTTTACAAAAGTCCCCACATGAACCGCAAAGTTTCAAAAACATTGCTGGATGCTGAGTTGTAAAGAGGTCTGCAATGATAGCTTTTGAACAAGAATTACTCATCTTGACTTTCATTCTGGTTTCTAAATCAGCACTACTTTTAAAAGGGGAGGAAAGAAATAAGCACTAGCATGTTGATACTCCGAATTACTGAGCTGGAGACATGCTTTTGACAAAAGAGGTAACAGTGTTTCTGCATTACTTCACATGCTTTGGTGTTGACCTCAAATTCTTCTTCTCCTCCACATAAGGTAAATCCTAAGCCAGGGAGGGAAAGGAAGTCCCTGATACAACTCTGACATTGCCCAATGTTATCTTTTCTACTTGGTTGAAGGGAGGGAAAAAAAAAAAACCCAGCCCAAAAAACCCCTAGGCATCAAAACCACACACCACACAAACCACTGCACTCACACACAAACCATGCCCGCCCCCCCCCCCCCCAAACCCCAAATCACTACACATTCTTCTTAATGGTGGAAAACATCCCTTTCATAACTGCTACTAGTCAGAGTGAAAAAATGTGAAGAAACTCATCTACATACACAATTCTAAACGGACAAGTGTGAAATATACAACTTTATTACCTGAAACCGCCCTATATGCCCTTGTAACTCCATCTGTGTCCCTTCATTAACATCCAAGTCCAGCTCACTTAGCACTCCTGATAAAAGATAAAGCCATTAAATTAACTCTTTCGGGTTTTTTTTTCCAAAAGAAAACAGATATATGCAGTATATACATTTAAATACAAGCACTGATCAGAAGAATTTCCGCCAAACATCCAACTTACATTTTGCACATTGCTTGAGGAAAACATTCAAATATTAATGCAGCTACTAGGAGATGCATGAGAACACGTAGTTTACTGTTCTGCTAAGTAATTAAAAGGCAGGGGGAGGAAAGGAGGCTAGAGAGAAAATTGCAGCTGTTGTGCAAAGCTCAGTATCCTGTAAGCAAAGAAACATTTGGGCTCAACCTACAGCTCCGCACTCCTTTCTACTGTAGTCAGACAACTCTTCTGAACAAAGCAAGCCGTTAAATCGAAATAGAGACATTATTTTGAAATGGTAAGCAAGTCTTCTAGCATGCAGAAAAAATCTCACAACAATTATTAGTCCTCCATGAAGGTAAGTCACCCCAGAGAAATGTCAATATGCTAATTCACAGTGCTTCTCCCTCACAGCTTTCTTTTTTAAATAAACGGAGAAGACATTAACAAAGATATGGGTACACAAGCAATTTTCTGTCTTCGTTTCCTCAGTCACAGAATTTGCTGAATGAAAATTCTTTTGAAGCCACCGCATGTACTTTGAACACTACTATTTGTAAGTCATATTAAGGACAAAAAGTACTTCTGTCAGGTAGCACAATGAAAAGAAAACGGGAAGTCAAATGCATATTGATAAAGGCACTGTGTCCATAGCAAGTATACTAGACTTCAAGAACAATTATTTATCATTTCTTTATTTTTCCTAGAGCTCTACACGTCAAGAAAATTCTGTATTGTAGTAGGTACTCCCTTATATATCTTATTATTTCTTTATAGAAAACAAAGCCTGAGATTCATGCAGATGGGGCTAAGAGACTTCAAAACTGCAGTTCCTACCAGGCAAAGCTGCTTTGCTGATTATTCCTGTCAGGAAGGCCAGCTCCTGGAGAGATCCAACACTAATGTCTTGACACCTCAGGATTGCCTGGATAGTATCTGAATGGGAAATTAGGAACTGCAAAACCTGTACCACAGGAAAAAGAGGGAAAATATGAACGACTTGAAATTTAGCAGTGAGCAGAAAGGAAGCAATGCTTTAACTTTTGGAGAATTTTAAAGTGATTTTCCATACCAGTGAGGATGGGATTTTTTAAAAGCAGCTTACTTTCAGAGCAGAAGGAGACATAATTTCTTTGAATGAGCAGTAGCAGTGATACTCTAGCATCTTTTGGAACTTACCTGTCCTGCTGCCTGCAGGTGTTGTGCCATGCTGGAGGTGAGGATCACTTGGCACAGCTGAAGAGCTGGAAGAAGAATCTGGCGATAACGTTCCACTGGAGCAGGAATGAAGACTGGGGGATCTCTCATTCCATACATTCTTAAGAGGTTTAAGAAAAAAGAAAAAAAAAAAAAAAAAAAAAGGATGAACAGTGCAAGAAAAGTGAAGCCCACTAGCGAGGCACAGCCTCAGACTACAATCACACTCAAGAACCTGCAAGCATTCATATTTCAATAATAGGTCTGCACTACAACTGAGTTTATATTGGAAAAGCAATAAATTTATGATACGCAGCTGCTGTAATTTACCTAGAAAGCTGCTGCCAGACATTTTCTCTAAGCAGAGAAAATTACTTCTTTTTACTACACTACATTAAATCAAATTAGTTTTATGTAGAAATATAACATCTGTTTTCATTACTTACACATAAGACTAAATATTCTCAAATATTTTAGGAAGAGGTGTGCTTAATTCTAAAGCAACTGATAAACACAGTCCTCTACAAATGTCCTCCAGGTTTCATACAATCTTACACATCTCATTGGCACTTTTAAACAGAGTACTTGTCTAAGTCTTACATTTTTCTGAAGTGTTTAAACTCCCAGGTTGTCACTAAGAACTGTAAATTTAAAGCAAGGACTGAGGTTTGAAATCAAACAAGGTGATTTCCCCTAAATATGCAATTTCCTTCTCCAAGATCTTCTCTTGGTCATCTCACAATGACTAAGAGCATGGCAACACATCATGAAACCTGTCAAGCAATGTATAACTGAATTTTTAAAAAATGTAATTTTTTTTTTAAACACATAATAAAATATTTCAGAAATAACATTTATTTTATTACTCATTAGTGCTTTGTGTGGGAGATGAATTCTGCACTTGTTTACCAACTGCAAAGCCCCCAGAATAAGTTTACAGTGTAGGCTGTTTTTCAAACATTACAGTCTAAATTATATTATAATAATAATTAGACAATTCCTATCTAAGGTATCAAACAAATAAGATTTTACATAGTCTAAGTAACTGGACATGCAAGTACAGCTTCACACCCACTTATTTGGAATTTTCCTCTCAATAAAACATAGTTTTAAACTGAACTGACAGGTTGAAGAAACACACACAAAAAACACACTGACAAATACTTCCTCAAAAGCCTTGTGGCTATAAAAAAACATCATATACTTCCGTGACTGTACTACCATTTCAAAATCAGCCAGGGAATCAACACTTACCCCTGATGGTCTGTTTCGGGTCGCATATCATACACTTGACACTGTGCCAGCCTCACAATTACTCCTGACCGCAACAGCTCCAATGCCCCTTGCTGACTTTTAGCGACTCTAGTGAGGAATGCCTGGAGAAGAGCAGAGAAGGATAAGCATCGAAGATGCACAATGACACTTACTATGACTATTTTCTCTCTTGATTTTCACATAATTTCAAATACTATTATTTTAGTAAAATGTATCTTGAGTACAATCAATGTGAAGTATAGACAAACAACTTTTATTAAAAAAAAAAACCAAACAAACAGCACCATACCACAAAATAATTTCTGAAGTACTATTACCATTTTGGACTCGTAGGTGTACAGGGCTTTAAGTAAAGGGGGTTGAGGTGTGAGCAAGCTCTGAAGAGTCAGATCATCGTCTGCGAGGCTATCCACAAGCACCTTCAGGTAGCCACTATTGGAGAGGTATAACAGCCACTGCTGCTGCTTGTCTACTGAAACAATACGATCAAGCAAAGCCAGTGCCAGCATCTGCGATGGGGGAATTAAAAACAAAAAACAAAAAAAAGAAAAATCAAAACAGAATTAAATCTATGAGATGCGTGAGATTCCTAACAAATACCTAAAAATATGAAATGCTAAGCAGCTTCTTAAAAGCAGAATGCATTTCTGCACTACAATCGCAATCCTCTATGTGGAAAGTATTTTAGGATTTCTTGACGTTTTAGTATAGTATTAGTCGATTACCTTTACTCTATTATTCTTTAACAAAATATTGCTGAACAATAACTATGCCAAAATATTTTAATGAAGTATTGCTACAAGCAATATTGCTATTTAAACCTAGTTTGCATTCTGACTAGATTCCTGGCCATTGATGTTAATATCAGAAAATACTTCTTTATGAAGTCACCAAACCTTCCCAAAGTGGGAATGTAAACTGGTACGTCCATGACTTAAAAATAGTAACAAATAAATGCCACAGCAGTTCATACCTACAATCTTTTGCAGCAGTGCTTGCTACCATTATTTTTAAAGAACAGGACACGTAGCTTTTTTGAGAAAAAAATTAATATGCATGTATGCCCCTACTTTCAACAGCTTGAAGGATGAGTGGGAGGACAGAAACATGAAAGAAATTAAGTATCTACAAAAAATGTTCTAGTTCTACCTCATGAAATTTTCCTTTTCTGCACCGTAGTAAAATGTTCTTTAAAACAAACTGAACAGCGATTGCAAAGGAATAGATTTATTTACCCGGCCTATCTCATGACCATCACAAGCATCACGACAGACCACCTCCATGAGAGCTGCCCCATAACTCTCAATAATTGCCATATTTTCCCGTTGCAATTTACTAAACACATCTTCAGGAGCTGTCAGACGTTCCCACATTGTTTTTTTAGCTGTAAAAAGCAAGTAAAACAAAAAAATGAAAAATGCAAAGATAGACAGCTTAGCATTAACTTAGCTATAGTACAGCTGAGGCTACATCCCTCGTGGCATTCTCTATCTTGCAAAAGAAACGCCCCAAACAATGGATGGGATTTTTGACTTAAGTGCAAATGTTTTTTACAAGTCCATTCCTTCCTAAATATCACACACAGGCCAGCAAGCACAAAAATGTGTGTGCCTGTATACATACACCACCCTCGCAAATATATATTCTACATTACTTGTATTGAATCTTAGAATAATTTTAAGCAGATTAGGCCTAAGAACTTTCACTGGGACCAAAACACTCAGTTTTGCAGGGACATAAACAAGGTTATTGAAGTGGGGAAAATGCTGAATCCAAAGCCAGCAACAAACTATGAAGGGGTCATAACAAATTCAAAGGTATTTTTACCACTGTAGCTCAAAATGTTGATCAAGCAAAATCAGTAAGAATCTGCATGCACAGGCACTAGCCCCAGGTTTGTTTTTCAATCCTCATCCAAATTTTCAGATGAAATAGCGATTTGAAACACTGAAAAATCAAGTATTTAAGCCATTAACAGAGAGAATGTGATATTCACCATAAGCTCTCTTGGTTAGGCAGCAACTCTGGCTGGTTGTTTTTTTTTTTCCTGGCTTATTTTTTGGGGGCTAGGGGTGATGCTTTTTTGTTTGTTTTTGTTTGTTTTCCCCCAGGGGTCTTCAGCTAAATGAACAGAAATAATATTAAATAATCTTTTGATTATTTTTATTTTTAGTAGGATCACTGTGGTATGAGTGTATATACAGAAGCGGAGGCAATACATTTCTACACCTGTAAATGTTATCAAGTAAGTCCAATTAATCTCCAGTCCTTTGACACTTTTGTAGCTATGATGCATAGCTTTAAATGGACAAAAATGAAATATTTTCTTTAGTGCTGGATGTCAGAAATTTCATATCCTCATCCAGAACAATACCTTTTGAATGCATATGTACTAGGCAGGTCAGAATAATGGCAGATTTGCATCATTTAGCATAAGCAACTAATTTCAGAGGCTCTTGGAGTAAGACTGTTTCTGTCTACATAATCTATCTACTTCCAGAAGAAAACTCAGTGTACAGAAACTGTACTGTTCTGGGTTAAAGAACTTTTTATTTTTTCTCCTTTCCATAATACAATTGGACTTCACCTGCTTCTAAAGTGTCTGGCTCATCTGGTCTCTGGGCAATCTGCAAATAATAAAGCAGTGATCCATAAAGGTGCGTTCTCACTCTCTGGAAGCCACCACCTGTTCACAAGAAACATTCATAATCAAAACCAAATAGACGTAAATTCCGTAACACCATCTTCAACTAGCACTTAATTTAACTTTCCTATGGCAATGCTGGCAGAAATAAATAAAACAAATAGATTTCTTAAGTCAGTACTGTTCACATAAAGGAGTATTTGTAAGTAAATTCAGCAAGTTTATGCTGCTCAAAAAAAATGGCAATATTTACATATCTCTCTTCTGCTTGTTGTTCAGATTAAAAACATAATATGCCTTTATTATTTTTTTCTCATTAGTAACATCACTTAGATCTGTATTAATCACGTAAGATCTACCTCATTGACTGTAATAAACAGGAGTAACAGGAGCAGCTCAGTCCATCTTTCTAGCCTTGGCACTTGGAATTCCCACACATGAACTGCATAAGTCAACACACCTGTTTTCAAAATGAAATCCAGCAGCTTTTTTAAGATGATGTGGAGGGAGGAGTCACCAATGGAAGCAAAACCAATGGATATGCTCTCAGAACCAGGTGATGAGGTAAAAGAACCATCCAGCATCAAGACATATTGGGACTGTCCTGCCATAGGGAGCGCAAGTGGCTGTTTCTGCTCAGTTTTCACGGACTGGCTCAGGTGGGCGGTCAGGGTGAACACAGCCCCTGCCACCACTGGCATCAACTCCTGAGCTGCATCATCATCTAGGATCTTAATAGAGAAGAAGAATTTAAAAAAATGAAGTAGAAAAGTGTCTAATTTCGTGAGCTATTAAAGCAATTAATTTAGCCTCTCACAGCTTTTTCATTTACGTATGCATAAGGATTTCATTAACATGGCACTATTTAAAACAAATCAAAATCAGTAGTGTTAGAAACTTGTTCAGGAGGATGAGTTGAACATATTTTAATTGAGAAAACCATTAGCCTTTTTTTTTTTTTAATTTACACAAATCACAGGCAAGATGATAATTCAATCTGGATGGGCAAAAGGGAAGGACCGTGCAGACATTTGAGTTGCTCCATTAGTAAAATATCTAAACCTAAGCTAGGGAAAGAACAACAGACACCCTCTTGGCTTTGCAGCTATTTAAGAAAGCTATTTCCATTAAAAACGTGAAGATAAACTTTAGAAAACTCAAAGGGATGAGCATGAAAGAAGTGAGCATCAAAGGAGCATTTAAAACAATGTGGAGAAACACTAATGAGAAGTTAGCATTTACTATTTTAGTTCACTTCATCATTTAAAAGGTAAACCTGGTATCTTTATCACTGACACTCAAGAAGCTTTCCTTTTAAGCAATATAGTAGTTTAATACAAGAGATCAATTATTTTCAAAAGAAAATAACAGTAATTGTTTTTTCAAATCAACGAAATCTTCACTAAAAATTAAGTCTTACAGAAAATTAGAGTCTGAAATTTCTGCTCTGCAAAGATTTTAGGAAAGAAAGAAATTCCTTCAAATAGCAAAGGCCTGCCTTCTTTCCTGTTTTTTAAATGTTGTTCACGTAAAAACCAAAACCAGCACTCTACAAAAAAATAGTTTTTAGGTAATGCCTACAGAAACAATAATGAAAAAAACAACAACAAAAATGCAAAAAGTTACCCTTTGCTTGAAAAAAACGTAACATTTTCATATATATTTCTCAAAACACAACTTGTCTAATCAGAACTACAAACAGCATAACTCTCACAATAAAGAAAAAAGAATTTAAAAAAAAATGCCCCAGCAGCTCAAACAATACAAGGATCCTTCATTAAATTTTTTCTTTGAGAATGGCTGGGTCAGCAGTAACTGCCTAGTCTGACTCAAAA
The DNA here is from genome assembly GCF_964106895.1 of Numenius arquata. NCBI lineage: Eukaryota > Metazoa > Chordata > Aves > Charadriiformes > Scolopacidae > Numenius > Numenius arquata. The sequence continues at coordinate 79,992,435 of NC_133577.1, read as the reverse complement.
ATTACTACTATAATTCAGCAGTAAACCACCAAGACTTTAAATATTTTAAGACAAAGAAAACTCTCACATTTCCAAAAGCCCTTCTAAATTGTAAAATCTTTACTACTTCTACTCTGAAGCTTTGTTCAACTCTTTCATTTTTCAAAAGCAGCAGTGGTAGGATTTGCAGTGAGTCATCTAAACGCAGTAAATCAGCAACTGCAGTACTGTTTGCCTTCATCCCTTCCATGAGTTCTTTTATGTTCCTCATCAAAACAGGCTGTTTCCTTTTCCCACACCCTTTCCAGACTAACACCTGGAATCTACTGGATTGTACTGAAATGTCTGTTAAATTTGTCAATATACGGTTCATAGTTCAACAGTAACTATGCAAGAATACAGAGTATCCCTTCTGTCCACACTGCATTCAACTTCAGCATAGCAGCAATCAGAAAACTAAAAAGAATACTGAAGGCAGACAATTTTTTTTTTTATTATTACAATCAAGAATGCTATTTGAAAAGCAGTTTCTCTTTCACATAAAAAGATATAGCAACAAAATGCAAGGAGAGGGTTGATTTCCAGTATAGCATTACCTTGTCATGCACATCCTGCAATAGATCGCGGATAATGAGTTGTCTGTCCTCAGCCTGTATGAGATCCTGGGGGCAGGCAGTGAGTATAATTTCCACCAGTTGTCTCCATGACTCTAAACCATGTCTCTTGGCATGGAGGCACTGCAGCAGCTTGTTCCGCTCCACTACATACTGCAGGATAGTGTTGATCTCCTGAACACCCACAACAAAGAAACTGGGTTATAATATACCAAGAGAAGTTAGTTAATGGCAAAGACAGATTTCAAGATGACAATTTTATCTGTTGGTAATAGTCTTTGGAGGAAAAAAAAAAGTAGTTCTTCGGATTATTAGAAAGAAGCTGCTATTAATCATTTTAACAAGATAGGCCAATCCATTTCTAAGATGCTTTTCACAAGGTCTTTCCATCATAAATGTCTCAAGCTTATAGGAATAAAAAATAATTTAACCAGGGAAATTCTTTTCTAACGTACACTTTAAAATCAAAAAACAAAAACAATGATGAAAAATCTGTTTGTGCATTTTCTTCCCACTTTAATCTGAGTCATTTCTCCTTCATCCTTCAACTTTCAAATCCATTTAGTCAATTTCAACTAAATTTAAAGATGGCATGAACCTCAGAAAATAATTAAGCTCCAAGTTCACTGAAACTATAGCTGTGTAGAAGAAAAAAGAAATAAATTGGCATCCCCTGTGACAGAAAAGCAAGATGAACTTGGCTGCTACACACTTTACTTGTCAACAGCCAATCTTGACATCAATATGTACTGTTTTCTGTACAGTGGAGTGGGAGCTGCAATTGTTATCAGTAATGGGGAGGGAAAAGGTTCAAGCAAAAAGAAAAGACTCCAGGTCTGCTGTTTATAGAACAGCAGGTTAAAAAGTTGTTTATCTTACCAAATGTTAATGTCTTTTTTTTTTTTTCTTCAGGAATTGCTAACTCAAAGTTAGGACTCAAATTCACAAGCTTTTGTAGTAAAGGTACTGCTTGGCAGTATATTAAATCCACCAAGAGCAACAACAAACAGTAGTTTACTTTTTCTATACTTACCTCCATAAGTAAAGGTCTCTGGCCTATTGCTGCCATTCCTTGAAGCGCATTGACTTCTGCAACCAGAACTCTGTGAAGGTACTGAAATTAAAGAGTTTTAAAAAAAAACAAACAAACTTTAATGACAAGGAAGATGTATTTATTCCTCCTCAAAGTATTAAGGAGATGGCTACGTAATGACAGATGCAACTGAAGGACTGAGATTCAAGTAAGTTTTACTAATTTTTTAGGTTTCTCCCATACTTCATTCTCAAACTGCAGTACTTCTAGCCATCTAGTCTCTCTCCCTCCTCACTGCGCTTCTCTTTTTGCGCTCACCCATTTCTTTCTGGTTCTAAGTTGTTCTGTCCTTTCATGAGCTCTTTTGATACATCACACTCCCCTTCCTCTTCAACTTCCACTATCGTCCTCTTGCACAGAGGAAAGGTTTCCTCTCAGTCTAAAATACATTTCACAATAAACGATACCTGGTTCCTAATATGGAATAGCTGCATTCCTATCGCCATCAAAATCACTTTTACATTACATTCTACTCTTTCCCTTGTCTCTCAGATCACAAATCTTTCAGTACTATTTATCATACACTTGTCAAGTACTCATCACAATGGGACACTATCTTACCTAAAGCCTCCAAGAACTACTGCAGCACATGACTATGTTGTGTACACACATGTAGTAGTATATAGTTCTGTATTGGAGACCAGTGAAATACATAAGGTAAGTATCATATCTGCAACATCACTTGGGTGTTCCAAGATGGTAAAAACATTAACACAGAAAATATTTCAAAGTGTCTTAAACTGATGCATCTTTCTACTGCATCTGTCTACTGCAGAAGAAGAAATAAACTATTCCAAATAGTTTGCATAAATTATGCACATATCTGAAACAGCTATACTTTTTATGTGAAAGCAAGTTTCAAAGTATTATTAACACACTGATTTATTTTTTTAATATTAATACACTGATCATTATTATTATCAAGATATATAATAGCGCATGCAACTTGAGAACACAGACCACTGCGCACCTTGACGTTGCAGACCACTTGTCCACGTGCATTCTTGTGCTCACAGTTAGCAATGACTTGCTCAATCTGAGCCCGGTCAAAAAAATCCAGTTGTAAAGGCTCCGGAATGTTCTGACTGAAGTCAATTGAATCCAGGATACTTAAGATCTTCCTGCGTACTGGAAATGTAAATCAATTCAAACTGTATTCAGAAATACCAAGGGGAAAACAAAAAAAAATTGACAATAGGAGCCTAACTTAACTTTGTAAATCCAAATCTTAATGTGTAAAGTTTCAAAAGAACACACTAAATCTTCAGAACGTGCTATCAATCTGTAGAAGGGGCTTAAAGACATTTGCTAGAGCCTTAAATTCTTAATTTTTGTTATACTGTATTGTTCTCCTTTCATGTATGCACATAATGCAATATTTACAAATACAAGATCCTAACCTTTTTCTCCTTAATAAAAGCAGACTGGTTTTCTATGAGAACCATAGAGTCTTTTGTTGAGACTTTTTCAACTTCGTAAGAAATCTGAAGTTACTTACTTGGGTTTTATTTTCTTTGTCATGAAAATACAAATACGTTCAGCATTAGCAACAGTCTCACTGCTTGCACTGTCAGCAGTAAATTTATAGACTACCACCCGCCCATTCTGCCCTTCCATAGATACTTAAACACAGACTCTTCTAAACACACTCTCCTAATTTCCCTTCCAATCCAGTATTCTCCACTCCCTCCAACCATCTGCATCAAAGTTCTAAAATTCATTTTTTTCCCCACACTAAGTAAAATTATTCCATGTACTGCTGCTGTTTAGGAAGTCCATTATTTTTTCTTTTTCAAAATGTCTGTTCTAGAGGCAGCCCTCCCCACTTCAGGATCAGAAAAACTTTACTGAGAAACAATCAGCAGCCATAATACTTACCTTTGGAAGCCGTGTCAAAGTGCAGAAATCCACTGACTGATCGACTTTCATCTTCCATCCCTCCTTCACCATCAGCTGAAGGTAATGAAACATAAAAAATAAGTAATTAAAAAAAAAAATCTTGACGTGAAAAATATCACCTACTTCATTAATACTGAAAGACAGAGAGAGCTCACACTGATGAACCTTTCACGTGGAAGTCTTCCAATACAAATACAGCCTTGACTGTTAATAAAATGAAAAGAACACATCTCCCAGAAGCTACCCACTTATCAAATATAGATTAGACAGTACTAGAGATGCCTAAAAAGACACTCCTCCCTTCCATATGAATAACGCAGTTGGATGAACACTGAAAAATGAGTAGGGTATCTGGACACAGTTTCCTGTACTCAGGCCTCTACAAGGATGAAGAGACAGCATTCAGACCTATAAAAGTGAGGGAGAACACCACACTGCTGCAGCCCGTTATGACACCTTCCAGTTACTCTATTTTCTTCACATACAGAGCTTTATTGCCACCTATTTCTGTTTCTCTTGACACACTTCTACTGTGCAACTCTGAAATCTTGCCTTTTTATTTAACATTACATTTTACATCACATTGGGATGAAATACCGTTTTTGTGATGTTATAATGTCAAAAGTCAAACTGACCTGTAGCTACTATCTTCTGTAAAAAAAGGTTGAAAATGTATGACAGATAGATAGAAGTTAAGACTGAGAAAATCTTGTCTAAAACTGTTTACCGAGGAAGACCCTCCACCTTCTCTACACAGTAACAACCCTGTATAGCTTCCCAAGATAAATTGTTTTATAATTTTAATTATTTTTTTATATTCCCCTCTTCTGCCCCATAAACTATGTTTATTTTCTGTATCAGTGTATACACTGAGACGTTTCAAAAAGGAAACATACACAAAGCGGCAATGATCCAAAAAATGCCCTGATTTCTTTCACTATGGAGTCTATAATGACTATTGTTTTTCTTCCCATCCCTCCAGTGGCAATTGCAGACAAATGAACTGTCACAAGTTATAGAGAAAAGAATTCAAATAAAGTCTCTTGTACTTCCATTTATTCAAGCTTATTTACCCTCACAATAAATTCCTCTTACCCAAGTATGGTTTCACAGGCATGTCATCAAGCAGCAGATGCAGTAGTCTCTGTGTGTGGGAGCGCTGGCGGTTCAGCGATGTCACCCGCATTTCTATTGCTGCAGTCTTCATCAGCCAAGACATTTGGTTCAGTGTTGAAATCTCATGTTCTGGGTGGGGATAAAGAAACAATTATAAATTGAACATAAATAATATTACTTACTCCAAGGAAAGTGCTTTTCATGTGAGAAAGCTTTTAGCGGATGCCATTACCTACTATCTGCTCACCCTTTGTTTACGAGACAAAAGGACTGAGAGATCTGACAAAGGCCATTAAATGAATGTGGTAATTGTGAAAACAAATCATACCCATACATGCAATTAAGAGTATACACATAAAATCTGGATATAACCTGTACTAACAGCCATTGTGGAGAACACAGTGCTTCATGAGAAAATAGGGTCTGTTATAATTTCAGTGAAAATAACCAGACATTTACCCAAAATTAACTATAACTTTAATCAAAGTTGGTAGGGCTTGAATGTGGGTCTCCAAGAATCTTCATACTCTACATTAATCTAATTTAGATTCTTAAGTTATACAAGAATCATCTGAAGTGCTTTACTTAAGCTGGATACGTGTATTCAAATGCTAAGTTTACTATCATTTAACAAAGGACTATTAGTCAAGCATCTGATAAAGTGAATAAGTACATTTATTCAGTTTAAGACACAAAATGTTGGTCTGTAACACTAAAAACTTATCTATTAACTTAAAAATTAATGCCATGACCAAATAAGAGTTCTTTATTCAAAGGAAGGTCATTACAACCACCAGCCTTCTATTCACTCAGGTCTTCAGAGCATTCTTACTTTTCAAACTTTTTCTTTTTTCTCTGTGGCATAATCTAACAAAACTACAATGATAATTGAAATATAGATTAGGATTTGCTTCTGGAGACTTGATGCATTCCAGAACTATCATTCTTTTCCAAAAGTTCACGGCTAATAATCTGAACTTCCCAAATAGGCAGAGTTCAATCTTTGCAGAATTAAAAGGTTAGCAAAGGCAGTAATTAATTTGGTTTAATAATGCTACCTATGTTTCTTCTATGATTCCTAGGGAGTCAAAAGATGCACTGAATTTTAAGCATGGACTATCTTATCTTAGCATAAAAATTACCTTTGATAGAAAATGGCAAATACTGCAGCTGAGTGAATAAGAAATCCTGACTGGTCCTCAGATACCTCATAGTTGGACCTGATGTGTCAGAGCACGCACACAACTGATAGATCACCTGATAATCAAAAAAAGAGTAGATAATCTGTTTATTGAATTTACTTTAAAAACAAAATTTATTTTAAAAACAAAATGACCACCAAATCAAAAGGCACATAACACTGGCTGCTCAAACAGTATTATCTGTATTTACAGTAAGTTTTCTATCAGCTTACTCCAAGGTTGAATGTATTATTTATAACAGACGTTGAATTATGACATTAAAGAACTACCAGCACATGGATGATTCCCATGGCTATTTGCCCACAACTCAACATTGTTAAGTTGTGGCCTTTCTGTTTGTTCAGCTCACTTAAAAATGAGTCTTTTTCAGTCTCCAGGTTCACCTAGACAGGAAATGTAATCTTTATTTTTTTTCCCTTCCTTCTACAGTATGGCATCTTTCACTTTTAATAATGTTTAAAATCCTCTCTAGATTCCACAGATTTTCAACACGATACAGGTGTGTAATCATGATTATACGATTTAAGGCCAAACAGCAGCTACTTTCCACCTATGTCTAAATCTGTTGTTTTCCCATCTCACCCCCTCAGACATACATACATACATTCTGTCACTGCTACAGAATAAAGAAGATAATTTTATGAGTTTACTTGGGATTATTTGTTATCTTTCTTGGTGGCAAACTGTGGTTCCAAAATTAAAAAAAAAATAAAAAAATTGGCATATGGTCACAATAGATTCAAAGCTCACCAGAAATATTTAGAACATTAGTTTCATAAGTATATCCCAATTCCAAGTTCTGACACGAGTGCAGATTCTTTATTTTCTGTTGCTACAAGATAATACTTCTTCACATAAAAAAGAAAGTGCTCAATGTATATAAAAATCCGGCAGATGCATTTTAAAAATTAAACTATTATCAAAATCATCAACCATCTGTGTTCACCAACCAAGAAGTAGCTAATTTTGTTTAAAGCCTACTTTCAGTGTATGCCAACAGAAAATATGCCGAATACCTGGTAACAGAGTTCTGCAAGATGAGGAGATTCCTGAACTGCTGTAGGCCCATTCCTTGTTTCCGTACCCTTCTCCAGTATGTTCAAAATAGCATGAAGGCAAGTCCGTGGGCAACCCAAGACACCTTAAGATATAAAAATAATTTATTAACATTCTTGATCTTACTTGCCTCCATAGCAAATACAGGTTACTACACAAAATTACAGAAGCTAAATTATTCAGATACCTTGTGCTGCACTACACTGCTCCACGGAGCTGCAGCAAAAATATCTGGCAAAGTTTTTTCTCTGTAAATTAAAATAAAAGAAGGAATTCTGTTTCAGCAAAAATCTAATGAAAACATTTATAGTTAGTCTGTGGGTTTTTGAGATGCTGGTGAAAGAGGATAAATTATTTAAGAACTTATTTAAGAACTTTCTCTTTAGTTCTATTAAAGAAAAAAAAAGATTCAATTGATTCTTTAATATTCTGTATGAACCAAATGAAAATTTGAATTCTTGCCTTTAAACTTAACTGAATATTCATTTGCCAATTTCAAAGAGGAGCTTTAAATTCCTGTCTTCTTTTTACAATTACAGCCATTTTATGACTAATGCTCCTAAAGGCACCTGACACTGCAACCAAGGGGAATGGGGAGGAGATTTTAATACTGAAGTCAAAATCCTGTCTTTTTGTATTCCTCCTTTAGCCAATTAATTCTTTAATCAACCCGGAAAGATGTCCTGAAGCAGTAAAGGCATCAATAACCACAGTTCTTACAGGAGAAATCCTCTTCTCTGTTTGGACACATAATTTATGCCTTAGTAGGAAATTATTATCTCACGGTAAATGGCTTACGGTCATTACTTCTTTCACATTATTAATGGGATAATTCAAAGAGGTGTGCAAGCGCTCTCACGGCTTTGAGACAAAGTCCCCTATCACAGACCTAATGTAAGATACCCTGTAAAATTGTGTGGGTGCAGATCAGTAACCTGTATTGTGTAACTATGGAACTTCAAAATAACCAAAACACAATCTGCAATTGTAAGCTACTTTGCAGATTAAAAATATATGTTGGCAACTTTTTTCCATCTTTTTGATATTTCAAATAACTGTAAGACTTTTTTTTCCCCCAATAAAATTCAGGTCCTATCTACCTTTCATTTAGAACTATGAAGGACTAAAACACGCTGGGCCACAGCATCCAACACAAATCTAAAGATAATGAGAAATATTCTTCTTTAAATAACTAAAATCAAACGTTTGTTCAAACAAATTCATATAAAACATCCTTTAAGCAGTTGAGAAAGAATCTCATACTTCAGATTGGAAGGGACTCCAGGATGTCTCAACTCCAAACTACTGCTCGGTTATGATATTGGACCAGATTGTTCATGGCTTTACACGGTTGGGTCTTGAAAACTTGCAAGCATGAAGACTGCATGAGCTCTCTGGCCAACCCACTCCACTGCTTCACTGTCTTCATGGTGAAAAAGTTTCTCCTATACCCTGTTGGAGCCTCTTTTGTTTCAATTTATGCCTACTGTCTCTCATCTTCCTGCCACACACCTCTGAAGAGCCTGGCTTTATCCTCTCATTAACCTCTTTGTAGGTATTCAAAGACTGCTATTAGGTGCCCCCAAAGCTTTCTCTTCTCTAGGCTGAAGAAGTCCCATTCCCTCAGCTCCTCCTCATTGGCTGAGCGCTCCAGCCCCCTGACCATCTCTGCTGAACTTGCACAAGTTTATCAATGTCTGTCTTGTACTGAATACAGGTTAGAAGCTGAGGAGGCAAACAAGACACATGCTAACATACTATTTTTCTCACCAATTCAAGAAACATTTGAAATGTCACTCCTGTTGCTTTAAATTTCATATTCTTATATATGTATTCATGCATATGAATATATAAAAATATATATTGTGAATATATAAATATATTAATATACCTAGCAGTAGAATGAAAGCCCACATATTCTAAAATGATTTATTCTACAATGTAAAACAGCAAAACTGTTTTTCTTCCCTATAATTAAACCAGAGTTTGAGGAGGGACAGGATAGTAGTCAAGTACTATAACTAGTTCAAAGTGACCATCTGCTCTGTAGATTCACGTGTTGTCATACATAGGTACTTTTGGATCATCATATCCATTTCTTTGTACTGTGGACACAACCACACTGCATAAAATAGTTAATAAATTAATGTTTCACTCCTGAATTACCATTTTCCCCCACAACTCTAATTTCAAGTCTGTTCCAAAATCCAACTTAAGCAAAGGATCAAATCCTGAAGCCGTTTAAATGCTGCATATGGCTATCAACATAACTTTTAATTTAGCTTTTGAGAAATAGAACCAAGGCCTGTTGTCTTATTTCCTAATGTTAAGAGGAACTAATTTTCCCCATGAATTTTCCAATGAATATTCTCAGTGTTGGTAATAGAACTTATTAAACGCCAGTTCAACTATTCCTCTTCGTACCTGGATCTTGCAGATTTGTCGTGCTGACAGGTTTCTTTAATTCAAATCCCAAGAGATACAGAGCAAGGCTGGGAGGACTACACTCAAGAGAGGTGATAAGGAGATTCAGAATATGGATCCTAGTTTCATGATGGATCCGTGCTCGCTTCTTTTCAGGCTCTAGCTCTTGATTAAAAAAAAAAAAAAAAAGATAAGTTGAATAATGAATTGAAGAAATCCATTTAATGGAAAAATCCTGAAAGTCTTCAAGCTAAGGCATCAATTTATATTAGTACAGAGGAATACAAGACCAAAATTTCAAATTATTAGTAATATAGTTCTAAATAATACTTCCAGAGCAATGGTAAATACTTGTCTTCTGAAAACAGACTTGGTTTGTAGTTGGCTATGGACATATTTTAACAAGACATAGGTGCTTTTCATTCTGTTAAAGGTCCAATTCCACAGAAAACAACACAAGAAAAGGGTTTTCTGACTTAAAAGTACTTTCTTCACCTCTTTCATTAATTTCATTCTACGCAAAAGACAACAGTGTAAGCAATTTTTAAGAATCCTTTCACATACCTTCAATTGGATTAATTAATTCTTCTGCATCTTCATTGTCCAAACATTCCACAAACCCAGCCATCAGCTTCTGGCTAATACTCTGTATTCAACAACGAAAGGATGGAAATGAAGAGGATTTTAAGATTACTGAAAACAATACCTTTCATAATTCCCTCCATATAAGTTGACAGAAGTTCCAGACAAAAATTATATAACCTAGTTAATATGCAGGAATTAAGAGCTGTAGCTGTTCTACACATATGTTATCGGTTGGACACTGAAAAAAAAAAAAAATCTCTACTGTTGTTACATATGCTAAATTATTCTCACAGGTCGAAGACTATAAAGTCAAGAAGCCTCAGTATCTCAAAGAATATTGTCCTTTTCCTTCTTGCAAGCATTCTTTTTTTTTTTTTCAATTAATGAAGTAGTTGCTTTTCACAATACCACAGTAAAAGACTCTTTAGAGGTAGGTAGATATAAGACAAAATATAGTTTTAATGTACTTGATCTAGAAACTTATCCTTTAAAGTAACATTATGAGGCACCAATATCTCTCCACCAGTTTCTCTTTCCAGATTCAAAGAAACTGGCACTTACCTGGTCATGTGTGAAATCACCAACCAGCTTTGTCTGGATGTTGGAGTTACAAGAAATACAGCACAAAATCTTCGCACTTTCAAAAGCCAGTTCAGGATTGCCATTTCCATGATAAAGGTACCTTCAAAAATACAAGATTATTGTAATGAAATTGTTGAGAATTTTACTATTTCAAGATAGTAATGCGCGGATGAAAAATTAAACAACATTTAGAACTAAAACATTTAGAAATCTAATAACATGAGAAAACTTTAAAGCTGCAAACAAAATTTAGCTCCACATGAAGCACTTAACACTCCTGCATTAAAAGGAGGGTAGCAGGCTGAGTAGGGATAATAATCTCTCCTGGATCTTTTACAATTCTTTTTATTCAAAAACTACCTCAAACACTGCAGGACAAGTTAAAACAATTGGTCACGGGCTCACACAAGAAACATGGAGAAAATACCTTCAGATCATGCAGAAATGAGCATCACCGAAGACCAAAACTAGCTAAAAATCAACTGCTGCACGTACCCAAAATAGGCAAGAGTACTCCTTTTAAGATTCTTTTAAATTTTTCTAAAGTATTTGTTGACTATTGTTATGTGAAAAAACTAACATAAGTGAAAGACAAAATCACATACATAGAAAGAGTTCAATTTTTTAGTACATCCCATGTCACAATATCACTGCTTCTTTTATACACTCAATTCTATAATTCATCAACCTTGGTTTGTCTGTAAAATTATAAAATCAAAGAGTAACAAGTGTCAGTGGAAAGTAGAAATCATAAAGTTTCACATTTGAAACAGTTTCAGATTACTAGCCTGATACTTTTAATATAGTAACTAACGGCCAATACCGTAAAACACTTAAGTTGCCAACAGCAACCAAATGAAGTTTTATTCTCCCACTCTATGACAACCAAAGCCTGGGCAAAATGAAAAATATACGAAAGGGAATCACTGCACATAAGGCAACCAGGAAGAAGTCATGAGGGAAAAATATCAGAAAGAAAAACTATAAACACAGATCCCAATCTCACACTAGACAATACACAGATCATACAACCTGTGAAGACACCTCCCCTCAACAAAAAAAAAAAAAAAAAAAATTCAGAGATGCTCTGTGCAAAGATAAGCACTGGCTAGTAAAATTAATCAAAGGACCAGGATCCAAACACTCCTGTGCCTCCAAAACTCCTCCCTTCTCAGTACTTTGCACATACCTAGCAATATTCACCACATGATCTGCCTTTTTAGTGCGAGGATTGATCCCTTGAAGCAGCTGCTCCAGTGGCGTGACAATAAAGGAAAGGTGGCTCTCCCGCAACAGATCCATAAAAAGATTCTCTTTCTGTAAGGTTAAGTTTAGAAGTGCAAGGCAATACTGTACAGCTTTCTCTAAATGCTTCTTCCCTGCAGTACACAAACAACAAAGAACCATAAGAAAAACAAAGGAGCAGTAAAATAGACTACATTCATAAACTTCATTCATCAAAAGCCTTGCACCAAGAAAGAACTCGTCAGTTGTTTACTACTAGGAGAATTCCCCTCAAAATACAATTTTTACATGCAAGAGAAACAACAAGTTGAAGATATGCAATGTTAGCTTTAAATCCTACTCAGTATGCATTGTAACTTCACATGAAAAATAAATGCTCAGCACATACCAGGAAATGGAGCGTAAGTGTCAAGCTGCTTAACCCCTTCTTCTAGCAAACTAAGGGACAGTTCCAGCATTGGAGACTCATTCAAGAGATGATACATCAAATTGAATCCTGGTGGTTTATATGCTATTATTTCTTCTCCTAAAAAGAGAGAAGGGGAAAAAAAATAATTAACATCTAATAGAAAAGACTTCCATTACTCAAGCTAGCCTGAGCTGCAAAACATAACAGTCCCTGTTGTTGTAAGCAACAACATCTAAATAGATGAAACACTGTATATGAAGTCTTCAGAGGTTTTCTTTACACATAAGCCATTTAGGTAATTTTAAAAGTTTGGGAAGAGTAGTAATATTCAATTTTAACCAGTTAGACTTTCCCTAAGTAGATCTGACCTTGGAGTCAAATCAATGCTAGGACATTGGAGCTACATTAAATGTTTCTGCAAGACTGAAAAGTAACTGGAAAAAGTTTACATCCCCCCCAAACCTGCATGAAGATGCTGAATGACGGGAAAAAGCATTTCCAGAAATCAAAGCTGAGAAGGTCCATGCTCATAGTGTACAGATACTTGCATGCCTGATGCAACAATGTATGCAAAAACGAAACTACAAGCCTAAAACTCAAAGACTCTCACAAAACCAAATAAAAGGAAAAGTCAGTATTAATGTTTCTGGCAGCTTAACTGGCTAGTTATCTAGTCTCCTAGTAAACAATGGTGGATAAAAGCAGGACAGCGGTAAGACTATTTTTTAATATGAGAGAATGAATGTGCAGCTTCTTTTGGTATCAGCTTAAAAAAAATCCCCTTCTCCTTCCATTCATTCCATGTCTGTGCTGCACACTAACACACCAACAGACACCGAATCAGTTCAAGAAATGGATCTAGTCAAAAAGATCGGGTTTAACCCATTTCTCCAATGTATCATGTAACCCACAAAAAATCATACAAACTGAAGGACTAGCTGATGACAGGAATTAGCTAACAGAAATTGCTCAAGCCAGTTAAGCTGCCAAAACTGTTTAAAGTACAGGACACAGAGGCCTCCCAGATTGAGGCAAGCTCACTGGAGAGGTATGCCTTCAAGTTGTTCATTTAAGAAGTGGATCTTATAGCTCTCTACTGCTACAAGCAAATCCACAGGCATCAGGCTGGAATTCAACCCAAGAAGAAACTTTGTACTTAAGAAAAAATATCTGCAGCTCAAATAAGCCTGAAATTTCTTATAATGAGGCAGCTGCCATCTACTTTGGCCTTTTAAAGAATAGTTGCCCAAAACTAAATTAATTCAGATCATAATTCTACTGCTACTGTCTGCTCTGAATAATTAGTTTATCAATAATATTAATATTAAACAATACTTCAAATACACTGACACCTTTAAATTAACTCTATGAATAGTGGGGATTTAGATATAGACCAAAGAAATCCAGAGGCCCAAGCCCAAAACCAAGGTGCTTTTAAATGTCAAACACCACTTTTAATCAAGTCAACAACGCAAGGGAGACAGAAGTCATCCTCCCAGCAGAGCTAAGGAAGTAGGACACAGTGTACATGAAGCCCTACTGAATCTGCAGCATAGCTCCCGATAGTATGTGGGCATGTCTTCCTGTCTTAAAGCTTTGGTCTAACTTTCCACCAGCTTACTGGCAATATTAAACAAAATCACAAGACAGAGGCAAGAGACCAAAGCAAGTTACAATTCTGTTTGTCAGTGAACAAATGAATAAGTTAACCTTGTAACTCCACATATTGGTCCACAAAGTCTTCAAGTTGAGGTTCGTAGTCCCGCAGCAACTTGTAAAACACCTCCAGAACTACCTCAGCTACTTCCCACTGTAGATAATCACAAAATGGAGAAAAAGTCATCCACAGAATAAGACTGACACTGCAGCAACAAGACCAGGATGACAAAGAATACAAACAGGCAGTGCAGTGATGTACTGGATCAGAAGTATGGCATGACTATCTAATTCTGAAATACTATGACTACAACACTTATAATTCATCATGTCAAATAATTTGAAAGGCTAAGCTTTTTTTCTGAAGTAAAATGGAAAACTAAAACAGATTTATTGCCTGTTTTAGGCTCTACTATACAATATTGAGTATAGTATATTGAAACTACAAGCAATAAAGAGTTTTTATTCAGTATACAGCTAATAACAGATCACTAATAGCTTCCAGGATACAGTTTAGCACGCGCTTTCATCCAGAAGTATCATAAAGGAAACTCAAATTCCTTGGTTCAGCAAGTCAGAAATATTCTCTGAAGTAATACTGGGGAAAGGACAAATCTGACTTGTAGATCTGGGCATGTCACATTGAGAAGTCATTAGCCATGTTGTAGAGTTGTAGAATCCTGTATAGCAAATTGAAATTTAGCAATAACATAAACTTCTTTTTGTTTTGTTTTGGGGTTTTTTTTGTTTTTTTTTTTTTTTTTTTTGTTTTGTTTTTTGTTTTTTGTTTGGTTGGTTTTGTTTGTTTGTTTGTTTTTTTAAGGATATTTTATACAGGCTCCTTAGAAGTAGTTCATGAATCCTGATGACCCATGAGTTGAAAAATCACCTGTTTACAGAATCAAAACACTATTAACTCCTCCAGGTAACCTCTGCTGCAGCAAACTTGCACAGCTTCTCAAACAAATCTAAGCCCCATCAGCAGTGCCAAATCATTTTAACTACATCCTAAACAAACAAAAATTACTTTTTCAGCAGCTCTCCGGTAAGCTCTCGTGCGGAATCGGAGAAACACAGAATCCCTGAGGAACTGTAGATAGGGATCAAAGCCTGGTGGGCGAAGACCTGCTCCCAAGTTTGAGGGGAATGAACTCTCCACTAGCGTGCTGATGAGTCGGCAGAAGGCACGGGTTAAAGGGTATTCCTCACATCGGGACTCAATCTCATTCAATTCAACCTTCCCAAGAAGAGAGCAAAAATAGAAGGGAGAAAAATCACAAGATTTTGAGTGAGGAAAAAACAGGTTAGAACAAATAATATAAGGGCACCATCTGTGCATTACTTTACGGTGAATTGACTTTGCTGCATTTATGTCTATGGTACACCACAAACAAAGCAAAAAGCAGTGAAGCGACAGTACTGTCATTTCAGTTCAGCAATACACTCTTCATTCATTTCTGAGCTACTAGAAGATATGCCCTAACATTTACATACTTCGCTTTTATTTACCACTTTTATTAGAAGTGAAGTGAGCTGTATTAATATGTAACAAAAGCAGGGCCAGTTTAGGAAAATCTTAAAAAGAAGTGCTCACAAGGAATTTGAGGGTTTAGATGCAGCTCTGTTACGAGTATGAAGCTGCACTAGATTCATAAATGGATAAAATTGCCAGAAATTACAAGCAGACCTGAGAGTAGATTAAGAAGCAGTAGAATGACAGCACCTATTCCAAGCGTTTCCTGTGGACAAAGCAGCAGATGCAGCCTCTGTAAGTGTTTCCCAAACTCATATACAGATGGTCAGAGAGGCTGCCTAGGTAGAGAGAAGCCCTTACCTCAATACCAATTGCTTGTCTCTGGCCTGGACTTCTCACAGTTTGTAGTATCTTAAAAACAGAAAGAGAAATGGAAACAGACAAACAATACATTTCACATAATCAAAGCGCATCTCCATCATTTTTACCAGGACTAAAAGGTATTCATCACTTTTTAGCTGTTAAGAAGAGGTTTCCTAAATCCTCTTAAAATGTAAAAAGCTAAGATTTTTCTGTCTGAAAAGCTGGATTATATGTTGTATGCTTGTATGCTTCTAGCTTTATATCCTCAAAGTTCTTCATCATGTTTATTGTTAAATGAAACAAAGAGCAGAAATACTTGCACATCAACAATGTTTGTCATATATTGGCTAGGGGAAAGACATTTCCCTTCTTATCTCTTACAACTATATATTTTAAGGAATATCATAAATTAGGAAGCAAAGGTGGTAAGCATTTAAAATACTACTATTATAAGATGCCATTATTGTCAGGGCCTTTTTATTAGCAATTAACAATAAACTAGCAGTTGCAGTTCAAATGCCTCAAGTACTTCCAAAAAGCCAGCAATTAGTCTGAACCATAATACAGACTATAAAATAGGCCCATCCCATTCTGATTTTTAAATTAACAATACCAAGCGTATTTTCATTTCATATTCATTTTCCTTAGGATTCATATTTAGAATTTTTCTCCAAAATCAAGACAGAAGTGAAAAAACACTTTTTTAAAAGGTGGGGCTTTTAATATATCTGACATTTACCATCTAAATGTGAAAGCTGGCAACAATATGACGTAAACTACAATTAACTTCCTCTGAAAATTAAATGCCTGAAAGTGGAGCTTTTTCTTGAAAGTAGAAACATAAAAGTCCCTTCTATGAGCATCACTCACGCCAGAAAAATATTATATGCACACAGTATAAAAATCCACAGAAAAAAAACCACCAGAAAAATATGTAACCTGCAGAACATTTATTACTGATGACATACATCAAGACAAAAACCTACTGAACACACAAGACTGACTGTTAGGAAACCTGTATCTATGTAAAATAAGGACAGCCATTAAGATCTCTGAGGCATAAAACCATACTGTCATTTTCAAAATCGTTTCAAAAGAACTGCATTAACTAAGTGAAAAAAATTATATTCAGCAATGGCAATATAAAAATTTATAAGGAAATGTAATACTATTTCAAATACACTGACAATTTCAACAGATAGGATGCTATAGTTCCGAGCACTGAAAACCCTAAAATACCTGTGTATATTCCAGGGATTGCCAGAGTGAAGCAGCTATTTCAGGAGATCTTCCAAAAGCAGTAAGGGTTTCTAACAGCTCCGCTTTCAAAATAGGAGGAATGCTGCACTGCAGAAGTCCCAGAATGACCACTACTGGTGTCCACTGAGGGTGCTCACAAAGAGCCAAGCGAGCGTTCTCACTCTAAGGAGTTCAAGAGAAAAAAAAAAAAAAAACACAGATTATTCATGTCTTACGATCTCTAACTCATAGTTCAGTATCAATGACTCTGCTTCATACTTGAAGGTACACAAAACATCAGAAGAATGGCAAACCATTCCAAAGCGAGTAATTTTAATTAAACAAAAAGCACGATTTAATGACTCGCTATTACTAAAATTGTGCCTATCCATACAGAAAAGTTATGTGCATAATATAAGCTTCTTACAACAACCCAATCTTTTTTTTTTTAGTAGACACATTCATGGAATTAGTTTTACTAGTACTTAGACTCTAGACAGTTTATTCGAGCATTGGTAGAGGGACTTCATCAATATTTCTATTATGACCTTAAATTGCATTTAGACATTGCTAGGAACTTATATACATTTTTTTAAGTCTAAGAGCAGGGTCATCACCAGTGTAAGTTCATTTGAGACCCTCAGATGAACCACTAGACAGGAACAAGCCTCTAGCCTCATCAAATGATAACACCCTGCAGCCTTAGAATAAATTTACTTCTTCCCAGGTAATGGTTTGATGATGTCAGGAAATATTAGTTTTAAGAGTTCCTTTTTCCCCACAGTTATCCAATGCTGACATGACAGTTCACATAGGAACACCCCGTTATCACCACCACCAAGGATGATTTTTAAAAAGCTTTAATAACTGATCTGTCTTGCGTTTGTGTCAGGAAAACCAAGGGTATCTCACTACATTGTGGAATTTTTAGGCTGCAGAGTCTGGTGGATACTGAAGAGCTGAATTCCACACTATTTGGAATTACCCAGACAATTCACAATACAAAACCTGCATTGCAGTTTTATTCTCTTGGAATCCTCTTCCAGTCAATTCATGGCATATTTTACACTCTTCGTTTGGGGACATTAAAAATCTAACTCTGGAGGAAAGTTTCGCAGTTGATGAGTTTCCTTGCCAAATTTCTACCATTCCCTTTTAAATTCATCTATTATTTTTGCCTTTTCAAACTCATAATTAAATGCAAAGAACTTTCCAAAGAACTTTCCTACTCTGTATACAGTCATTCCTTCTGATATACCTCACTTCTGAAAGACATGTCCATGACACCAAAGTGTCAGGAAAGCAAGAAAATCAGTAACACCAGCAACACAGGAAAAGGTGTCATCACTTCCTGCTTCACCCAGACCATGTGTTTGGTCATAACAGTTACTCCTGATGCTTCCCATACTTTTGAAGTTCACTAATCAAATTACAACTACCTCTAGATAAATTTGCCCTACATACCTTTTTGGTCAAGTGAACTTCACAGCTGAATGATGACGATTTGCAAGAAAAAAAATGTATTAACAAAGAAAACCAAATAAAAGGCTACTTACCCAATTTACTATAACAGTGGTCAGCTGTAAAAAGGCAATTAATCCATCCTGCTCTTTCTGTGTGATTCCTCGGAGAGGCAGGTGGCGATACTGGACACTGTCTGCACTTGGCAAGTCCTTCCTTAAGTGCTCGTGATAAAGCATCAAAGAGTGGAAGAAATGCTCCCAGGAGACAGGGCTGCCACCTGCTCCTTGAATGTTTTCCGCTATGAAAATGA
The DNA here is from genome assembly GCF_964106895.1 of Numenius arquata. Classification (NCBI taxonomy): domain Eukaryota; kingdom Metazoa; phylum Chordata; class Aves; order Charadriiformes; family Scolopacidae; genus Numenius; species Numenius arquata. Next base: position 79,973,725 of record NC_133577.1, on the reverse strand, counting down.
CAAACAGGTGACAAGATTTTCCTTCTACTCTTTCACAGGGTGACAAGCAGGGTAGTTAAATTTAAAAGGAAATCTTTCTTATCTAGAGGAAAAAATAAAGTTCAAAGTAAAGCTACTTTTCTGAAATTAGTGGTTCTGGTTTGGGTTTTTTTCTGTTGGTTTTGTTTTGTTTTTTTAATAGAAACAGAAAGGTGCTAATATAAAAAGCTGGTACAAATAAATTTTCCCTTTTACGAATTTGAATGTTTGCAGCATTATTTGTATCTTCAAACCACAATGTTTTTTTTTTCCAATTTGATCAATGCAAAATTCACACAAAATACAGGACTGACCAGCACCTCTTACTTTGAGAAAGTGCTACTACATGTATCAAAACATTCCAACAAAACAAAGTGTTTCTGAAAAAAGTTAGCTCAGAAAAGATAACTATCTTTACAAAATACACAACTTATACCCATTTTGTATTTCACAACAAACAATACTGATATTCTGCATCTCCTATGGTGTTAAGACACAGCTTTTTTAAAAAAGCATTATTTCATTATCCGAATTACTTGCTAAAGTGGTCAGACATTTAATTACCTAATCAGCCTTTATTTTTTCCAGATTACACTTTCAAGTGAATTACATCTTTGTACTAATAACGAAATGTTCAAAGCATGAAGCCACAATTCATCTCAAATAAGCCTCTGCACTTTTCTAAAGAAAAGAGTTGAGAAAGAGCTGAAGTGTCACTTTTCTTACCATGACTACTGCCGTTGAGTTTTAGCAAACTAAAGCAGTAATGAGCACACTGAGGCCCACTAGCCAGTCCCCGAAGCATTTTCAAGTATGGGATGTAAATTGTGGAAGGAAGTAGATCTCCCATTTGCCTAACAAACTTTGACAAGACAACCTAAAACAAATAAAGATCAGTGTTTTTAAAAAAAGAAAAAAAATCTGAGTATTTTAGGAAAACAATAGGCAGCCAAAGTAAGAAAACAGATTATAATGCAATTGGGGTGAGGGTGGTACGGGAGTGGAATCACAATTCAAAAAAAAATTTAAAAATTCCTTTGTAGCCTGGCCTATTCAGTTTCCCTGGAAGTGAAAATCATGTTTAAAAGAGGAAATAAAACAAAATAATTCATGCTATTGGAAAGTATACTAACTCTGCAATTCTGTATTTCTAGTGATAAAATTTACTTCAGCTCACAAATGTTGCACAGCAGTAGTATTAACACATCTCACAGTGCCAGTTAAGTGATACCGGGAAAGAATTCGCTATGCTTGTCATATCCCTGCACACCACCTCACACACACAGCAGTTCCTCCCAGGGTCATATTAGGGTGGTTGCAGATTGCACCAGGCCCTAACTTAAGTCGCCTGTATTCTGGGATATGTCTGATATGTCTCATACCAGGTTTTGCCTAACACTCAAGAGTCCTTCAAGAAGCATTGAAGGTTAACAGCATCCCAGATATCCAAAGAGTTTTGGAACATCTGCTTCATCTGTTTAGATTGCTTCTTCATACTAATTTTAAGTTCCATCCCTCATGGGCTATAACCTTTGGGCTTTAAACAAATACAATATTCTTACAGATTTTTACCCCCCAAAATACTATCAACTACAGCTAATAAGTTTCTTTTACAGTTAAGGAATTTAACTTCTCAGTTACACCAAAAAGATATGTAGAAGCCATCAGACAGAAAACACAAGAACACTGTTATCAGAATTCATTTAGCAACTGCAACAAAATCAGACCTAAACAAAATTTCAAAATAGTTTGTTAGGACTCTTTCTTACTAAGTTTATTGACAAGCGTGAATGACTGGCAGTAGTTCATTTTAGAGCAAGCAACAATTAACCATGTCATGCAGAGCAGGACACATGCAAGTAAGAAACTGATAAAAGATAATGTCGTCTTAGAAGCTACCAAAAACCTTGTTGACTATTCATTTATTACTTAAATTTCAAGTTACTAGTAATTACTCAAGAAAATCTAGACAACCTGGCGCTGAGGGGGTCGCTGATGAGCTACTCCAAGGTAGGACCCCATGATGGTAGATGTCTGCAAAGGCTCCGATGGACACCAGTATTCAAGGGCAAGTTGCAAATTAAAGGGGTCTTTCCTATACAATTCAGCAATCTATCAGAGAAAGGAAAACATTAGAGAAATATCAACTCTATAAAGAAAAGATGATTACTTCAACAATAAGCAGTGCTTTTGTATAAGCTAAACACATCCGAGAGGCAAAGCATCCCACAGCTGATGTTCTGTTCCTTAAAACTCTCTGTAAATGACAGCTTTTAAATAGCAGTATTAGAACAAATGACGACCAGAGAAAATCAAAATGCACGTAAAAGTGAAAATTTCATAACTTTAAATGATACCCTCTATCTAATTATTATGCATCAAATCATTGCTAACAGTGGCATTTCTCCTTAAATAACCATTTGCATGCCTCAATATATTAACTTAAAAACAAGTTAGCCAGTATCAGGATTAAGTCTTACCTGTTATCTGAACATACAAATTTGTCATTTCTAATTGTTCTTTTAAGTTCACTATATATCTCAAAGCTACTTAAGAAAGCATTTCACTACAAAATTTTCCTGTTAAAGCTCTATAACCTAAAGGATTTGCAAAAGACAAGCAATTCCTATATTAAAGACTGCTACATTGACAAATTGCACATTTGTACATTTTCATGCTAAATAGGGGTAAAGTTTTTAATTTATTCATGAACAGAGAATATAAAATGCACCAGCTCAATATGCAAATCTATTTTATGATGTGGGGCCTTTTTGAAAATGCAGTTAGGTAGTCTCATTAACTAATATTTAAATAAGCACAGATATTTAATTTTTCTTTCAATGTTATTTTATTTCCGCTTTCTTTCTTTTTTTAAAAAATATGACAGAAACAGAAAGATCTTTCTTTTAAATGTATGCTTGGGGTTAATATTCTACTGAAATTAGGGAACTCCTAATTCCACAGCCTTAACGGGGTCACCTTGCCTAGCCTACTCTACAGCAAATAAAAAACAGTCTTCCAAAATTCTCATTACAAATATATATCAATGCATGAAAATTATTTAAACATTTCAATCCTTTATCAGAACAATTGTCAATAGTGGGGGAAACCCCCTTGATTTTAGTTTACCCACAGTAAATAGGGAGAAATTTGAAGACTTGCAGAAACATAAAACACTGTGTAAACATTAAGGTCTAGATAAAGAAAGGTGTTCCATTCCAGAGAACTTCCATGTATTTAGCCAGATCTCAACTCCAGCAATAGCCTGTAGTCCTAAAATTCCTATTTCTAAGTTGTGTTAAAATAAGATGGCTTAAGATAATAGATATGTTAAGATAATCTTATATGATAAATTTATATATTTAAATATTTTGTAAAATAATTTCAGCTCTTCTTCCGCTATTCTTCAAATGTAAGAAACAATGCAGTATTTACCTACTAAAGAAGAATTAAATGACACTTCATTAACATCAGAAGCCAAGGCATTAAATTTATTCCTTTACATGAAAAGTTATAGAAAGTGTCTACGTTTAAGAGAAAAAAAATTTCCTCTAATCCAAAAAGGGAAAAATCCAGCACTGTATGTTACCATTCGGATATAGATTTTCTGACGAAGAAGGAAAGTCTCAATCACTTTTTGCCACAGTAATTTAAAAGAAAATGGGGCTTACTAAAAGCATTAAATGCTCCAGATCTCTCCGAAGGTAACCAGGTGGTTCATTACCCGTTTGAAGAGTCATGTGGATCATGCGAGCATCTTCATCAGCACGGTTTCTCAGCTGTTTAACCTACACAGTTTATGAAGTGGAGAAAAACACTGGTTTATATTGAGCTAAGAAAGTAACAGAACAGGAATAATGGAATTGTCTAAACAGCCTATTAAAAACTAAGAAAGCAAATGAACTTGCACATACATGACAAGAATATTCAATTTTTATATATTTTTTTAATCACCACCCCTACAAGAGTTTACATTCAGAGATACATTCAATCACTTTCTTACTGCCAAGGCCCAGTTTATAGCCCTGAACTTATACCATGGGAGTTTTTCCCAAATGACTTCCCCAGATGCTTTGGAAAAGTGCATTCTCTTCCTCTTTTTACTTCAAAAGCTACATAGACATTAGCTTCAAACAAAGAAAAGTTAGACCGTTATCCACCAGCATTGAAAAGAAACAGAAAACACTGTAAAATAATGTTTTCTGTATATAGATTGGTGGATTGCACCTTTCTTAGCCATTTAAGGCTACTTGTACTTATACCTACTTTATGTTTTGAAAAGTTTTGGATTGATATAATTACTTTGGACTCAGTCTGTTGCAACTAAAACCATTACTACATGTAAATAAATACAATAGGGAAAAAAATGAGAGAAGGGAGGGGAAGAACAACTGCAGCAATTATAAAATAAAAAAAAAGCCCTTTAATCAGTATCCTAAAATTCTTTGCGTTGAAAAACCTAATTACTGAACAAAAAACAGCTGACATTTAATTTTGTTGTCAAAAAGCCTTTGACAAAACATTCCGCCAGAGGCTTATAGAAAGCAAATAGCCATGAGATGAAAAGTTAAGTTTTGTTAACCATTAAGCAGACATTGAGGAACAGGAAACAGAAATAAGCAAACAATTCAACACACCAAAAATTAAAACAAGGTGATGGTCAGTGAAGACTGGTTCATGGTCTATAATATATCTTAATTTGCAAAATTGAATGAGCAGCAAAATAATTGTGTCTCATCAAGAAGAAGTAGTTTAAAAACTAGAAATAACTGTGGAAAGGCTCAGAGCAAACTAGCCAAATTAGTATACTAACAAAATTAATACATGGACAAAATCAAGTGTTGATAACTGAAATAATGAATTACCTGAACTACTAAAGCTAATTATTGAGTTCCGAATGTAAATGCAGTCAACCAAAAGTTTTACCCAAATCATCACTAGCAAGCAGCATAAATGTTAGAACTATAAAGAGTGAAATAAAATGCTGACTTACAGTTTTAAATACAACTGAACAAAGATTATATATATGGAAAAAATAAAAGATCCTGCAAAGCAGACACTTCTCTACCTAAAATTTGAGATTCAGTAGAAATAGCTGAGTATATAAGCCAACCACTAACTAATGGCAGTTAAGACAAAAAATTCCCTTGTAGGGCTATAACCCAACTGCCTGCTAACAAAGTCTTTATTAGTTGTAAAACAACTAGTACTGGCCTCTATCAAAATCTTTCATGAAAACTGGTATCATTACAGGGAGACATTTCAACTTTCATAAAGCAACACTGTCCAATGAAGAACTGCTTCACAAAAAAGTTCCCAGTTCCAAACCTGTTTGCACTCGATTGTTTAAGGAATTTCCATAAAATATACTTCACATATTCCTCATATATTCAAAAGATACCTAAGGGCTACTGTGTCTGTATTACAGAAAACACCATTGCATGCAGCCATCAAAGGATCTCCAAAGCCTGTTACAAAGTGCTAAGTGTTGTACACAGGCAGCCATTGTGACAGAAATACAGCTTTAAAGCTATCAACATGAACTTGTTTGAACTGACATTATACTTGTTCCATGAATATTCTGTGGGTTAACAAGACAGCTTGAGAAAACAACATGCAACACCAACAGATAATAAATAAATTAGAATTAAACCGAAAAGCTGTCTACAACATGTTCATATATGTCCTCAAAGATTCTTATGGCTCAAATATTGGTTTTACTGCCAATATTGTTCTCCTCCTGCAATATTACAATGAACAAAAAATATTTTTAAATAGTTCTTTTTGCACATTGAAAAAAGTAATTATTTGGCAACTCCAACTACAGCTCAACACAATGAAGGTCACAAAATAAAGCCTCCATCAATTAAATAAAAGCTTTTTCATAGAACTTTAATTTTCCATGTCTAGATACAAGGTCTTGCACAAATAAAACTTGTTGTAATTGCTTCAACTTTTTTTTTTAAACCCTCTTGCAGCATTTCTGCTGTTCTAGTGAAAACAGCCGCTCATTTTCCCAAAAATTGATACTACTGAAAGAAAAAGCAAATGCCACTCCTTAAACATGGAAAAGATCATTAGTAAAAGAATAAATTAAAAATGAGAAACAAAACCAGTAAGTTAATTTAGGTTATACTGTCTGTATCAAAAGAAAAAATAACAACAAAATTAATACCCACATACATTGCCATCAATTCCAGCATTCATTTAAATTTTAATCATGTAAAACAAAACTACTAGCACCACCAAAGCTTCCTTTGCAAATCTCACCACATTTAAGTGTTTTAAAAAAAATCACATTCTACTTCAGTGTGGAAAACAAACCCCAAACCATATGCGTTCCGTAAAGTCAACAAGTTTTCTGAACTGCAGCACCTGAAGCTGAAGGTCACATGTGAATCTCTACACTACCTGTCCTAATGTTAGAAATACAGAAAAGATGCCCACATTTCTCAAGAACTGCTTCACACAAACAACTTACTTTCATTGGCATAAGTGCAAGGAAGTCTGTGACAAGGTTATGAATTTTGCGAATGTAAAATTCCTCCTGGTAGAAATTTTCAGACCCCACAACAGATTCAGTCAGGAACAGGAAGACGTTATCAGCAACCGCTAGCTCTGCCATTGCTTCATCTGCCTCAGTGAATTCTGCAAGAGCTGGGCAGCAAAAATCACAGGAGGGGAAAAAATAAGTTACAATCATCTGTTACCAAATAAAACATATTTCAGGATACCTGTCTGACGTGCAAATCTACATGCTTCTAGCAGCTATGTTTTTTCCACCATACAGGAAAACACAAGTTAATGACGGGTGGTGATCTTGACTTTCTTTTTTGATAAGTGTTGAAGTGCATAATCCATTGACCCAATCAAACCTAAGGCTGTGAACCAAAAATCACAAACCAACCTTAATTAAACATTAATTATGTTTACGCTTTCTTTAATAGATATCCTGGAGTAGGCTCAATTCTGACCTAGTAGGGAACCTGGAAAGCTTGTGAAGTACACAGAGGAAAAAAAAATAGAAATAGATTTGTCCTCTCAAGATACTGGGGTTTAACATCTACAGATGTAAAAAGTCATAAGCATGAAACTACTCTTAATTTCAGTGTTCAAATTATACTAAAGCTGCTAAAATGCAATCTTTTGCATTTTTCAATACATTAAAATCTTTCACTTCAATGAGACACTACGCAATATTACTAAGAACTAATTATTTCTGTAGCTGTGTACATTTCAGAGCAATTCAATTCTCAACAACCAAACTTGCATACTAAGAAAGCTTTAAAGGAGTGCCAATGGTAATTTTATCATAAAGGTAAATACTAACACTTCAAAAAGATAACAGATACTTTGACTTATACCACTTGCAAGCTCTGAATACTAATGTGCAGCAACTGCACTTTAGGGTAATTTACCTGTCACATCAGATAATTGGGATATTCCTCGTAATGCCATCGCCCAGGCTAATCTAATGGTTGCTTGCAGGCCTGGTAATTTCCAAGGCTGAGACTCCTGAAGACGAGTGTGTATTGTTGCTATATACTGCCTTTCTGCTAGCAGAGGGAGCCGGTGCATCAAGTCTTGAAGAACAACAAAAACAAACACAACACCGACAACCAGTAAATGAATGTGAAGACAAACATGCAAAATCCTACCAATCTGTTATTGATCGGTAACAAAATTGGTTAAATAACAATTTATCCATCTGCACAACATAACCTCTTTGGGAAACCTGCCAGCATTACCTTCACGATCTTCTGTGCCTTGTTCCAGAAAGCTGACATCAAAGCAGTAAAGGAGAGCCATGAGAAGAGACAAGTTCACGCTGTCTAATGAGCCATCAGCTTCCACTGTTACTTTCTCCAGGTAACTTATGAGGATTAAAGTGTCATCCTTACTCAGTGGTGACTGGCAGGTCCACACAAACAGACTTTCAGCCAAGGACTGTCGGCATTCTTTAATGAGGTCAGAAACCTTTAAAAGAAAAGCCAAACAAAACCCAGTGAATATAAATATTCTGGCAACATGTTCAATTTGTCTTTTTCAGTCAATAAGTATGATAAGGTAAGTTAAAAATTGCTCTAAAGACAGCAGCTACAGAAAATGTTGGGGGTTTTTAATTGCTAAACAAAAAAAAGGCACATTTCTGCTTGTTAAATGCATTCATATTCCCATGTATTTCATGTGAGGTGTGAGTAGATATCCCAGAATATGACTACATGCAAACCAGCATCTCTGTCAAGGTCAGGAGACACGAATCTACACAGACATTTTTAGCTGTAAACTCATCAGACAAAAGTCAAATTTCCTGTCTCTAATACACAACTGCACTGGGCGTTATATACAGATAAGGTCACAGTCTTCCCCTTGCCCCAAAAGAGATGCCCTCAACTAACTACACAAGTAACTAACTTTAAAACACTGAGAAATATGAAAGATGTTTAAAATTAGAACTTTCAACCCTCAGAGAAAATATTTATATCAACTTTAGAATATAAACATAAATGAAATCTATCATCCCCTATTATGTATGGAAAAAATATCATGCCCAACATAATGGCTACCAAGCATTTTCATACTAAAGATTTTTTTTTTCCATTTCATTTGGCAAAATATCGCATGCTATGATACAATCAAGCACAAAGGCTCTTGAAAACAAAAGTTTGTCTTTTTTCTAACAGTTACACCAAAAATGACCGTTTTCAAACAAGGTCAAAGATTTATTTCATTTACTTCACTGCTCCCCCAGAGCTAAGTTTTAACTGCTTTATTAGTTTTATGAAAACAGTAGAAGTTAAAATAGTTTTACAAAGACCATTATAAAAGGCTATTAGAGACATTTTATTTTTAAGGTTTTTTTTTTTATTTAGCTAAATTACAAGCTTCTAAAAACATTCTTGCCCCTACATCCATTGAACCTGGTTAAAAAAAAAAAGAGCTATAAGCCTTCTACCTCCAGTAAAATCACACAGATGACGATAAAAATTTTTCAACATTTAACACAGCAAGAGATTTGAGCACAGACCCCAAGAGAATAATAGTTGTAATGAATACAGGGGGAAATATGGTAGTTCACCTAAAAAGAAGGAAAAAAAAGGTCTAACATTAAGTGAATTTTAGCGGTAAAGTTAAGGTAATTTAAGGTAAATCAGAAGGATATTCTTTGCATAATTTGTAGATTAATAGCAAAGATGTAAAAGTAGTTCTTTCTTTGGTGGAAAATAAATTGACTGATTATAAGATAGAATAATTTTTAGAGAGATCGCCCATTACAAAGAAGTTCAGAAATTAAAACAATAATGTTTAAAATCTTTCTACTAGAAATATACTCTGCAGTTAGTCAACAGTCTCAATTAAGCTCAAGGATTACAAAAATGACAATTCATTTTCAAGCAATTTTCACTTCACCATTAGAAATGCTTCTGTTCATATTAACACAATTGGATTATCAAAAAGAGCATTATTTGCCTGAGTAGACTTGGTTTCAAGCTGTTTTAATAATTTGTGAATTTTATTTTGCTATTTTTATTCCAACAGTGTTGATAATGGTAGTGGTGAGAGTAGATGATTTAATATACAGCCTTTAGAATAAAATTGGAAAAAAAATGTGAATATTTACCTCTTTGCGATGTTTCTCACTGCCCAATCCTCGCTCTCTCTGGAGTTTATCAAACTCATTGTTCAAATCAATGTGAGACACAAGAGTGAGGATCTTCTGAGTCAAACCCTGCTCCATTAGGTCATCTGTAAACCGCGTTGTCATGGATATTAATTCTTGACTGTAACGAAAAGAATATAAATTTAACAATTAATCACACTATTGCCAGTCAGAAAGGAAGTCTAAAGCAACAAATAACAAATCCCATCAAATATATTTGCTGTCAGAAAATGTACAGCTACATAACATACATAAAGCAACTAAACGAGCATCGCTAATCAGTAAACAGTGCCCTCTCAAAATATTATGCTGAATAGATACAAAGTCTTTAGGTAACTAGTTTCAAGAACATGGAATATGAGAATACAACATGGATCAGCTCGTTAAGATTTCTACCAAAAGGAAAAAGTACTATACATAAGATGCACATAACTCACAAGCTCTCAGCCTCTTTCTTACTAGTAAATGCAATTGTCCAATTACATACACCCTACTGGGGTGGTGGAGCTAGTTCTAAAATAACCATTTATTTTATGTTTCAGAATTTATATTTACACTAGAACGCATCTTTAATGTTTCTCTAGTCAAGCAATCACTGTGCATTGTAATTAAACAGTGCACACTGTTTTCTTATTCAAGTCAAAAAACGATAGTGTATTACGTTTGCCAGTAGATAGTGCATCTATTTTAAGTAAAGGCAGGAGCACAATTCTCTGTTTTGCAGGACATGGGAAGTCAGAACACAGCAAAGGCAGAAACTTGCTTTCTGAAATACTGAGTAATCATCACTAGTTAGAGCAACACTGACAGGGAGGGTGTCTGAAGCAAAACACTACCAAAAGGTTAAAGAACTTAAAGTAAAATGGATATCCTTATAATCCAATAAAAGTATGTGTGAAAAAAAAAGAATACTATACTTAAAAAACAAACATGAAAGCAGCTGCATCAGGTTATGAGAAACAAACATATTTGAGAATATTCGTATTCCCTTGAGTCATTAATCAGTCCTAAAAGCAATCAAAGCAAAGAGCTTTGATCACCTCATCACCCTAATACAGACCTGAGTTCCAAAGTCCACGTCTTGCCTTGGCGTGACTGGATGAGAGTTCGTAGTGAATTGGCAATGCATCTTTTTCCATCCCAGTACAATAGAACAGCCACTAGACCTCTTGTAAGACCAGGAAAATGAGGTTGCTGGTGTTCTCCTATTGAATGAAAATGCACAGAGTAGTCACAGAAAGTTAAACGTACACATTTTGATACCAGCTTTGTATTTCTAATTGAAATATATATGTGGCATTCAGAACAGCCACTGTTATTCGCTATCACTTTGATTTGTTTCAGTCACAACCAAGAAATCACAGAAATTTTGGGTGCTATTATTAAAATTCACATTAAACTATAAAAATATCCACAAATTTAAAAGAAATAGAAGTTCAAGTCCATAAGTATCCTAGTCCGAATGGTACTTGCAACTGATATCTACGCATCTGAATATTCAATTGAAGCTAACTACCAGCAAAATATCTTTTCTTTATTGAAAATGAAATTGTCTGTCTGAATTTAATTTCTATTTTGAACTTGAATTTTCAATGTGAGGTTGACTTCAAGATGGCTTTCCAAAGGTGACAAATTAGCAAGCTATCACTTTAATGAATTTAGAAGTCAAAAATAAACAGTAATAACTACTAACAATTATACTTCAGTAACATTGAAATAAATTTCCTACGTGCAAAGCATGTATCACTTTCCAGAATACTTTTCTTACTAATCAGTTATTAGATTATAATCCAAATACAGTCACATATCAATGTATAATTACTAGATAATTTGAAGAACCAATGTCTATTACGATGCTTTATGGAAAACTCTCAATCAATTATTTTTAAACTTTTTTAATTCAGTGATAGAGAAAGTAAATCATTAAAAACCCTCAAATTATTCTGCTGCATAAAATATGGCTCAGAACACTGTTATCATATTACATTCCAGTGACAGTACATTTCTTTTTAAGAACATTCTATGTTAGGAAGCTAAGGCCTCAACTGAATCATGCATTCATGTTAAGCACACACTTAAATAAGAAAGCCCTATTTAAGTTGTATTTCTCCAGCTCTTAAATATTTTCCCTTCTCACCAGCTAGAAGGAGCTCAACAGCTGCCAACTCTCCAATATCAAAGAGGTCACTGAGGATAAAGGCTTCTCTGATGAGTTGTTCTGGCAAAAGCCTAGTTCCCTGCTGACCCTGGATAGCAACCCCTTCTGTACTTGCTTTCTGAATTTTCTCATGCTGCTGTACATTCTTTGGCTGCAAGAGAAGCAAGCATCAGAAGTTACTCAAAATGGCAAGATCAAATACTGAATAAAGCTTTATACATTAATCTTTCCTCACAAATACAGTTCTGACAGGTTAGGCTGTCATCATAAAAACAAAATCAGTGTTTTTAAACACAGAGATAGTAAAGGCATCCTAAAAATGCTTCACACTTGCACAGCAATGGTCTCGTTGTGGGAATGTAGCAAAAATAATCTTAGAAAATTGGAGATGACATTTAGTTTACTAAGAGACTGAAAGTAAATTTTGATACAATTCTCAACAGGAATCGGTATCACCTCAATGAAAAAAATCTGGGCTGTTAATCAGAACTGCTGCGTTACTCCAAAGCATTATCTTCTACATCATTCTTTTTTTCTATTAAACTCAGATGCTAAAATATACTGACAAAACTCTATAGCTGGCTGTTAAATTTTCTGACCTATCAGTTTAAAAAGCCATATACTATTTCAAAAGTAACACCACTGAAAGAAGACATATTTCTGTTGCTACCTTGTGATCCATCAGCCAAGAAACAGTGCGCTTCTCCACATCATCTCACATTCCTAACAAGACACATTCTATAATTTGTGAATTCATGTGTTCACCTGTTCTATGTGTTCATTAACCTGACTGAAGCATGAACGTGGACCAAAAACAAACAAAATAGTTTTGTGCTTTATTTCAGACACACAAGAGTAGCGAAAAAAGCTAAGACTTGACTAATGGAACATCAGATACTTTTACTATTCCTTTCAAAATAGCATTCAAGTAATAAGGGAAAAAAAATATGTTGTAGATAAAATTATCCTGTACAAGACACAAATATGTATTATTCAAACTATTTGTATTACAGAAGAACAAGATTGCAATAACAAATTTGTGTTATGTACTGTGAAAACGTAAAACGAAAAGAATGGTCAGGGCCTAAATGGTATGTAATCCAACAATACAACACAGAGCAAATCATCAACCCTCCAATTCATTCCACAATAGAGCATTAGTCCAGTACCGGATTTCTGAAGAGAGAAATGAAGTCAGATTTGTGTTTCTTTAAAACCTGGTCAAGGCGATGAATAGCTTCAGGTTGCCTTTTCCAAATGGCATTCATTACAGTCTGCCATATGTCCTTATATGGACCCCACAAGCTGGCAGCTAAAAGAAGAAATAAAACAAAAAAAAAGTATTTGAAATGGAGAAAGAAACAAAGGAAGCAAAGTATACATATACTATTTTCAATAAGGATATTTTTGTAACTTACTGTTAATCTCAGCTTGACAGTATAGACGGTTATGCCCATCAAGCAAAGCATACTTCCCCTTCTTAAGGCACAAAAAAAAATAACAATGGTGTGATATAAAGCCTAATTTCATTTAAGGAGCTAGAGAAGCAGAAAAAGATCATGTATGCAGCCAAGTTCTGGGGCTGAAAGTCTTCTTATGAAGATATTTGATACAATCTCTATGTGTAGTCTTGCATCCTTATATGCCTACGAAATTTCACCCACTTTGAAAAGATTAAAGGATAACTAAGAACTGGACAGCAGACCTTGAATCTGGATGTAACTCAGTGTTGTGGTTTAACCCCACTCAGTAACTAAGCACCACATGGCCGCTCGCTCACTCCCCCAGGGTGGGATGGGAGAAAGTGTAAAAGTGAGAAAACTCGTGGGTTGACACAAAGGCAGTTTAACATGTAAAGCAAAAGCCACACACACAAGCAAAGCAAAACAAGGAATTCATTCACTGCTTCCCATCGGCAGGCAGGTGTTCAGCCATCTCCAGGAAAGCAGGGCTCCACCATGTGTAACGGTTACTTGTGAAGACAAAATGGCCTAACTCTGAACATCCCCCACTTCCTTCTTCTTCCTCCAGCTTTATATACGGAGCATGACATCATATGGCACGGAATAGCCCTTTGGTTGGTTTGGGTCAGCTCTCCTGGCTGTATCCCCTCCCAGTCTCTTGGGTGCCTCCCCACTTTCTTGTTGGCAGGCTGGTATGAGAAGCTGTAAAGTCCTTGATTACTTAGCAACAACTAAAATATTAGTATGTTATCAACATTATTCTCATCCTAAATCCAAAACATAATTTTCTTACTAGCTGCTGGTATAGCGTTAACTCCATCTCAGCTGAAACCAGAACGCTCAGCAAGGCAGGCTTCCCACTTTCCATTTTTGACAGAAAGCTCCAAAACAAAGGAATATCTAATATTAATATATGAGCGACTGAAAATGAGCAGCAATGCTATCACAATCTGGTGCATCATTGCATCAGACTGTGCAGAATAAAATATATTTGAAACCAAAACCATACGATTAACAGCAGTATTACAACAAAAATCATAAGCCTAAAAACACTTACTTCCACATTTACTCATTTTAATTTAAAAAACCCAACAAACAAGTACTACTGATCCCTAAGACATATTTGTTGCTAACATTCTACACAAGAGCTTAATAAAGAAATTAATTTCCTTCACTAGAAATAGACAGATCAATATAAATAATTACCTCAGTACATTTGGAAAAGACTAGATTATTTCTGGAAGCTAGCAAACAAATATATTATTATTAAAGATAAATCTGACCTTACTCTAGAAATGCAAATCTCTCCTCCTCCTCAATACTGGGGGGAAAAAAAAAAAGCATACTACATAATTCAAATGTGAATTCAGTAATACAGCTGAAATTATTTCTTCCTCACTAGAAGTTGTATCATTAAGGACCCAAAGTCTGTAGCCTGAAGATTGCACTAGAAGTTTCCTTATTTGCATCGGGTCTCATGAAAACAGTATGCCACACTAATCTTCAGACTTCTGCCAGAACCGTTGTCTAAACTGAAAACCTTACAGATGAAAAAATTGTTCTTACCAGCTAGTACTAATATCCTGTTAAAAAAAAAAAAAATTGAAATTTTAAGACCCACATTAAACAGAAGTATCAAAACGTTTCCCTTGTTAGAGATCATTTGTATTTGTGAAAGTTTCAGATTCCACACAACGCAAATCACTGCTAAACACTAGATAAATTTATTACTGATTGTATTCAGTATGCCTACAAGCTAGCACATAACAACCACTTCCTGATTGTAGGTAATGTGTTTCTGAGCATCTACTGAGAAGGTCCCTGACCCAAAGATATTACAAACTAGCAGTGGTTTTTGCACCCTACAATTTTGCTAGTGGAAAAGCTACTTTAAGAGGTTGCTGCCCTCCTTCATTCAGAGCCACCTGTTCCCAGACACACACCTGCTTAATTAAATGTCCCTGCAACTCTGATGGACTGCACTGTAAGTCACGTTAGTCAAATGATGCGAATTTAAAAAAGCAGCAACATTTTGCAGAGTTCTTCCAATCTTTTTTTTTTAAATCAGATTATTTCATTAACACGGGCTACAAAGTAGCCCTGCTAACCATTAAAACAACTGAAAGAGCAATGCCTGAAGCGCAGAGGGAAAAAACAAGCGGGTAGTAAGAGGCAGAAACCTCTGAAACTGGCTTTGTTTCTGGAGAAACGATAAAAATGGAACTTTGCCTTGCAGGCTAGCCTATACACAAAACCACTACCATTTCACCTAAAAATGGCTTAACTCCACCCCTCCTTAATGTACAAGTTAATATTGTGGTATAAAATCAAGTACAGGGGCAACATTTTATCTTCAAGTAGCTTGTTCTCCCAGCTCTCTCCCTCAAAGTAACACTGAATAGGTGCATCAAAGTCAAATATACCCGCACCTTGACTTGACCAGGCTGCTTACATTAAAACAGCAAGCAAAAGGTAGCTACTCTGATGTGAAGATGCCCCTCTCTTTCATACAGTCAAGACACGACCTCAAAGTAATGCAAAATGCTACATGGATGCCCTGAATAATAATGCAGCATAAGCCAATTCAAAGCTTAGCGAGTGAGCATGGAGACAAGAGCAGGTCACAGAGAGCTAGACCCCTGGTTTCAGTCAGTTTTACCACTACCTAAGATGTCTCGGAAGCAGCAATAAACTACCCAAAAACTCTGTCAGTTTTTTTTCTGTTGCAAAGGAAGAAGCCACATAAAACAAGGCTAGAACCAAAACAAACCCTCTCACCCCAAACTCAGCACTAACAAAAACTACACGTGCGATTTGCTGTGCCAGTAGAGCTGTATCTGAGGGAACAGCCTGTAAAAAGGACAAATCCCCTGTCCTTTTTAAACATCAGAGTGTTTTATTCACCCCATGTTACCCCTGCCTAGGCAGATGCACTAAAAATAGCTACTACTGGACAAATAATTTCACACTCCAGACTGTTAACTGGTTCTCCCACATAACTTCAGAGTTCAGAGATTTACTTCCACTCTAAATGGTCTTTTCACTCTTAGGAAATTACCAAGTCAAATAAACACCAGCAGCAATCCACAGCGCCTGCCAAAAGCTGTTCAACTATTTCCCTGACCCATTTCTTTGCTCTTGTCCCTAACAACACAATTACTTTACACCAGCCCAAATACATGTACTGTAAGGCATTATAACAAATTAAGGATCTAACTTTTCTAAGTGAAAACTAATCCAAAAAAATAATTTATTTTCAGCAGGATCTCATCTACAACCCACTTTGCTCTGTGATGGCACAAACTATGCTAGCACAAAGACAGAATATTGCAGAGAAAGGAATAAGCAACTGGGATGGAAAAAAGGTTGGACTTTAGCAACCATGCTGACTTTTTCCCCACTTATGCTGTTTCTATTATTATTAGTTTTAGAAAGGCTGAGCATCTCATCAGGGACAGTAAGGAAGGATGGGGGGGGGGTTGCTGTTTTTTGGCAACAATAGCAGCTGACACTTATACCTGAACTTTTTGCCAAGTTACAGACTTAACCACACTATGTCTGTCCCCACAAAGGGGGACATACTATAACCTAAGGTAAAATCTTCATTAATTCTAGTGCCACATCTGCTTTAATTTTTAACTCATCTTTTAGGTGCAAAACTCTTTTTTTTTTAAAGGCTATAGACTCTCTTGCCATGTTATTTATACAATAAAGCATAGCCTCATTTGAACTACTCCAATTTTCACTTTAACAAAGCCACATTTCAAATGAAGCGCCTTTGCTTTATTTTTTTCTATGAGGTGGCAGGGATGTAATTGATTCCATTAGATCAAAGTATATTCTCTCTAAAATTTACTCTTTGCTTGACACAGGAATGAAGCTTTTAATTTTATTAACTAGTCACTATGACATACACCACCTTAGTTACAGATCTTTTGGCCATGCCCATATTCCAGTCACAGCCACTTTTCACAGGGTCTCCATTCTCCCTGTATTAACCTAACGAAGCTTAACAAGCGCAAATGCAACATATTGCACCCAAGAAAGAATAACTCCATGCAACAGTGCAGGCTGAGGACCAAGCGGCTAGAAAGCAGCTTTACAGAAAAACACCTAAGTGTCCTGGCAGATGGGAAGCTGAACACTAGTCAGGAGCACATCCTCACAGCAAAGGAGGCCTCTATGCACCAGGCTGCATTAATAGAGTTGCAGTCAGCAGGTGTAGGGAAGTGATTATTTAGGCATCTCTGATGTCCTTCGTCAGAGGCATCTTAGGCATCTCTGGAGTCCTTCACTCCAGTACTGTGTCCAGTTTTGGACTCCCCAGAGTAAGACACTGAAATAAGGAGCTGGAGAACAGGACGAATGAGGAGAGGCTGGAAGAACAGACCTTGTTCAGTCTGAAGAAAAGAAGGCTAAAGAGGGATGGGAGCTTTGTTGTCTTCAACTACCAAATGGCACTATTCACAGAAAACAGAGACAGAGGTACCCCAGGAGAAGGTGAGCAGCAACTGACACAAGCTGCAATACCAAAACTTCCTATTAACCATGAGGAAAAAAAAAAAAAAAAGATTTAAAAAAAGAAAAAAATACTGTGAGGGGGTCACACATTGGAACAGAGGCCCAGAGAGGCCTCTGGGAGGATCTTCATCCTTACAAGTATTCAAAACTAGTTTATATAAGGCCCTGAGCCACCCAATTGAGCTGGCCTTGCTTTAAGTGGGAGGAAGTGAAGGAGTGTTGAACCAGATTACCTCTTAAGTTATTCATCTAGTCATTGCTTTTTGTATTAGATTTATTCTCCAGTTATACTGGGTAAGTGCTGCCTTAGTAACCCACAACAGCTCCTTGTGACAGGCTCTGAAAGGACCCTGGGGCTCCTAATCCTTAGCAACACTCAGTGTGAGAGAAACCAACTCAACGTTTCCAGACCTCTTCTCTAGAACAGAGCAAAATTCAGGACGTATTTGTTTGTTGCCTTTTATTGCGCACAGCATTAAGAGATGAGCACAATACAGAAGCGATGCTCCACCACATATACACCGAGCTACCACAGTCCTCTCGAACCAAGGTGGCCTTTACTGTCTCATTATCACCAGCTTCATGCACCCCTTGCCCGGATCGGCCAGGCACGGCGGCAGCTCTGACCCCAGACCTCCATCACCTTTGCGAGGCCTGAGCACCCCGGGCACCACCGCACGGTAGGAGGCCCACAGGGAGGCCGCTCTCTCCACCGCCTGCCAGCTCCACCGCCGCCCCGGCCGCACCGCCTCCTCGCGCCGGGCCTTCCCAGTGCCACCACCCCCCACTCCACGGGCTTTGAGGAGGGGAGCGGGACAGGCGCCCCCCAACCAGCTGGCGGGCAGCAGGAGAGAGGGCGAACAGCACCATCGCGAAGGAGGAGGAGCCGCGACCCCATGCTCAGGTTCCTCTTACCCGAATTTACCGCCAACGGCGCCGCCATCTTGGAGAAAGGGAGGCGCGATGGTGGCGCCGCCGCCCGAGGAAGGCCCGCCAGCATCCCGGGCTGCCCGCCGCGGCGCCACCCCAGGAACGGCACAGCGGCCCGCCGGAGGACGGGGAGGGGGACACACGGCTCCTTACCCCTTTCCCGGCTTAGGCCAGCCCAGCTGGCGAAAGTTAGCAAACGGCCGTTTCCGCGGCGGCGGCTCCCTCAGAGGGCAGAGGCCGGGGCAGGCCGGTGCGGGGGCCCTGCGACTCGGGCCGACGGGAGTTGTAGTCGCGGAGGGTCGCGGAGCCCCCGGCCAGGGCTGCGGCGGCGTGTTCGGCTTTTGCTGGTGTAAGTTGGAGGTTGATAATTCATCGTGTGGGTCGGCTTCGTGTTGGCGTTCAAACCTTTCCGAGGTGGCTGCGGGAAAAGGAAGGCAACGGGGCTCCGCGTTCCCCGGTCCGCTCCTGCGGTGTGAATAACGCGGCGCTCCTGTGCGCCTTCTCCTTCCCATACCCCGCTGAGGGCAGTCTGCCCTTCCCAGCCCTGCCCCGTTAATTTATTAGAACACTTTCAAATGCTTTTTTTCAGTGAAAAAAACATAAGAGTGCTGCTGGGTTTTTTGTTTGTTTGTTGGTTGTTTTTTTTTTTTCAAAACCAGAAGGGTTTCAGTTTCTATGGTTTCAGATTGAAGCCTTCAAAAAGATGAAATGAGTGATTTATAAATGTTTCAGCGATGGATAATCCCTATTTAAAATGCAGGTTAATTCAAACAGCACCATTCACTTAAACGCAGTAAACTAATTTTTTAGTTCAACTTTGTTAGCAGGTGCGTGGCATTTAAAACTCGTGTTTCTTGGGCTTCAGGTGAACTAGGGGTTACAATCTTGTACAGAACAAAAAAAGCAGCCCTGATAGGGGTTATCTTGTGAAGAAAGCTGCATTTAAACTCAAAGTACGTGCAAGAACAAAGTACCAGGAATAAAGAAAAGAAAGCAAAAAGGACATTTGTACATGTATGTACATGTATGGAGCTAAGGAACAAATACTAGTATCTTAGAAGTATCCCATACCTGAAGTAAATTTGCCACCCTCTGTCCCTGTAGTAATCACGTCTCCTCCAGGAATTCCTTCCTGTATTACCTTTAAGATAAAAGACTCTACCAAAAGTATGTATTCCTTTTTAGTATCAATAGTTTCCCCTCTTGAACTTTATTCAATATTTCACAGTTGCAAAACAACGTCCAATGAACTAGACCCATGGGAAATTGGCAAAATAACTGTCTTTGCTCCTCTAGATCTTCCCTATAACGGGCTGGCAGAGGGGGCAATAGAGAGAGATCTGTGGTCCCAGGGTGAGCGTGAATTGACAAGGCAGCTATAAGAAAAAGAGACAGAAACCAGAGAAACGGTTTCACGTGGGTTAGTCAAAAGAGAAAGAGGAGAAAAGGAAGTTTAAAAAGAGGGGAGGAAAAAGTCTGTCCTGTCAAGAATAGCTCCTCTCAGAGTTCAATGGATGAATCTGTTCTCATTAATTTGGCCTGATTTGCTCCTGAAGTCAAAGGGCTCATATTTTCTTGAGATTTCCCTTTTCCTGGTCTTAGCCATGAACCAGAACACATCTATTGCAATGAGAATGGTAGCCAGTGAATTATTTATTTTATTCTAGGAAAGGAAGAGTGCCAGACAAGAGGTGAAAGTAGAAAATAAGTGAAGTTATTCCGCAAGCAGCAGAGCTAAAGCAGCCTTAGTACCTGGGTATGGCATTTCTGTATCTTCTCCCATGTACCCATAACCATGAAGACATGGCTCTGCTCCTACGCTGCCCACGTGCCACCTGAAGACCCATGACTATGAAAGGCAGGTATATCATGAAAAATTTGGAGACGCATGTGCTGATCACCTGGCCATGGCAAACGTAATGGATAGCTAGAGGTTTTGCTTCAGCCTTTCCAACTACAGAGATCCTAATTTTGATCTTTTTCCTTTACACATTCCATGATTTTCACAAAGTTAGTGAGGACATAAATGTTTGAGCCCTTTAGCCCTTGATCAGATTAGGTTGGAATTCTTTCAGGAATTGCAACAGGTTCAAAAATTACTGAAAATGTTTGGCAGACAGAGTGTGATTTCCTAAGCCTTGTTTCTTTAAGAAACAAGACTTTAAAAAAAAAAAAATAAATAAATAAATTAATCCATTTTTTAAAAAAGCCTTTCCCAAGCATTAAGAGCTGTCATATTTCTTTTGGCATTCAGATGCAGCCAGATTGCACACACTTTCTTTAATCTCTGTTGGAGGAAAAAATCCATTCTAACCACTGCAGATTTAATACTTTAAATTTCCAGATAATTCTTTCCTCTCCTTGCCAATTGGCCAATGGTCACATAGCAACATGAAGGAAAAAAAACACCCTGAAAAGAGTGGATGGCATGGGGTAGGTCATTGGGCAGCTGAACTTCAGAAGAAAAATACCACATTTAGCTCCAGCTGCACAGCATTTATGATACTCTTTCTCTGTCAGCAATGTGATACTTTAATGCAAAACAGTTGTGACAGTACAGCTCCTAGTATGGATGAAGTAAGGAAGGTATCTAGATACACCATACCATACATTCTGCACATATTTATATTGGCATAACTGCATCCATCCATGCTTTGATGAGTAAGCAAGTCCATGAATAGTAATTCTTTGCTTATTCTCGCTTTATTTTCTGTCCTTTAATTTAGAATCTTATTGTTTACCCAGGATCACTGGCTGGTTTGGTAGACTACTTTTGCCAAGTCACTATAGGGAAAGAATACCTCATTTCTCTTCCTAACAATAGCTCTCAGCAAGTTCTCCAACACAGCTGGGTTCAGTAAGGGACACTGGCTTCTTTCATCCTTAATTACTAGACAGAAATCTGTGAAGTATCAAAAGTAGGCTGACACTAAATACCTGGGATGGATATTAATTCCTCTGGATTCCAGGGAAAGGAGGTCCCAGATCACCTGTAGGGTAGCGAATTCTCCTTGTGCGGTGAGAGACCTTCGTGTAAGAGATGCTATTTTCTGTAGGCGGAAGTAACCACTAGTAATAATTAAAATGTGCTGCACAGTGGGAACCTGCTCTTTGACTGGAACTTCTAGGTGGTTTGTGATGTACTACAGGTGTAACATTCTTAATTTTAGTAATATTAAATTCAGTCACTGTGGTTCATAGCCAAATCACACATCAAGATATGAAGATGATGATGATTTAATTTATTTTCTTTACCCTTTATTATGATCAGGAAGAATGAATATTAGCAATAAAAAAGTATTATTCAAATGCCCAAGAGGCCATGCTTAAGCTTCTACCTTTAATCTTGAGTGTCATTGTGATCACATCCTGCATGATGGAATAAAATGAAAATTAAAAGGCTTTTCTGTACTGCATCTGAAAAAGATACCTTGTAGAAGTGCATCTACGTAAACAGACCAGTCTTTACATTGTGAAATATGCCTCTTTACCCAAAATGTCAAAAGCATTTTTGGCTACTGATTAGACTGTAAAACTTCCTTGAGCTCCTATTTTGACTGACACTAACTCTGTCTGTGCGTCTCAGCTTACTGGTCTGTAAAAATGGGTATAACATTTCACAGCAGGCCTGGAATGCCGATTGACTGGATCTTTAGTCTGGCCCCATCTGAACAGAGAAAAAGAATGTCTTTTTGGGTTACGTTAAGTTGGCTGAGTAGAAGCCTCTGAATTCTCTTCCTATGCTGGCTATTTTTCCTGAAAACTTCTTAGCTGGCTATAATCCTGACATTGTTGCAAAAAATGTGTTTTATACATCAAGGTAGTTAGCTCAGTGTCATATCTTAGAGGAAAGTCTAAGACCTTTTCCTGCAGTGATTCTCAACAAAATAACTTCGTAATTTCCCTGTCTTCCATCCTTGATATTTCTACTGTCACCATGGTATCTAAGCTCATCAGAGAAACTGCGTGAGATTGTTACTAGCTTGGGTAAGTGGTTTATCTAGTCCAAGGCAACAAAGAGCTAAATGTTCTCAAAGTTATATGAATACTTTCCTCGGGGTCTGGGAGCAGGGAACAATGGTGAGCGCTGCCCTTCCTGTGTAGGTGAGGACAATTATTGACTGTAGGCATCTGACCAGAAATGAATGCCTTGATAAACAGTATCAGTAATTTTCCCGACAAACAATTGGGTCTTTATGATCCCTCTTCAGGCTTCAGAGGTAAAATGAAAATACTGTTCTGGGCAATGTGAAGTATTGTGAGTTAATTTTTTCCTAATTCCTGCTTTGGGGCCCTTAGAGCTATCTGTCTGTTATTCTTTCTTCTCTATCCCAGAATGACGAATAGCTTTTCTTTTTTGTAATAATTTCTCCATTCAGCTTCTGAAGGGAATGAGGCAGTTACTAGCCCAAGAGACAATCTGATTATTGTAATGATGTAGCTGCTAGTAATTGACAACAAGAGATGAAGAAACATACAACAGGAGAAACGGTGGAATGACAAAGTACGAGCAAAGTAGAGATATTTGATATAGTAAGTAGAAGTGTTGGCACATCAACTGCCTTATTGATATTCATTTTGTTCAGTGATTTCCATATCAGATTTACAGATGGTTGATGTTTTTGCTACTTGCCAGTCCCACAAATTCAGGCTTTGTCCTGAAATTCATGCTGAGCTCTTCCTGAAGCATGTTGTATATATTCTGAAGGCTGAATTACACACTTAGTGCATCCTTTTAGGTTGCTGTCAGAGAATGGATGTGTTGGAATAAGTGTAAAGCTACAGAAATGTAATGAGGTCACTTGGGCATCACTGAAGGTGTGTAAAGTTGCACAAAAATGTCTGTGCTAATCATGTCAAGGACCAGCTGGAATGTATGGAGCTTCACCTGGGGATGGGTGAAGACAAGACAGAGAGCTTATGGGTCAGGATTAAAGGGAGCACGGGGGCAGGTGATGTTACAGTAGGAGTCTGCTACAGGCCACCAGATCAAAGTGACAGCGAGGATGTGGCCCTCTACAAACAGATAGGGGCAGCATCGCGCTCACACGCTCTGGTCCTCATGGGGGACTTCAACCACCCCGACATCTGTTGGAAGGACAACACAGCAGAGCACAGGAAATCCAGGAAGTTCTTAGAATGTGTCGACGACAACTTTCTTCTGCAAATAATAGAGGAACCAACGAGGAAAGGAGCAGTGCTGGACCTTGTCCTCACCAACAAGGAGGGGCTGGTCGGGAATGTCAAGTTCAAGGGTAGCCTCGGCTGCAGTGACCATGAGATGATAGAATTCAAGATTCATAAGGCAGCAAGGAGGGTGCGCAGCAAGCTGGCTACCCTGGACTTCAAAAGAGCAGACTTTGATCTCCTGAGAGATCTGATTGGTAAGGTAGCGTGGGAAAAAGAACTGGAAGGGAGAGGGGCCCAAAAAAGCTGGGTGGTATTTAAGGATTGCCTCCTCCAAGCTCAGGAGAGGTGCATCCCAAAAAAGAAGAAATCGGGCAAAATAGCCAGTAGGCCGGCGTGGATGAACAAGGAACTGCTGGACAAACTCAGGACCAAAAAGGAGGCCTATAGAGGGTGGAAGCAGGGAAAGGTAGACTGGGAAGAATACAGAGAAGCTGTCCGAGTCACCAGAAACCTGATCAGGCAAGCAAAAGCCCAGGCAGAACTAAATCTAGCCAGGGATGTGAAAAATAACAAGAAGAACTTCTATAGATATATCAGGGATAAAAATAAGACGAGGGAAGCTGTGGGTCCCCTCCGGAAGGAAACGGGAGACCTGGTCACCCAGGATGTGGATAAGGCTGAGCTACTGAATGACTTCTTTGCCTCAGTCTTCACTGGCAAGGGCCCTAACCACACTGCCCAAGTCACGGAGGGCAAGAACAGGGGCTCTGGGAATGAAGAAGCACCCACAGTACAAGAAGACGAGGTTCGAGACCTCTTAAAGAACCTGAAGGTGCATAAGTCCATGGGACCTGATGAAATCCATCCACGGGTCCTGAGAGAACTGGCGGACGAAGTTGCTAAGCCCCTCTCCATCATATTTGAGAAATCGTGGCAGTCTGGTGAAGTTCCCACTGACTGGAAAAAAGGGAACATAACTCCAATATTCAAAAAAGGAAACAAAGAAGACCCGGGAAACTACAGGCCGGTCAGTCTCACCTCTGTGCCTGGCAAGATCATGGAGCAGATCCTCCTGAAATCCTTGCTAAGGCACATGGAGAATAAAGAAGTGATTGGAAACAGCCAACATGGCTTCACCAAGGGCAAATCGTGCCTGACAAATTTGGTGGCCTTTTACAATACTGCCACAGACTTGGTAGACAAGGGCAGAGCGACTGACGTCATTTACCTGGACTTATGCAAAGCATTTGACACTGTCCCGCACGACATCCTGGTCTCAAAATTGGAAACTCATGGATTCGATGGATGGACCACTCGGTGGATAGGGAACTGGCTGGATGGCCGCATCCAAAGGGTTACAATCAATGGCTCAATGTCCAGGTGGCGGCCAGTAACGAGTGGTGTTCCGCAGGGGTCGGTACTGGGACCAGTACTGTTTAACATCTTTGTCGGTGACATGGACAGTGGGATAGAGTGCACCCTCAGCAAGTTTGCTGATGACACCAAGCTCGGTGGCGCAGTTGACACGCTGGAGGGAAGGGATGCCATCCAGAGGGACCTAGACAGGCTGGAGAGGTGGGCTCGTGCAAATTGCATGAAGTTCAACCAAGCCAAGTGCAGGGTCCTGCACCTGGGACGTGGCAACCCCAGGCACAAATACAAGTTGGGTGGAGAATGGCTGGAGAGCAGCCCCGAGGAGAAGGACTTGGGAGTGCTTATGGATGAGAAGCTCAACATGAGCAGGCAGTGTGCACTGGCAGCCCAGAGAGCCAACCGTGTCCTGGGCTGCATCAGGAGAAGTGTGGCCAGCAGGTCTCGCGAGGTGATTCTGCCCCTCTACTCTGCGCTCATGAGACCCCTCCTGGAGTACTGTGTCCAGCTTTGGAGTCCTCAACACAGAAAGGACATGGACCTGTTGGAACGGGTCCAGCGGAGGGCCACGAGGATGATCAGAGGGATGGAGCACCTCTCCTATGAAGACAGACTGAGAGAGCTGGGGTTGTTCAGCCTGGAGAAGAGAAGGCTCCGGGGAGACCTTATAACAGCCTATCAATACCTGAAGGGAGCCTACAGAAGAGCTGAAGAGGGACTCTTTGTCAGGAAGAGTGGTGACAGGACAAGGGGCAATGGTTTTAAATTGGAAGAGAAGAGATTTAGATTAGATATAAGGAAGAAATTCTTTACAGTGAGGGTGGTGAGGCACTGGAACAGGTTGCCCAGGGAAGTTGTGGATGCCCCATCCCTGGAAGTGTTCAAGGCCAGGCTGGATGGGGCTTTAAGCAACCTGCTCTAGTGAGAGGTGTCCCTGCCCATGGCAGGGGGGTTGGAACTAGATGATCTTTAAGGTCCTTTCCAACTCTAGCCATTCTATGATTCTATGATTCTATGATTCTATGTAAAGCACACGGTTTCTGTAAGTGGATATGATACACGAGATGGGAAAGGAAGCATCTTGACGGTCAGTCTGAGCTAAACTGAGAAATAATTACTTTATAATTACAAACTGAGTGAATTTGATATGGGAACCAGTGAGACTCAGGAAAATGGCATCTCACAATGACATCTCTAGTGCAACTGTTTCACAAGTTATACTACCGTT
The DNA here is from genome assembly GCF_964106895.1 of Numenius arquata. Taxonomy (NCBI): domain Eukaryota; kingdom Metazoa; phylum Chordata; class Aves; order Charadriiformes; family Scolopacidae; genus Numenius; species Numenius arquata. The sequence continues at coordinate 79,947,245 of NC_133577.1, read as the reverse complement.
CTGTTAATTATCTTCTTTGGAGTTCTCTGGGTACAAGAAGAAGCTCCTGTACACCAAAGATGTGTGCAGAATTTAGCTTGTGCACTTCTGACAGTCAGTTGCTGCAATACTTTCCTTGGCCTGATGCTCTGAGATACCTTGCTTGAAGGAAAGCCCTGTTTGAATAGGTACCATAAGAAAGAATTTGCTTTCTGCTCTATTCCATTTTTGTTTTGTTGAAGTTTCCTGAGGATCAGGGAGAATTATCCTCAGGAGCAAGAATCTGAAGGATGTGGACTGAACAAATCCAATTTCTGGAATAGGCAACTGTATTGATTGGCTCTGGTGTCAAAATATTTTACTGGAAGTCATGTCTATTAAAGTCTCCTCCTGCCTTATTTGGTCATAACTGTGCTGCAGAAGGATAATGAGAAGGAATAGTAGCTGTTCGCAATTAATGGTGCAATTATTGAGACCACATGTTCAATAATTCCTACCAAGGTGACACCTTAGACATTGGAGCACTAAACTATATTATGTGCTTGAGTGATCAAGGCTGGAGTTTATGGCTTATGCTCATTCAGTTGCTTGAGTGCTTAAGAGTAGAATAGTGGAAAACCTTTATCTTATGTTCAGGTTTCTGAGCTGCTTGGCACATGTGACTCTCAGACCTTTCTTCTAAATGGTGTCAGGTGGTCAAAATTTATTTCCCTCATCATTCAAGAATATTCCTATTCTAAATCAGACAAAGCTAAATCTCTGTCTTTGAAATGTAGTGCTGAAAAACACCTGGTCAGCTAATGTGAACTCTCAGATAAAATGAGACCTAACCAATGGAGGAGGCAAAATTCTCAGAGTTAATTGTGTGTGTCTGTAATGTCCAGCATGGAGGAATGGTAATCCTTTAGGTCCTTCCGCAAGCCAAAACTACTACTACTACTGTAAATTAACTTTAGTGGAATTACAATGAAGCATACTTAGGAGAATAGTTCACTCCAAAGTTAATAACCTATTGAAAGCGTGCATACAAGAAATACTAATTTGAAGAACAGAAAGTCAAAGGTCAAGACCTACATTCATCATTATGGTTGGTATCTGCATAAAGGGTCATACCAGTTCTCTTTAAGTAGACAGCAGTGAATTATGATTATGATCTCAGGATAGCTTTATTTCTTGTGCTATCTCTTTACAAACGACAATGTTTGCTTGGAAATAACACTCAGAATGTGTCACTCGGCTGCATTCCTAGGCATCTGCCTATTAACAATATAATTTTGTTTTTCTTATGCATCACTCTCAGTCTTATTTAATGCACAGCCTGTCTGCAGAAACAAGAAGTTGCGGTGAGGTCCAGCCCAGGAGAAGCTTGAGGTACTGACTCATTCTGAGACACTGAGGGAAAGGTTTGCTTGCAGGTGTATTTAGACTATAACTACACAAGGACACTAAGCTATGAGAAACCCCTAAAAGTGAGGTGGCCTTATTTTTAATGAAGATTTGATTGTGCCTTTTTGGTGGCTTAGTTTGACATTGTCTTATACTGGCAGATGGTAAATGTGTTTCAAAGTGTGATTTCTCAGAACTTATCAGAAATTCTTGTGTCAATTTTGGGGTGAAATTCAAACAGCGTTATAGGAAAGATTAATGCCTACCTTTTACTGGAGGAGTTCAGATCCTTGTTCAGGTTGTGAGAGGCTTGCTAAGTTCTGCCCCCCATCCCCCCTCCCAGCTTAACACACGTCTCCATAAAGGTTGGAGGGGACTTTGGCATTGTATGCTCCGAATCTCTCATAAGTGCCACTTCATTTTGCAAAAATAATTAAACTTTCACCAGATATGGAACTGGAATCTGACAGGGAATGGGGCAGAGATAATCCCACCATTCAAAAGACTAATCTGACCACCAGGTAAAGAATATTTCTCCTGCAATTTGTCTCAGTGATAAAGTCTTTCAGACAAAAGCAGCAGCATCAACCAGAAGAATTGAGGGAAGCACAACCCAAGGCCCTCAACTGCCTAAAGCTCTTGCTCAAGTAACGTGAGACTCAAATACTAATTCACTTTCTGCCTAAATCACAAAGAAATGTAACTTAAGTATCTACTACTTTGGAGAGTTCTTGAAAGCCTGAGCCATATGTGAAAGGGGACACCACTTCCACCAGCTCTGTCAACCTGACTGGCTATAACCTTTTCTTCTTCACGGGTATTCCACACCAAGGCAATCTCTAAGGGTGGATTTTTTTCCTGATGTCAGCAAGAACACGTTTATATTTTTATTGATAAGAGCCATTCTTTTAATACTTTCTGGTTTGTTTGTGTACTCAGATAAATCGGTGAGTCATATAGCCCCAGTGCTCTCAATAAACTGATTTCTTGTCTGAAAATTCTTTGTCTTTTCCCTCTGTTCCTGGCTCCACAAAATAATGATCCAACTCTAAATCTTACCTCACACTGACTTCCAGTGCGTAACACACTGACTTCCAGTGCATAACACCAGAAAAAGGACTTTTTGAGGAGTTAGTCTCCTGCTAGAGCTAACAGCCTTCCAGAGGAGGCTGAACAGGACTCCCTGTTCAGAAAGAACTTAGCTCCTCTTTAAATACTATGTGAATGCACGCTTAGAAAAAGTTAAGGGGAGAGTAGTAATTGTTGGTATTTAAAATTAAGGGAAAAAAAAATAAGGGGACAGTAAGTACACACACAGAGCTAGTATCACGCAGGGCAGTGTATTTTCTTACTCACATGGTGCTTCTCTGCCCACAGCCTTCTCTCATCCAAATCATGGCTGGAGTCAGGCAAGAAGTCAGCCACTTCTTACTTCATAGTAAGAAGTTCTTCAATGGAAGCCTGGCTGCCATTGCTAGAGCAAATTGACACAAGGACTGCTGTGGTAGGACAGGAGTAATCACCTTTGTTGTAACCTTTTGTCACATGCTGTGACATGAAGAAACTGCCCAAGCTTAGCCTTTTCCCAGTGGGGCACACCTCGCAGGTAATAATTGTGCTGTCAATCTGCTCCACAGCAGTTGTCAACCCTCTGTAGACTGAGCTGCCAGGACTTACTTTTAGAGCTTTTATTTAAAACAACTGCTTGAATTTCACAGGTGCAAAAGCTTAAGCACTGGAGTACTTCCTAAAAAGAGAGCTTAGAGCCACCATCCTTTTGAACTTTTGTGTGCTGAATTTTTTTGAGACTTCTTTCATGAACTGGTTGCTTCATGACGTGCAGAGCTGTTATATTTGAATGTAAGGAGGACATAACATGCTACTAAACTTCAAAGGACCATAAAAGATGCAGATGAGCCATGAAAACCTAAGGTGGCTCTATTTATCCTCTTAATTCCTCAGTTATCTGACATGAAAGGTACCAATTAAAATCGAATGCTGTATCATAGCTAAGTTTTCTTAAGGAAGTGCACTGCTCAGTATATTAGCTAAGCGCCTTTTACAGGTTTGATTGTTCAGTCACATCAACAATTAGAAAGCAATGCCTAATAAAACTCAATTAGGCCATCACGTTCTGCTTTGTATAGCAGTGCAACAGAACCATTGTTATTCTTCCATTTTACTTCATGTTTTGAGACCTGCACTCTATGTTTCTGCTATTATCCTTTTAATGAAAATAGTTATACCTCAATAATTAGATACTGTACCTGTTTAACTATTTTTAAATAAAACCCACAGGGGTATTTTCAGTTACATTAATAAATTGAGATAAGCTTGGATTTTAACTATATCTTGAAGATGAGAAAATAACTCCCATGTATTTACTAAGATCTCAGCCGAGACAACTTACTGTTTACCTGTCCTGAGATGAGAAGTATGACTTCACTCTGGTGAGAAAAGGTCTGAGAGCGCTCCCTCTGATTTCTGTGCCTTTGAAGTAGGCCTGCAATGAGTCAAGGTATATACTGCTCAGAAGAATGAGGAAAGGTATATATTACTCAGAAGGAAGAAAGTCCAGTGTCTAAATTCGTATCTGCAAAGAGGAGTGAATAAGCAAGCAACCAGCAACTAACTCGCTTCCCTCTTGTCCCTGAGACTTTAGTCTTTTCACCCAAGTGGGAAGTAGCTGGCTGCCCACCTAATCGTAACACTCTTACTCTGCTGCTTCTGGGCTGCAGAGTGAAGAACATGATGGCTCACCAGGTCGGTTAAATGAATGGGTTGCCTCTGAAGGACAATGAAGCTGTCCGTATGCTTATGGTGGAACCTACTTTTAGGTATCACCCTGTGCATCTTACTCCTTGGTATGTTTCCTACTCTCTTATCTCAGGAGATTCTTCATTCTTCTTGAAAGTTCACTACTATTCTGCTTAGCCATAGCTTTACCCTGAAGTCTTTTCAAAATTTATTCCAACATAATATGCCCAAGAGATGAAACATGGAAGATTCTGGATACATCTGGTGGGTGCCCACATTTTTTTTTTTTTTTTATCATAATGCTGTACCCAGTGTTTCCCACAGTGCAGGTCTAATATTCAACATGGAAATTCTGTGTGGGAAACTTGCAGAATGGAACTGTATTTCAGAAAAGATGAGTTTTCATTGACCTCAGGAAAAGTTGCAAATGCACACCTGTTTTGGAAATCAGGCTACTTGCATGGGATCTTGTGGAAATACAAATGCATAAAAACTTTTGAAAGTTGTAGCTTTTAGAGATTACACTGGTTTGTTTCCTATTTGGGAGACATAATGCTAAGCATGGACTAAAACCACACAAAACCCTCAGCATATCCTTCCTTCCACCCATGTCAATCCAACAACTGCGCAGTACATTTTAAGGCCCAGCATATAGTGAGTTTGCATAAAACAAATTATAAGCACTTGAGGCAAGTGTGACACAATACGTTATCAGTGGAAGTGCTGGTGGCACATCTGTTCTGAAGTTTTCCATGCAAAAATTCATTTTTGTTTCCCAGGTATGATACCAATACAAAGAGATTAAGGAGAAGAAAACAAAATGAAAGCACATTAAAGTAAAAATCAGCACATGATTTACGTGGTTTAGTAAAATATGGCTCTTATTAGAGGCCGACTGGCTAAAGTTTAAAAATAACTTATTTAAGAATCAGAGGCAATTTATCATTCCTTAAAAAAACGCAAGTGCTAGATTATTAGGAGTAAAACAAACTAGGTGTACCTAGAGCTTTAATTCTACATCTGGTCGTTGAGCAGGAAATTCTCCTGTTCATGAAGTAATGTGCCAATTATTTTAAAATGTTGCAGGGGAAACCACAGTAAAATTTTTAAATGCATATGAAAGAATAAAAAATAGCTATTAAAATAGAAAAATATATACCATCTTTTAGATGTCTTGTTTAACCTATACAATATGGTCGGGATACCAGCCCGGTCTCTGCTCCCCTTGGATATGATCCCTGCCCTTGGTGGCTCTCAGCCTGGCCCCATCATGCTGCAGGGCACTGGAGGGAGGAAGGAGCAGAAGGGGAAAGAGAGTGGAGCTGCTCAAGGCACAACCTTCACTCTGTCAGCCTGTCAAGCACAGGCTGTTAAGAAGAGGAAATGTTCTCTATCAGAATATAAGGGCCCAATTTCTCTGTACAACAAGCGCATCTATGTCATACAGAGTCTCAGTTACGGTGCTGCCTATATGCAAGACTGATCTTATTATTCTGGGATCTCTCATTTGTCATCATTACAGTCGGGTTCCTGCAGCTCCTTAAGGAACATATTCATATCTCTGATTAACAAATGCTTCGATTTTCCTATTTAATCTATTGTTTTGTCTATCTAACCTACCTAATTTCAGGCTTGTCTCTCTATCAGCATTACTTATATAGCATAAACCTATCTGCGGTGGCTCACATTCCTTTGGCAAAAGGAAGTAGATCTGCCTGGAAAACTGCAAGGTTGCAGCTGGAGCTTGGCTGGTGCAATATATTTACAAGCGTCAAAGTTCACCCCAGCCCTTTAACGCAACGTCATACTTTCTTGACAGGTGAGCTCCCGTCACACCTGGCCTATGCAGAACACGGGCTCCAACGCTGATAGAGTCGGTGGAAATTCTTCTAACTAACAGTTCCTGTTTATACAGCCGACCATGGAAGCAATAGGCAGGATCAAGTATAGCATTTTCTCAAGGCATGCACTTTTTATTTCCTCTCAGCAAATCCCATACGGCTGAGGCGTTTTTATAAGAATGCGAGCAATTTTGAGCTCCGCGGAAAATGCTGAGTGCTGTCAGATGCAGGCAGAGAAGGGCAGAAGAGAAGAAATGCATTCCTTTGAACACACGAATATAGAAGGCAATTAAGGAATACAACAATAATGAGCAATCATTTTCTCTCATAATGTATGTTAAAGTGCAGGTGAGGACTCCCTGAAAACAATAACAAGTAACATAATGAAGTCCTGCCTACACAGGGATGTTACTTCAAATATTTCAGATGAGTTGGCTTGAGTGCATTCACAAAGATTGCTTTAAAGTGACTGGGCTTTATTTTTGCATGAATGAAACCCAGGCTCACAATCCCACAGCCTTCAGCTTTGAGCTACATCAAGCTCATGAGAAGATTCTGTCCTTTTTTGGATTATTTTCCCTCATTGTATAATGTAATAAGGTTTATTTGCTGTCTGGCCCCTGAGTGCCCTCTTCTGTTACAAAATCAGCTGGATTTGGTACGTTATCACTCCAGCTGAATGCTTATGCCTTCCTTTGTAATTCCGATGTGTGTTTGTCCCCAGATTCATGCATTTTTTTAGAGCAGCACCTCTTTTGCTCCCCTGATGTTGTCTGATGGGTCGTGTGTAGCACGTCCAGCCCCAACTCTTAAGACACCACCTCAAATATTAGGATATGCAAGCATTGGCCAAATGGCCAAACTGACTGCAAAAGTGACATTCCTGAAAAATGGACCAGTGCCACTGTAAAGCAAAATAACACTGGCTGGTCTACGAGAGCACAAGGGATATGAACAGGACATCTAGGACTTCTAACTGTCCAGAATAGGATGAGCTGTGAAAGATTTATCCATGGGAAGTCACCGCTGAACCCCAGTATTGTAATGTACCCAGGTGATTTACCACAGTTGTCAAATTATGTCACTTAAAATAGGGAGTTGTAGAGCTAATTTTTTTTTTTTTCAAACCACTAAACTGAAATGCAAAGACTGAGGTTACAAAAATGCTGTTTGAAATCCAGACAGACTGTCAGCTTGAAAAGGCTGCAGGGAGAAATACTGCTGTCATGTCCTGTATTACATTGTAGCTCTGCATCTCTAAACCAGGTAGTATCTGGATGCCATCACCTGCGGTGGAAATGAACTGTATGAACCATGAGCCTCTTTCCATCTGTTTGGCACCACCTTTCCTAGTGTGGTCATTGTGGTGCTCCACAAACAAGAACCCAGTCTTCTGTCCCCACCTTGCATTGCTTGACTACATGTCTGGGCTTGCTGCTACTCTTCCTGCCACTCAAATAACGTGGCAGCACCGCATGAGTTAAAGGGAATACAGATTGCAGGGCAGGCATATTTATTGCAACAGCGGATGCAGGAAAAAAAGCAATAGCAAATATACTTTGGCTCATAGTTTGTTCAGCACTCTTTAGCTCCTTTCACATTTTATGAGACGAATTACCAAAATTAAACATTTCAAAATGCTGAGATTATAAGACACTTACAACCAAATCTTTAGCAATATAAAAATCTTGGATTCAGGCCAGTTGCTCTGAAGTCTCCTCCCTTCTAGTGCACATGATGCTGACCTGTGCATGGTATAGGAGATCTTGAGGCAAAGACTGCACTCCATTTTACTATGCACAGAGCAGAGCAATGCAGCCTTCTTGGCTTCTCTGCATGGTGTCTCTCTCTCACTCCTGCAGTTGAATATATTTCAGTACTCTTCTATGCAATGCTGCATATCATTCTGATTTATCCATTGCCCTTTTTGGTAAGACTTTTTCTCCTCTCTCAGACACACACTTCAAGGTAGCATTGCTACAGAGGTGCCTGCAGAACCACAAACTTGAATCCTGTTACTATTCACTTCTTACTAGCCCAGTACCTTCCTCCTCCTTCCCATTCCAACACCAGCACAGGATTTCTACAGAAAGGAGACATAGAGTGGGAGGCATCTTATTTTGTTACACACCGCTGGGTTCCCTGGGAACATCCATTTCCTAGGGAAGCCCAGAATGGAAAAGCAGATGGGAATGACATTCCAAAATTGAGAAAAAAAAAAAAAAGAAACCAATTATCATTGGCACTGTGTTCAGTGTAGAAATGACAAATATTTGCAATTTGTCTCTGGCAACCGAGGCATCGTTATGATGGGGAACATGAGCCTTGCAAGCTGCTTGATGCATGAAAGATGTTTCAAAAAAGAAAGGGAGGATAGGAAGGAGAAGTCCAAGGATTCTGTGAATGGATTTCAGCACAGGAGCCAGAAGGCAAAAAAAGAGCTGGAAGGATGCTTGTGACAACTTGTGTCACTCCTTTCACATGAGTGTCTAGATTCAGAGGAGCTTGGGACAAGGAAAGCAACATACAGGAATATTTGCTGGAAACTGTGCGGAAGGAAGCAGACCTCTGAAGAATATTATGATGTTATACCAGTACCTCAAGTGCCCCCTGAGGTTAACAAGAGTAGTGGTAGCTTCCTGGAGCTCTGCTGGAGCATCAGGTACGCTGTGCCAGAGTTATGCTTAGTAAGTAAAGATTATCATAAAAAAAATTGGCTGAGGCATCCCACTAAAGTTCTCATTTTCCCCCAATAACACAAAAGCGTTAACAAAGATGCACGTCTTTCATATCTTTGGTTATAATACATCCATTTTCCACCACTATATTCTCTCATTAAAGAGCAGGACAAATCCCTCATCCTGTTTCTCTGAGCAGCATGGACATATTCTCTTATGGATTTTGAACAAGACATGGTGAACATCTGCCACTTGCAGCAAATATTGATCAGAGTATTTGTAAGGCTCTTCCACTTGCCCTTCAATTTCCCAACAAAGCCCTTCATTGTTATTCTACAGTTACTCAGAACAGTCATACAGTTTCTTTCTCCAACACATTTGCCCAGTAAAAGGCATCATTAGCCAGAGAAGCAGAGAGATGTCTGAATCTCCCAGAGTGACAAAAGGCATGGACCCATCATTAACATCCATTGCAGTCTGGGGAGCAATTCTTATTTTTGTTGCAGTAAATAAGACTGAATTTCTAAAAAACCTGTCATCAACTATTGTATATCATTCTGCATTAATATCTGTGAACTTTCCATAGTAATCAAACAGGCTTTGCAGAACCTTGAAAAAATATTTTTTTTTCTATTTCTGAAACCTGACTTCCAGTCTGAAATATAGTCACACATGTCCAACCACTGCTTCCAGCACAGCTCAGGATCATGAACATTCCAAATCTTGAAGTATTTTCTCAGTACCAGCACACCGAAGCACAAATGGAACATGTATTTCCAGCACACACTGGCAGATCAGCATCAGTCCAGGGAGCAGTGAGCCAACTGGATCGTTGACAAGCACTGGGGCACTAATGGTTACTCATGTCCACACACAGAGGTGCTGCTGTATTGGGGTTTTGTTGATGAATATTCAGACTGCAGTCCGTACAGATGCTTTGAAAGCCTTACCATCCTGAAGTCCCAGCATAATTACGCTTCATCCCAACCAGGCATGGGAATTACTCAATCTCCACCATCTCCTTTTCTGCCAGTATCTGTACACCACCACCATGTCCCTTCTCAAGACACTCCACTGTGGAGCTCCACTGTGTTCTCCCCATTGCTGGGGGCTTGGCAGCCATCTCAAATGGCGGTGACTTACCACCAGAGGAGTCCTGAAAATAGCTTGGTTTCACCCCAAACTGCAGAATCACCGTAGATTCCTATATTTGTTCCATGAGACAGCGACTATGGAGCCTTGCTCAGGAGAACACCTTCCCAGCATGCGGTGTGAATCAACGCACAACAGTGCATTGCTTACAGCAATGAATCACAGGGAAGTGGGTACTGGACCACAATAAATAAATCATATGAATACACATTTTTATGGTAGTTAGTACGCATTGGTTATTTCCAAGAAAATATATTCTGAAAGCTTTTCATTGTAGATATGGAAACGATTTCTTAGAAACGGTCCTGCTAAGTTATCAAATCTATTTAGAAAAAAAAAAAAAAGAAAACCAAAGATTTCCAAAAGCAAATAAGGTGTCAAAATGCCACTATGTAAGACTAATCTATCAAAAAATTATAATTACTTAAAAGCAAGAAAATAATTAATTTAAGGGCATCTTAAATCTTACAATGGCCACATGATGGCCTAGTGGATTATTCTTACCAGATGGAAGCAGATGCGGAAGGGCTCTGGGTAACCTTCAGTAACATCAACCAAAGGAATCTTCAGCCATACAGATTTTCTTCCATGTTGTTATTGAATGCTGCTGAAATTTGTGTTCATGTGGAGCTCAGCAAAGAAATCTGAACAGATTCTTACTAAGGGAAAGACTCCTCAATACTGGATTAAAAAAATCTCAGAAATCACTTAATAAACAGCCTTGACTGACCAAGAATTGCAGCTTTTAGATATATTATTTTTAATCTGCCTTTCCGAGTCAGAGTACTTTCTTTTATTCAACAGGAAATGTTGCTGGGTATTAGGTGTGTCAACAATTACATTACTTATATAAGTTACTTACGTAATGGGTACTTCTGGAACCTAATGTTTTATATATAGGTTGATATGAAAATGTGAAAATTATAAACTTTTTGAGAAATATATTGTTTATATAAATATATACACCTGAATTTCGTTAATATGTAGCTAATACAAAGTATATGTTTGAGTTGAACATATATGCAGAGAAATGTGGAATTTCTGACATATATAGGTGTGTTTATATTCCATTGTATGTTTTGTTTTCAAAAGAACATTGCCTTTGTGTTCACATGTCAAGACTATGACTGAAAACAGCATTTATTTTTATGCAGACCTGGGTCTTGCCTACAGCCAGAAGTGGTAAAGTTAATTCATAGAGCTTTCCTGTTGTGGATATACTTACATCAATATAAAACTTAATATGCACGAGGTAATGTTAACTTGTTTCAGGAAGGAGAATAAGTCATACCAACACAAGGCATTTTACTGTTAGTGGAATGGGCATATTGTACAAGGCTGTACTAGTACAACACTTCAATCTAAAACACAAAAGTAAAGAAGAAAAAGATCATGCCACTACACATAATAGTTATGCTGGTGCGTTCTGTGATGAGACCTCTCTTTCCTATCAATTGCTGAAAGAAGTAAAATTTTCAGGTGGCTATTGTCATGGCAAAAGTAGTCATAGCTTGTGCACTGGAGATAACTAATAATTCAACACTCAGGATAGGCCTGCCCATTTGGAGAGCTAAGGGTGCCGGTGCAGGAGAGCCACTGGAGAGCTATAAAGGTGGTGAGTAAAAGCACTCTTTTTGTCTGGTAGGTGAGGTGATGAGGCCCTTTGTGTGGCACCGGGATTACAGGAAAAAGGAGGAGAGAGTTACAGGTTCAGTTTCAACAGGCCCCTGGCCCAGGGTGTCTGCGGTAGGAAGAGGAGACAGAAGTGATGTGGTTTGTGTGAGTTTCTGACAACACAGAGATCAAAAATCCAAGTCTTTTGGCAGGGGGGAGATGCTCTCCTTGAAAATTTGCAGGAAGTTGCTTCTATCAAAATTACTTACAGACTCTATGCATGAAAACAGAATTTGCCTGGATTTTGTAAGTAAACAGAGAAACCCAAGAAAACACCTTTTTCTCTGCCTTTGGCTTCTGTTTGAAATGGGGAATGGACCTGGGGAAAAAAATAAAAATAAAATAAATAAAAACCAACAAAAACTTGTACAGCAAAGAGGCAGCACCATGTGAGTGCTTGCTGCCATGGGACAGAGGTGCCTGGGCACAGAGAGGCACCGGGGCGGGTGAGGGAAGCTTCAGCCACCCAAAATCGGGCCTGGTGGGACCAAGGCCAGGAAACTGGGGGCCAGGGAAGGGGTCTCCAAAGTTTGCAACTTTGGGAAACTCATGAGTGAAGCAATCCTGTCACACCAGGTCCTTTGTGACAGGGAAGGGGAAGGAGAAAGAGAAGGGGAAGGAGAAAGAGAAGGAGAAGGAGACGGAAGGGGGGTGGCACGGGGGTCCCCCCGGGACTGGCAGGCGGGGGCAGTGGCGGGAGGGGGGAACCGGGCCAGCGCAGGGGCATATTCCCGCTCTCCTAGCGTGTGAGGGGAAGGACGGGCTGCGAGAAACCGCTGCCCGTGTTGAATCCGGTGGGAGCCAGCTCCAGCCCCCACCCAGCCGCAGTGACAGCTACCCCGGCTGACAGGACGTCCGTCCCTTCAACGACCCAACAAGCGGCGAGGTCTGGGCGGGAGGGCAGGCGGGGTCGCTCCGACCCGGCGGGGCAAAAAAACCCACCCCCCAAAGCAAGATCAATAGGGAGGGGGGCGGGGGGGGAAGTCAACCTGGTATTTTCAACCTGCGCAGATTTAATGACCAGCAACAGGTGGCTGAAATTGCAGCGTGTTTACGGCCGGGGACTCGCCGGATCGGGGCGGCGGGTAGTGGGGCAGCCCTACCGAGGAAGAGGGGTCGGGGATCGCGGCGTTAAGCGGGCGTCAGCGGTGGCGGTAAGGGAACGTCCCGTCCCGCCCCGCCCCGCCCCCCGGCTCGGGAGCGCACAGCGGCCGCCGCCTCCCGCGCTGCCCGGGCCGGCGCCATCGCCTACAAGTCCCGTCGTGCCCCGCGCCGTCGCGGCCGTTGCCGTCGCGCCCCGTCCCCCCCGTCCCGCCGTTGGTCCCCGCCCACTGTCGGCGGCGCAAGCGCAGGGGAGGCGGCGTCCAGGGCAAGTCTCCCTAATGTAAGATGGTGGCCGGGCTGGCAGCGGAGCGCCCCGAGCTCGGAGATTACCCGTCTCTCGCGTAAAGGTCGTCGGAGCAGCCGCCCAAGCACCCCGCCGGCCGCCGCCGCAGGTCCCGCCCCAGGAGCGCCGCCGCGGTTTTCTCTCCCCTCGCTTCTCCTCTCTTCTCCTCGCCGCCTATCTCCTTCCCTCCCCACCCTTCTCCTCCTTCTCCCCTCGCCTCCTTCCCCGCACGCTCGCTCACCCACCCACCCGCCCGCCCCCGCCGGCCCGGCCGCCGCCGCCGCGCCGGGCAGCGTGAGGGAGAGCCGCGCACACGCACCGCGGGCCGGGCAGGGAGGAGGAAGGCGGGTGAGTGCGAGCTGAAGGCCGGGCCGGGGAAGGAAGGAGGGAGGGAAGGAGAGGCGAAGAGGAGGAGGAGGAGGAGGGGGGAGAGAGCCGCGCCGCTCTGACTACGAGAGCGCCGAGGCTTCGCTGGGACGGCGCAGGCCTCAGCCCACCCCCCGGTGCCAGCCCCGACGGCGGGGGGGACGCGCCGGGCCGCTGCCGTGTGCGGAGGGCATCGGGTTGCGTGGGGAGGGCGAAGGGGACCAGCGGACGGCTCCTCCCCGGGGGGCGCTGGGGAAGGGGGCTTCCCTCCGTGCCGCTGCCCGGGGGAGGCTTTATTTATTTCCTCCTTGCCGCCCCGGTGCGGCACGGGAGAGCCGCCGGGCCGGGCCGCTCGCCGGGGGCGCGGAGGGACGGTGCCCCCGGAGCGGCTCGCCTCTGCCGGGGGAGGCCGGCGCGGCCGGGCGCGGGGACCGCGGCGTGATTCACTTAGGATTTGCGTGGAAATTTCCTCTCTTTCCCCTTCTTCCTCCTCCCCGGAGCCAGGCTCCATTTGTTCTTGTGATCGGCACTTTTTTTTTTTTTCCTGAGAGGCAAACAGATGGTAAATGGCAGCCTCTTATTTTTAGTGTTATTTTGGACGGTCCGTGTAACCTCCCGAGATTTGTCTGTCAGTAAAATGACCGGTATGTAACTTTCCGTCTCCTACTTGCAAAATACTAGAAGCTCTTTCCATTTTGTGCGTTAGCAGAAGCAAATGACAAGGCTGCGTACGGGCTCTCATCCGACTTCCAGCGACAGTCGTATGGCTCTACCTGCCAGTCTGAAAGTGAGCTGTCGGTGCCTTCGTCTGTACAGTAAAAGGGGAGGGGAAAACACGCTAGATAATTATATTAAAATGCTTCGTTACCATACCTGAAGGGATTTAATTGTCCATGGCTTATATATTTGTGTCAGTATGGTGATATCAAGTAGGTGGTTCATAGGAGAAGCAATTCTCTCTAGAGCATATGTTAATGTAAGCAAACCCCATCAGCTAGTTAAAGCTCTAGAAACTCTAGGCCTGGAGATGTTAATTCGTGCCCAAAAGTTTTAGAAGTTAATGTTGGCCAATCACATGTTTATTGAGCCTGTACAGATTTCTAACTTTGTGTGTTTTAACTAGCTGTATTTTGTTTTAGTTTTAAAATGCCTCTATTTGAGCATCCATGTACTTTGACTTGATATTCTTGTAGACGTGTTGACTGGCACTAACAGAAGAGAAACTAATACCAAAAGATGAATATGTAGAAGAATAAAATTCCTTTTAGCCCCTTTCTCTCCCCGCTTTAAAAAAAAAAAAAATATAAGCTTATGAAGAGCAGAGAGTATAACAACTGTTTGGTTTGAGAGGGTGAATTAGTTTCATATACGGCCTACAAATACTCAAATATACTTCTAGTTTCTTAGCATCTCTCTAATAACGTAGTGAACCAGTACATGGTCTAGGATTCAGCTGTGTTGTACCTTAGGCTTTTGGGATTCTGTGATAGAGTTTCTGTTTCATAAACAGGACGAACACATGCAAGCGTTTAGAAATGCTTGGCAGTTAAACTTGGCTGAGTTGCAAACAAAGTTCATTCTAGGGGAAGGGATTGTTTTGGAAAGGGGGAATACAATGATAAAATGATCTCCGCGTGTTTCTTCAGGTGTGTCTTTATTAGCTTTTAAAATTGAGTTTCATAGGATCCTAACAGCTTTTCTCTTTACAGAGAAAAGATGGTGAGTGCCCATCGGGAATAGTGCTCTGCTAATTTCTTGGTACCTTTTCTTCAGAAAGAATAGCTATAAAGTGCCCACTAATAAGAGGCTTGGGTTAAAGAAGCTGGTGAGAGAATATACACAAGTATATGGCTTTTTTTATAATCAAAAATATTCATTATAAGCAGATACATGTTGTCCTTCCTGGCTGTTGTTCAGGAAAATTAATGTATTCTTTGAGTGAAATGTTTTGAAATTACTCTGACCAAGTTCTTAAGTATAGGCCCTGAAGGTTTAACTCTGGCAACTATTTATCAAAATTTTGCCTATCTCTTTAAAATAAATTAGATTACAGGCAGTGTTTTGTAAGCACAGGTAACTGCTAAGTGGCTGATCATAGATTGCATCTTAGGCCTTGGACAACTAAATTCGTTGTTCTGGTAAGATGAGGCTAATCTATAGGCCTTACCGCATGTTGGAAAGAAATTACTTGCTCAGCAAGACTGCTAGGATCAAGGGTTCTTAAACTTTCACATGGTGAATGGTGTCTTAGGTTGTACAAAACACCTTTTGTCCCACTTGCAATTGTGTAGTATTGTTGAGGTGACTTTAGTAAGGCCATATGTGAAAGACTGCATAATTTACCTTGCTTTAATGTTCTGAATGTTTCAGCTCTTTAAAGATGTTGATGCTTTCTTTGCTTTCCAGCGTGTATCTTTCTACCTGCTTTGTCCTGTTTTTATTGGATGGAAACAACGTGAGGAATCAGAGCTCTATGAATAAATAGAGCCTCCATCTCTTTGGGCCCCCCTTTTCTGGTGCTTGGAGAGTAGTCCAGGAATTTATTCCTTTAAGGAGATGGGTTAACATTTGTTAACATTTTAACAACTGTAAACACTTATCAGACTTGGAAAATGAAGTATAGCAGCAAATGGTTTGGCATGGCTTGAGATGCTGCTCAGACCTTCTGGTTCTTCCTGTAAGCAAATTGGGAGGGCAATACAAGTATCTAGCTGGAAGTATGACTATAATCTCTGTAAGTAAAAGCATGTATGCATTTTTGCATTAAACTGTTCGGATCAGTTAGGTGCATGTTTTCATCAAACTGGGTTTTGTTATGTCATACCATAAACTTCGATGATATGCTTGGTTTTGTCAGATGGCTTTTTTCTTGTGTGAGCTTGAAAAGGGAATCTTTATAAATTTATGATTTCAAAATTGTATCAAAGATTCTACTAATTCAGTGAACATGCAGAATACGTGTTCTTGACTTCTGGCTAGCCGTTCTTAGACTGACCTCACCAGCTTAAAGGAAAGAATTAGTGTTTAAACTAGTGATTTCCACATAGTACTAAGATCAAGTAGGTTTTATGGTGGCTTTTTTTTTTTCTTTCCTTCCCCTTGGCTTTTCTGGGAACATAACAACTCTAAGGTATTTCTTGGAGGAGTCTGTCACTTAAATGGAGCTTATAAGTGTTTTCTAAACACATATGTAAAAAATAATGCATTCTTATTCACATGCTTTAAGAATTTGAGGAACCCTGCATCCAAAACCATCAGGAGAGTACAGGCTGACAGAATGATGTTCCTCCTTGTCCCTTTCTGTGTACCCTGAAATCTATGTACTGTGTTTTTATTCTGGAGCAGAATGTTAGTGTTAATTTCGTAATGATTGATCAATTGCTTGTGTCTTTTTATTAGGTACTTCATCTGTTGCTGATTTTCAAAGTGGGGAAAGATGGGTTGGGGTCAGTGTAAGGGGGATTTTTTTTTTTCTTGTAGTCACCAAGTTAAAAATAAAGGTGGATATAGTGATCAAGCAAACATGCTACTGAACCTGGCAGAAAGGGAGCTTAGCTCTTGGCTGAGGCTTGTGCCCTGAGCAATGCTGTCTGCTTTTGATCAGGTTCCGTTTCCATGCAAGGCAAGAAGGGAAAACTTCAGCTGTCTGTGAGTGGCTTTCTAACATACTGTGATCCCAGCATCAGTTTCTTCTATATTGCTGCTATGTGAAGAAGAACAGATACCTAATAAGAAGTGGATTCCAATTTACTGGGATATCTGATATAAAGTAACTGTACTTCTAAATGTCTTTGTGACATGAGGGGTCCCGTTACGGTACAGGTCCTTGGGCTTGTCCTCTTCTGGGATTTGTTGTTTTACTTGTCACAGCTCAGCAGTCCTTGGTTGCTGGAAGGTAACATTGCACTGTTTTCTACTTGATTGCAAGTACTACTTATTAGTACTAGGAGTTTGGGGTGATGTTTTTGTTTGGTTTTGGTTGTTTTTTTTTCCTTTTTCAAAAGAGATGAATCGGATAGAGAAAGAAACTGTAAAAATGGCAGTGCACTTCCCTTTCTTGACTTTGAACTTCTTCTAATGAATTCTTCAAATTCTGAACAGAATCACAGGAGCCTTGTAGGAAAGTCCAAAAAATGTGACCAGAGTAATTGAGTGTGTATTATGTTTTTCAAATAGTGCTTCATCCTGGTTTTACTTTGGCACATTTTTGGGCCTTGTTTGTGGTGGACTGCAACCTAATCTGATGTTTCAGCCTACTGAGCTCTGATCTCTTCCTTGCTTAACAGAAGGGGCATTTACTTTTGTCAGTGTGGGTGTTCTTAGATTATTTCTTCCATGTAAGATTTGATACAGAAAAGTAGTAACTGAAAGGGTAGCAATCTTGCTCATTGTATGACAAAATACACTGTATATGAAGACTCTCTACCAGTTTCCCAGCTTAATGCAGTGGAAGAGTGAGAAGTTGGGCAGTTTGTTTCAGGAACACTGAATTCAACAGATGAGATTTATTTGAAAGCAGGCTGCATGTTGTGTTTTGGTTTTAAGTTTCTATCACTAGTGTAGATTTAGTATGAATCCTGTTTGAATGGTGTATATTAATTTTAAATTGCAAGATCCATCGTCTAAGACACTTGGAGTGTGAAATACTGTACTTGCAGGTGGAGTAGTTTTATTACTTCTAAACTCATCTCCTATTATGTGTTACAATAACTTAACCATCTTTAAAAAAAAATATTAACAGAATTTGAGTGCAGGAATGGGAGGAAGTAATTCAATTATATTTATATGTGCTTTGGAACTGCCTACCTTGAGGGAGTTTAAGTGCTAAAAGTTTTCATGAAGGTAACATCCCAGATAACAACAGCCACCACATGTTTGTTTCAGAGTTTCTGTTTTGCAGTACAGCCTAGAAAGTTAGGAAAATGGGATGGGGAAAGCAGTATGTAGCAGTAATCACTAGATGCGTGGAGAAAGCGTTCAGCTACCTTTTTTCTTTCTCTACCTCTCCAAATATAATGAATGAAGAGAGGTATATGCAGCTATAGCTATGCCTGCCAGTTAAAGACCTAAAGCTTCTCTGTGATCTGTAGAAGTTACCTTGGGCTGTTGGACGTTGCGAAAATAGAAACTATTCCCTCTCTTTGAATAGCTACTGCTTTGTTACATGTGACTTCTTCCTTTTTTTGTTTTAATTGAATGAAATCTAGAATTAGTCTTCAGTATCTCATTCATGAAAAGTGGCCCCTGAGAGCTCCTAAACTAGCACAGAATGAAAGGCCAAAACTTGCTAGGTCAAAATTAGTGTTTATAGGTCAACTTGCCCAATAGTTAATTTGAATGCATTTTTCCCAATCAGTGTGAGCTGTAGGGGCACCTAAACTGCTGGAGTTATGTTAAAAGCACTGTCTGAATGAGAGAGGCCCAGTGGCATTAATCCAATTTGTCTAGCGACTTAATCTTACTGCCATTTATGATATAACTGCTGCTTCTCTGAAGGAACCTGCTTGCGTGTGCTTCTGCTGGTTGTTTTAGCAAGTCGAATCCCTTTCCTAAGAAAGTAAGCTTTCCTTTTACAAAACTTCATCCTAGGTTAAGGGTCAAAGAAGTTAGAACTGAGGAACCACGTTTGAGAAATTACAGCTTCTTCCAGTCTTTGAAAGCTTCTTTGCTAATCCTTTTATTTAGTACAGCATATATTTAACATATTAATATTGTGGTTTCACAGTTAGTGGCAAACTGGTTCTAGAACATCAGATGGTAAGTCTGAAACTAGAGGATGATCACTGGTTTTCTTCTACATAACTGTTAGTGTACGTTGAAAATATGGAAGAACAGCTGGGGAGTTTAAGGAAATATCAGCTCTTCTACTCATCAAGCTGTCTTCTGCACATGGGTAGTGTCATCTTCTGGCTGGATTACAGTTTCATTTTTGTCTTGAATAGCAGTTATAATTGTAAGCGTGCTTCAAGGTAGGTCCTTTCTTACGTTTTCACCAGCGTAGTGGCTTCCTACTCTAATTGAGCCCTTTTAGAGCCATTAATTTCTTAATTCTTTCGCTCATGGTCTCATTCCGATTTAGCCTTGAGGCTCATGATTCCCTGGGGGTGGGGCAGTGTCATACCTTGTGTGAGAACTATTGCTCTGGTTACTACTATATAAATACATAGCACAGTGAAACTTGGTAAGAACCAGCTGTGTTGTGTGACCATATGACTCTGACAGTGTTAAGAAAACACTATACCTCAGGCAGAAGCTGCTTAGAATTGGTTCTGTAGACAACAGTGTCTTTTTCTGGGAAACCAGCTAACTGCTTTCAAGTTCCGTGACCAAAAAGAGACCACCATACAGCCAACTTTATAAGGAAGCCTGCAGTGGCATGGCTTTTATTTTTTTTTGAGTTTAGTTATATAAAGTATAATTGAAGTGAGGAATTGGGAGACAGGGGCTTAGGAGTAAAATGCTAATTCTGTCTCTGCTGATAATTAATACTAGTTACCATGAATCTTTTTAAATTCTTTGCACGTGTGTGTGTGTATATATATATATGAAACTATTGAGTAGAGGTGAATATTTGATAGGATGAGGTGAGAGGGGCAGGTTCCTTTTGGCACTTGCAGGGCTGTAGTCATCCATGCTTAATAAATGAGCCACTTACTGGTTGAGAGGAGCAACCAGCTGCTGTTTCTGCTGTATTCAGCGTGTGCCAACTCTGAAAGTGTGGGGAAGGTATCTTCTATAGAGGTGCAGCGCAGCATCTTTCGACAGTACCATGTTCTTCTGAGACTTATAATGGAATCAGGAAAGACTTTAGTATATGGAAGTACAAGAAAGGAGATGGACTGGGTGTCACTCTCTGTGTGTTGGTTGTGGTGTTTTGGTTTTTTTTTTATACTAAATATAAAGAGAGCATCCCCTCAAACAGAGCTGACACCAGCATAAATGTTTGAGGCCTCCTCAATGTTATCTTCATTTTGTTTTTTTTTTTCTTCTGTTTTTTAAAGAAATGTAAATCTAATAGCTAGTTCTTCCTTCTCTGAAGGCAGTTATTTAAATTCCATATGGGTTCTAGTTACTGTGTCTCACATGGGCTTAGGCTTCTCCAAAGGAACTGCTTTCAGCTGCTCTTGATAAGTAAAAACTCAGAACTGTCTCTGTTAGTATTAGAAAGTCATAGCATTTAAAGGATATGCTGGGCAAGTGCATTTGCAGACAACTTGAACTTCTGTGCCTTTTATAGCATATATTTGTCGTAGTCTGACAGATTATTTGTTTGGGATTTAATTCAGTGCTTTGCACGTATCAAATGACTCCTTAACTTCACCTGCCTGAGTTAATGCAGCTCCATATAGCTGAGGTAGCAGTAGAAGGCATTTATCTAAAACCAGTCCTACTTAAGTTTGTGGAAGATGATGCTTTGCTTTTGAGTATTTTACTAGATTGTTTCTTTTTAGAATACTAAATTAGTTTTCCCTTTCTGCCCAGACTTTTAGAAAATGACCTGAAAACTATTTCCTCAGGATACTTTTTAATGCTCTCCTTTCCTTTTATTTTTTTATTTTAAGACAGTTGTTTTGTATGTGACTGTCTCTAGGATTTATTTACTGCAGCACAGATTATTTTCAAGCAGTTATACGTTCTGTTCCCCATTGAGATAAAGGTTCTTCCCTGAATGCAGGTCCTGATCTTTCTCAACTTTGCTGTTTAGTAACAAATAAGTTTTTCCCTGAAAAGCAGAAGCAGAAGATTGTAGCTTGTGCACCAGATATGTGGGAATTGGGACTTATTAATATTGCACAAAACTACTACATTTTGGGATTTCTAGCAGGTATGTGGAGTGAGTGATACAGAGATTCTTCCATCCCCTGAAGTTTTCCT